>NW_027493581.1:0-357500 GCF_021521415.1 Bidens hawaiensis | reverse complement strand
TTTGTCTTCGCCTTTTATCCGCATAGGACTTTTGACGATCCTGAGCGGCCTTTATAAAACTCTTAATCTTATCGAGCTTCTCAGTCGTAGCCTCAACCACCTCCAAACTACCCAACTGTTTCTGACCAATGGAACCCCAACAGACTTGGGTCCTACACCTCCTACCATACAACATCTCAAACGGTGGCATCCCAATCGTGGCGTGATAACTGTTATTATAAGAGAACTCGACTAACGGTAAGTGATGATCCAAACTACCACCAAAATCAATAAATCAAGCCCGCAACATATTCTCAAGAGTTTGAATGGTCCTCTCGGACTGACCATCCGTCTGCGGGTGATAAGCGGTACTGATGAGAAGTTTGGTACCCATCTCCTCATGAAACTTCTTCCAAAACCTAGAGGTAAATCGCGTGTCCCTATCCGAAATTACCCCCGGAAGCACTAGGTGATACCAATACGCGCGTTTAAGAGTCCCTCGAACCGGGAATTAACGGGTGTTACATTGGTGCATTGTACTTGCGAGTTACCGAACCATTTGACTCGTGTAGCGTCGTGTGGACTTGTTGGCTGTGATTTTATCATATTGGGTCCACAAGAGGCTGATTTGGATGTTAATTACCTAAACGACTCTTAGACGCGCGTGTTAGTGTCACCTAGTGCTTCTGGGGGTAAATTGGAAAGTCTTTATTCCCTGGAGTATCTAAGGGGTGTTGGTGAATGTAAGGCCCCGGGGGCTGTTATGATTGATTTTGATGAGGTCGAGACTTTAGGTAACTCGAACCAGGTTAGAACAACTCGTAGGATAAACGGGTCCCTTCGATGTCGTTTGTAATGTTTCTATGTAAACCGACTGGTGTTTGAGTTTTGGGATTACTTAGGGATTATCTAGCTCATGGTGAATACGTGTCTTGTGTCCGGTGAGTTCATGATGCCCCCTTTCTACTCTTTTAAGATTTTGGGCTAGCATGCACACCTAAGCGATTTTACTTGATGAAACGTTTAAACTATTTTATATTGGCTTACTTGTATAGGGTAGGCCTTGAGATGATATCATCGTATGTTTGTATGTATTATTGTATGGCCAATATTTGGCGATGTTTAGTAGTCGTTATTGACTACGGATGTTACATATGCCTACTTTGTGTTTGCATACATTGGATGAGATGTTACATGTTTGGGTTGTACGTGTGCTTGACCCTGATGTTATTACTTGGATGTTATATATATATATACATACATATATATATATATGGGGATGTACTTATAAAGATGTTTATATATATGTATGTATATATATATAAGGATGATTATTTATTAATGATGATGGCCTAACTGATGTATCCTTTTTATATTTTAAAATCCTTGGAATGACTATTATGATTATTATTATTGATGTTATTTATTAAAACTTGAACTCACTCAGCTTAAGATGACTTTGTGTTCATGTTAGTGTGAGTTTCAAGTTAAGAGGAGGATGCCTTACCGCTTGGACGTGCACGAAGCTACTTGGACGGTGAAGGGCATA
Organism: Bidens hawaiensis; assembly: GCF_021521415.1. Lineage (NCBI taxonomy): Eukaryota > Viridiplantae > Streptophyta > Magnoliopsida > Asterales > Asteraceae > Bidens > Bidens hawaiensis. The sequence continues at coordinate 355,972 of NW_027493581.1, read as the reverse complement.
CGTGGATGGAAGATTTAAATATTAAACATTTCTTTTTAAAAAGTTTTATCAAATACATTTAAATTCTTCCGGGTTTTGGGAACTTATTTTATCAATTATGGTTTTCCGCTGAATTATACTCTGAATTTGTTGTTTTAATGGAATGAACTGTTTTCAAGTTTAAGTATTTTTATAAGTATTATGGATGAATACCAACTGTAGGATTCCCGGGATTCGGGGTCTTACAAGTTGGTATCAGAGCCATGGTTCGAGGGACCCGGGCATCCCCGAATGCCCGGACTCGAACTGTAAAAGAAAAACTAGTGTGCCCACCGTGAGTAGCTGCACGCCAAGATGTAACTTTAAATTGTTTAGTCATTCCTTTGAATTTTAAAGTTTCCAGTGTGTGATTAATTGTTTAAGTGTTAGATAGAATGCTAATGGGGTTAGGAGCAGGGGGTGATTAGGACAGGCGGGTAAAGTAAACGACTAATTACACTTGATCAACATCATTAGCAGTTTACCCTTACCTTACATGTTTTAAATGCCACTTGTAATTGACCATGTTAAAATTTTGTCTTTGTAGGGATAAGTCATGGTTAATACTCGAGCAGCTAAGAGTGGTGGTCCTAGTGTTCATGGCCGTGGTCGTAAGCCACGTGCCGAAGTTGAGAGTGAGATTCCTACTTCCTAGCAGGAAGCCCCGATTCATGAGGAGGGGGATAACCCCGCCTTAGATCCTGCTATGCGCGCGGCAATTGCGGATGAGGTTTACCAGGTGCTTCATAGCACCATTCCCGAGATCATTGCTGAGGCCGTTAGGGCCATGGAGGAGTCATTAGCTGGTAAGAGTTCGGATAAGGGAAGGAAGAGTAAGGAGGTGCAGGTCGAAGAGGAAGAGGAGGTGTATGTGCCGAGTGGAGATGAAGATGAGGTGCGGACTATTAGTGTATCTACCCGGGGTTGCTCTTATGGAGACTTTAAGAGGTGTGACACTCCTTCTTTGGATGGTACTAAGGACGCGTTGGCAGCACATCAGTGGGTGAGGGAGATGGAGGCCGTTCTGAGAGTTAGTAAGTGCAAGGGGGATGCCATGGTGACCTATGCTACTGCCTCGTTTTGTTCCGAGGCACTATGTTGGTGGGATAATCTGGCGTAGGCCATGGGTGATCGTTCGATTAGGAGGATGACATGGGATGAGCTGAAAAGAAATTGGTTCTTGATCAGTTTTGTCCTCCGCATGAATTGGATAAGATGAAACAGGAATTCTTGACCTTGGAGGCGGGTAGTTTGACGCATCAGGAGTATACCACAAAGTTTAACCAGATGGCCCATTTATGTCCCGATTTGATTACTCCTGAAGCCAAGAGGATTAAAAAGTATGTGAAGGGGCTTCCGGCAAATATTCGTAGGGGTGTGGTGACCACCGACATGAACTCTTTTCACTCAGTGTTACCCTAGCAAGTACATTGTATGATCAGAGGGAGAAGTTACCACCGACCGAGACTAGGAAGACGTAGAACACAAATTCGTACGGTAAGCAGCCCGGGGGAAGCAATTTTAATTCGTCTGAGAAGAGGGTAAAGACTGAGACTTCGGATATTAAGAGGGATGCGGCATTTGGAAATTGTAAGAAGTGCGGAAGACCGCACAAGGGGGAATGTAAGAGTGGGTCTGGTTCTTGTTTCCGATGTGACAAGGTTGGACACCCCCATTTTGAGTATCTGACGTTGACTTGTTTCCGCTGTAAGGGTGCCGGCCACTTGGCATCGAACTGTTCTACTAGCAAGGCGGGGGGGGGGGGGGGGGTCCGATCAGGGGACTTTCTCGAGGGGGAAAGTGGAAAAGAAGCCGAAGGCCAAGGCGAGGACCTTCAACATCTCCAAGAGAGAGGCGAAAGATGATGCGGATGTTGTTTTAGGTACTTTCTCCCTATATATTCTTATATTCTGACGTTACAATTTCTCATTCTTTCAGGATTGTATGTATGATCTTGTAGCTAAGTAGTAGTGTAATGTTATCTCAGGTACCTTTTTTACTTGATGAATTACAGGCATCGGTCTTATTTGATTCGGGTGCCAGTAGAAGTTTTGTGTCTACCGCTTTCTGTTCCTCGCTGAATAAATCACCCGAGCGTGTAGTCGATGTGTTTGAGGTCGAGGTTGCCGTAGGAAAGTCCGTTTCCGTGTCTAGGGCTATTCCGGGTTGTTCCATCGAGTTGTCTGGGTATAGATTTCCAGTGCGGTTATACTTGATGCCGCTTGGCTGTTTCGATGTGGTGCTTGGGATGGATTGGCTCGCAAGTGTTGATGCTCAGATCGTTTGTGGTCAGAAACTTGTACGTCTAAGGGCCCCGGATGGGACCCAAATTACGGTCTTCGGTGATCGGAATGGTGCGACGCCACATATCATATCCATGCTTAAGGCGAGAAAGTTGATGTAGCGGGGGTGCGGGGCGTATCTGGCGTATGCTATAAACGTGAATACCGAGGTGACTACAGTCGGTGATGTTCCTATTGTTCGGGATTTCCCAGATGTATTTCTAGATGATTTGTCAGATGTGCCGCCGGATCGCGAGGTCGAGTTCCAGATAGACCTTGTACCGGGCGCCAAACCCGTTGCTCGAGCCCCTTACTGCCTAGCACCGAATGAAATGAAAGAACTTATGGCTCAATTGGAAGACTTGCTCGACAAGGGCTTCATTCGACCGAGCATCTCACCTTGGGGTGCCCCGGTCCTATTCGTTAAGAAGAAGGATGGTAGCATGCGGATGTGCATTGACTACCGTGAATTGAATAAACTCACTGTTAAAAATCGGTGCCCTCTCCCAAGGATCGACGACTTATTTGATCAGCTCCAAGGAGCTAGTTGGTTCTCGAAGATCGACCTTAGGTCCAGGTATCATCAGTTGAAAATTCGGGAGGAAGATATTCCTAAGACTGCCTTCCGCACTCGTTATGGGCATTATGAATTCCTCGTGATGTCTTCCGGTTTGACCAACGCACCGGCTGCGTTTATGGATCTTCAAAATTGGGTGTGTAGGCCGATGCTCGATCGTTCAGTTATTGTGTTCATCGACGACATTCTGGTGTATTCCAAAAGCGAATTTGATCACACCGGTCATCTCACGGAAGTCTTGGAAGCTCTGCGAAAGAACAAGTTGTATGCGAAATTTTCTAAGTGTTCCTTTTGGTTACGCGAGGTTCAGTTCTTGGGTCATGTTATTAACCCGAGTGGTATTTTGGTTGACCCTACAAAGGTGGAAGCCATAAACGAATGGGAATCTCTTAAGTCTCCATCCGAAATTCATAGTTTTCTGGGCTTGGCGGGGTATTACCGCCGCTTCATTCCCGACTTTTCAAAAATTGCTTCATCATTGACCAAGTTGACTAAGAAGAGCGTTAAGTTTGTTTGGGGTACTGAGTAGGAGGAGGCTTTTCTCGAGTTGAAGAACAGGTTGACGTATGCCCCGATTATAGCTTTAACCGATGGCACTGATGATTTAGTGGTTTATTCTGATGCCTCTTATTAGGGGCTTGGGTGTGTTCTGATGTAGCGAGGCCGAGTCATCGCGTATGCCTCACGGAAGCTAAAGCCTCATGAGGCAAATTATCCTACTCACGATTTGGAGCTGGCGGCGGTTGTGTTTACGCTTAAGTTATGGAGGCATTATTTGTACGGTGTTCCTTGCGTTATCTATACCGATCATAAGAGCTTAAAGTATTTCTTCGAACAAAAGGAACTGAATATACGACAGCATCGGTGGTTGGAGTTGATTAAGGATTATGATCTGGAGATTATGTACCATCCTGGTAAGGCTAACGTGGTAGCCAATGCGTTGAGCCGGAAGGAGAGACCGAAACCTATTCGTGTGAAATCTTATCAGCTTATTCTTAAACCCGATATTTTGAGACAGATAGCCAACGTCCAGAATGAAGCTTTACAGGTGGAATGGATTATATCAGAGCATATTTGGGGTCAAGAGAAGTCATTGGAAGACGTCGGTGATGGGGTGAAGTATAAGGATGGGCGTTTATGGGTACCCAGGTCTGGGGGATTCCAGGGTAAAATATTGGATGAGGCACACAAGTCGCGCTATTCCATTCATCCAGGCGCAACCAAGATGTTCCAGGACCTGAAGAAAAATTATTGGTGGCCTGCGATGAAGTATGATGTGGCTCAGTACGTGAGTAAGTGTTTGACGTGTCTGCAAGTTAAGGCCGAGCACCAGAAGCCATTCGGGAAGCTTCAACCCTTGGAAATACCTGAGTGGAAGTGGGAGCATCTGACGATGGATTTTGTGACTAAACTGCCTCGTACTCCTAGGGGTAGTTATAACACCATTTGGGTAATCGTTGATAGACTGACCAAGAGCGCTCATTTCTTGCCGATCCGAGAAACTTTTAATTCTGAGCAGTTGGCCGATGTATTTATTCGTGAGATCGTTTCTAGGCACGGGGTGCCGATATCTATTGTTTCGGATAGGGATACGCGTTTTACCTCCAGATTTTGGAAGAAGTTTCATGAGGAGATGGGTACCAAACTCCTCATCAGCATCACTTATCACTCGCAGACAGATGGTCAATCCGAGAAGACCATTCAGACTCTCGAGGATATGTTGCGAGCTTGTGTTATCGATTTTGGTGGTAGTTGGGATCGTCATTTACTGTTGGTCAAATTTTCTTATAATAACAGTTACCACGCCACGATTGGGATGCCACCGTTTGAATTGTTATATGGTAGGAGGTGTAGGACTCCAGTCTGTTGGGGTTCCATCGGTCATATTGGGTCGTGTGGACTTGTTGGCTGTGATTTTATCATATTGGGTCCACACGGGGCTGAGTTGGATGTTAATGGCCTAAACATCTCTTAGACGCGCGTGTTAGTGTCACCTAGTGCTTCCGGGGGTAACTTGGTAAGTCTTTATTCCCGGTAGTATCTAAGGGTCGTGTTGGTGAATGTAAGGCCCCGGGGGCTGTTATGATTGAGTTTAATGAGGTCAAGGCTTTAGGTAACTCGAACCATGTTAGAACATCTCGTAGGATAAACGACCCTTTGATGTTGTTTGTAATTTTTGTATGTAAACCGACAGGTGTTTAAGTTTTGGGATTACTTAGGGATTATCTAGCTCGTGGTGAATACGTGTCTTGTGTCAGGTGAGTTCATGATGCCCCCTTTCTACTCTTTTAAGATTTTGGGCTTGCATGCACACCTAAGTGATTTTACTTGATGAATTGTTTAAAATTATTTTGGATGGGCTTACTTGTATAGGGTAGGCCTTGAGATGATATTATCGTATGTATGTATGTATGTATGTATGTATGTATGTATATATTATTGTATGGCCAATATTTGGCGATGTTAGTAGTCGTTATCGACTACGGATGTTACGTATGCCTACTTTGTGTTTGCATACGTTGGATAAGATGTTACGTGTTTGGGTTGTATGTGTGCTCGACCCTAATATTAGTACTTGGATGTTATATATATAATATAAATATGGCGATGTACTTATGAAGATGTTTATATATATGTATATATATATATATAAGGATGATTATTTATTGATGATGATGGCCTAACTGATGTATCCCTTTTATATTTTAAAATCCTTGGAATGACTATTATGATTATTATTATTATTGATGTATTTATTAAAACTTGAACTCACTCAGCTCAAGTTGACTTTGTGTGCATGCTAGTGTGAGTTTCAGGTTAGGAGGAGGATGCCTTACCGCTTGGACGTGCACAAAGCTACTTGGACGGTGAAGGGCATCATGGATGGAAGATTTAAATATTAAACATTTCTTTTTAAAAAGTTTTATCAAATACAATTAAATTGGATTTTGGGCATAATTCCCGGGTTTTGGGAACTTATTTTATCAATTTTGGTTTTCCGCTGAATTATACTCTGAATTAGTAGTTTTAATGGAATGAACTGTTTTCAAGTTTAAGTATTTTTATAAGTATTATGGATGAATACCAACTGCATGATTCCCGGGATTCGGGGTCTTACATTTGACAAGTTTAGTCCCTGACCAAATTGATCCCAATGATCTTGAGTTGATGGATCTTAAGTGGAACATGGCGATGATTTGTTAGGAAAGTGAAAAGATTCATGCAACGGAAGGGAAAAGATCTACCAACTCTGAACAAGCGAGTTGGGTTTGACAAACTGAAGGTCAAATGTTATAATTATCGCAAAAGAATGTGATAAACCAAGGAAGAAATATTCGGGTCCACGCAATTCTGTGAGAACTTCAAGAAATAATTTATCTGAAACAGATCAGAATAACAAGGGTTCATCAGATGGTGACCAGAATAAGCCGACCAACTCTCAAGCTCTTGTTGCCAATGAAGGTGTGGACTAGTCTCAACGACTATTGGGAAATCAAGCAAACCTTGCTTTGGCTGAACCAGTTGAAAAGTTTGAAGATGCAAGTGGTGATAACTTATATGAGGGAAGTGACTCGTCTGATTCAGAGACTGATTCTGATCAGAGTTCATCTGATCAAACCGAATCTTTTGCTTGTATGGCAAAAATTGAAGAGGTATGTCCTAAATGCTCACTTAATGTATCTAAATAAAAAGAGATAGTAACTTCACAAGTTGTGACTGAGTGTGCTGAGTGTGTTGAACTCAAAGTCAAACTTGAGACAGCTTTACAACAGAACACTACTCTGACAAAAGAGCTTTTCATGGTTACTGAATGCTACAGACAAAAATCCAAATTATTGGAGCAATCGACACTGAAAATTAAAAATTTGTCTGTTAGCAATCATAACCTAAAAGCTGAAGTTAATTGTAAGATTGTAATTGTGGAACAACATTTCAGGAGATTTTTAGACTCCGAACCTGCATTTCCAACTTAGAAAATGAGATTTTGGAATTAAGAAATAAACTTGGAAAAAGTCGTGATTCCTCATTTCTTTTAAACCAGATTATTGAAGTCAATAATAATTACAAGAAAAATGGGAAAGCAGGATTGGGTTATGTTGAGATTCCTCCTCCTTTCAAAGGGGATTACAGCAGCATTCCTGTTGTAGAGCAATCTATAAGTCCAGAAGTGTCTATTGATGAATCTAAAAATGTTGATACAACTAAACCAACTCTTGAACCAATTCATATTAAGAGTAAATCAGTTTTTACTGAAAATGAGTTGCATGGTTCTATTGAGGAATTGACAGAACCAGATGTGATTGTCAAAAATGATAACATACCTTCTGATAATCACATTTTGTGTGAACCCGAGGAGGTTGAACAAGCAGTATATGGTTCAAAGCCCTCCGGTGATTCATTGAAAAATCCTAAGGTATCTTCTAAAGTAAAGAAATCAGACAAACCTTCTGTGCCTGATGAGGATTTGATGAAGTTTATCAATCCTCAACCTGAATGTTTCAATGGGAAAGTCTTTAAGATAAAAGGGTTATCTAAAGTATTTTCGGATAAGGAAGTTCCATAGAATCTTCTGAACCCCGAAATGATTGAAAGTGTTTTTCAAGACGTTACATAGAAAGTTACTGAACTTGAACGAAAATTTAACAAATCAAAATTAAAGAATGTTCAAGTGAATCAAAATTAAAGTGAATCAAAATTAAAGTGTTTTTCAAGACATTACATAGAAAGTTACTGTCAAAATGTTTAACATAATAAAATTAGTGAAATCATCAAGAATGGAGGATTCATCGAATTCCACCAATCTTGAATTCTATAAAAATAAAGAGGGATTAAAACATGAAGTTTCAAAGATAGTAACTTTTGAAAAACCTGCTGTTGATATTCCTCAACCTTTGCATAAAAATAAGACAAGTACTTCACCACAAAAATCCTTAGACACTCGTTTATGTTTTAAATGTGGTGAACCCGGTCATGTCTCGAAGAAGTGCAAAGCAAAAGCTGACAATATCAAGTCATCATCAACTCAAAAGACTGAACTGAATCATAAGTTTAAAGAAACTCAAGTTGATAAATGTTTTAAAATGTATTCAACTGTCAACCCGAGGAAAGTGGTTCGGGTTGAAACACCTAATGTATTAAACAAATTCATTGACCGTGCTTAACCGATTTGTAAAAACACCAATTTGGGAATATTACGTGACGGCTACCTAAAGAATAAAACCAAGAAACCTGTCACCTATTCTCAAGTATCGAATGCAAGTGTTAATTTAAATTTATCTCCGAAAATCTCAAAATGAGAGCCCAAGACTGAGGCTTGGGCTGCCTTTTTGAACTAATCATTTTACGTTTTTGTGTAGAGTTTATCCAGGTCTGTATCACGTCACAAGTGGATACTAGACAGTGGATGCTCTCGGCATATCACCAGCAACATTGATCTTCTTAATAACGTCAAAGATATTCAGGGAAGTTATGTGGCGTTTGCTGGTAATAACGGTGGGATGATTACTAAAGAAGGAGAGGTTTCAAACGGGAAAGTTACGTTTGAAAAGGTTAGTTATTGTGAAAAAGTGGATCATAATCTGTTGAGTGTTTAATAGATTTGTGATAAGAAATATACCACAATTTTCACAGACAAGGAGTGTGTTATCCTTCAACCGGGATACACAATTCCTGAAGAAATGGTTGTCATGCGATCACCTCGATTAAATGATATTTATATACTTGACATGAGTGTTAATGTAAACGTTTCACCCTCGGCAACATGTTTTGTCTCCAAGGCCACGGAGAAAGACTCGATTCTTTGGCATCGACGCATAGGGCACATCCACGTTCGCAAAATGAATCATTTAGTCACTAATGATTTGGTGGACGGTGTAACCCTCAAGAACTTCAAGTTAAACGATCATTGCGTCACATGCAAGAAGGGGAAACAGAGGAAGAAGTCACACCAGTGCAAATCGATTAATTCGATTATCACGCCACTAGAACGACTTCATATGGATTTATTTGGTCCAGTGAATCGTGCCAGTATTATGGGTGACTTGTACTGCCTGATTGTAACTGATGACTTCTCAAGATACTCATGGGTTTTATTTATTGGTTCGAAAGATTAGACGCCTGTTTTAATTCTGAACCTTATCATGAAGATCGAATCACTTTACAAACTGAAAGTGAGATGAATTGGTAGTGATAATGGAACTGAGTTTAAAACAACGTATTGGATTTCTTCTATATTCAAAAGGGAATACATAGGGAATTCAGTGCGCCGTATGTTCCTCAAAAACGGCTTGTCTGACGGAAGAATCGTACGTTGATAGAGGCTGCGAGAACAATGCTTGCTGATTCTAAGCTTCCCGTTCAATTTTGGAACGAAGCTGTGAATACTGCTTGTTATACTCTGAATCACGTACTAGTGGTAAAGAGGTTCAAGAAAATGAGTTACAAACTTCTGAATAATCGTGAGCAGAATTTAAATATTTGGAACCATTCGGGTGTCCTTGTACTATATTGAAGAAAGATGCCGAGAAGTTTGATGAAAAGGCATTCGAGGGTTACTTTTTAGGGTATAATTCTCCTAAGAAGCGTATCTTCAATATCTCTTCGGGATGTGTAGAAGAATGGTATCACGTAGACTGTCAAAGTTACACTACACCTCCAGCCAGTACAGGTCCTGATTGGATGTTCGACTATGATGGGTTATTTAATTCGTTTACGCCATCGGTTGAAGAAATACCTGAAGATTTGATTCGATCTTATTTGGAAGAACGATGTCTTCCTATTCCAAGTTCTTCTTCTGTTGATGTGAATGACTCTCCTAATGTATCAGAGACATCTCATGATGTTTCTGACTCTTCTGATGATGCTGATTTTGCTGATTCGTCTTCAATTCCATTGGATGAAGCTCAAGAAACAAACGAGCCAATTCTTGTTGAAGATTTATCATTAAGAGTCTCGTTAGACACAGCGGAGGAAAATATCACCAATCTTGGTGATAATGTATCTGTGCCTACGAATCCTTCTTTAAGTATTCACACGAACCATCCGCGAGAACAGATAATTGGGGATGTGAACGATGGTGTTCGCACAAGACATCAATGAGCTAATGTATGCGACGATGGGGTTGCCTGTAACTTATCTCCTACAAATGATCTGATTGTATGTGCTTATGCGGATTTGCACTCAACGGGGATTCTTAATATTGCACGATACACCTGCTTTTTATCACAGATTGAACCGACAAGTGTCACAATGGCACTCAAGGAACCATCTTGAGTTGAGGCTATGCAGGAGGAGCTACAACAGTTTGTACGACTGGGTGTATGCGATTTAATTGACAAACCCGATCGTGTTAAGAAGGCTATACCAACTAAATGGGTTTTTAAGTGCAAAAAGGATGACCGTAGGGTAATCATGAGAAACAATGCACGATTGGTCGTTCTTGGTTATAGTCAACGAGAAGGCATTGATTACACTGAAGTATAGGCTCCTGTGGCACGACTGGAAGCTATACGTACCTTTCTTTCCTATGCAGCCTACAAAAACTTTAAGGTTTATCAAATGGATGTGAAATCGGCATTCTTAAACGGACAGATTCATAAAGAAGTGTATGTGAAACAGCCACCCGGCTTCAAGGATCCAGACTACCCAGAGCGGATTTATCGTTTAAACAAGGCTCTTTATGGTTTACACCAGGCCCCGAGAGCCTGGTACAGCACGTTGGCTGACCATTTGATAGCTAGCGGATTCAAGAGGGGAACTGTGGATTGTACCTTGTTATATAAGAATGTTGGTGAAGATTTGCTCCTCATCCAAATCTATGTGGACGACATTATTTTTGGTTCGACAAATGACACCTTGTGCAAAGACTTCGAGACGACGATGCAAAACAAATTCGAGATGAGTTCGATGGGGGAGATGAGCTTCTTCTTGGGATTGCAAGTTCACTAGTCTGATTCCGGGATCTTCATCCATCAGACCAAATATGTGAACGATGTATTGAGCCGATTCAAGATATCTGACGGCAAAATCCCTTCGACACCTCTTCCCGTGGGTCACAATTTATCACTGAATGAATTGGAGGATACCGTTGATCCGACCCTTTATCGAGCGATGATTGGCTCTCTTATGTATTTGACTGCATCATGTCCTGATATAATATTTGTTGTTTGTTTATGTGCTAGGTACCAACCGAGTCCCCGAGTAACTCATCTAGCGGCAGTTAAGCGCATCTTGTATTATCTGAGGGGAAATCCCGACATCAGATTGTGGTTCCCCAAGGACGATAAGTTTGATCTCATCGCTTATACTGATTCGGACTAGGGAGGATGCAAGATCAACTTCAAGTCTACAACAGCGGGTTGTCAATTCTTAGGAAACCGGCTTGTTTCCTGGCAGTGTAAGAAGCAGACAACGGTCTCAACTTCTTCAGCCGAAGCGGAGTATGTGGCGGCCTCGAGTTGCTGTTCACAGGTTCTCTGGATCTAACACCATCTGCGGGATTACGGTTTGAAGTTTCTTACTACTCCTATTTACATTGGCAATTCGGCCACTATTTCTATCACCAAAAATCTGGTTCAACATTCAAAAACTAAGCATATTGAAATCCGATATCACTTTATACGTGATTGCTTTGAAAAGAAATTAATTGATATTGAAAAAATACATACGGATTTTCAAAAGGCTGACCTTTACACCAAGGCATTTGATAAAACACGTTTTCAATACTTGCTGGGTATAAATGGTTTAAAAAGATTAACAGATATTCAACAGCTCGGTTGAATCATTTTCTTTTCATTTTTTTCTTATTTTTGTTTTAATTGTTGTTTTTATGGGGGTGGGGGGGATATAAAAATCCAAAAATATTGTGATTTTCTGTTTGTATAGAGAAAATTAAAAACTCCAAAAACATTCAAATATCGAAAAATACAAAAACATTGAAAAATGCTCCTCAAAATGAGTTTTCGAGCAAAAAGGGAAAATGATAGTACATTGGTCATTTGCTTCCAAGTCCAGTAAAAAGTAAGTAATAAAAGACTATATGCTTAATTGCATTGATATATTGGTAGGTCTTTTAACAAACAAATAAGTTCTAGTAAGTGATATAAACCTAAATTGCCAAATGTATAAATATTGGTTCTAGAAAAAGTCTTGATAATGATGGCAGAAATGTAATAATCTGGTCATACTCAAGCCTTCTAATCAGTTTGAAAAACAATTTTTAAGAAAAAGCTTCTAGTTAGTAGTTAATGCTTCAATGATGTATGGTTTTATGGCCTTAAATCCTGTATTGATGGGATGCTTTAAGGTTCCTGACTCCATTGGGTCTTTATGCGGTTTTACATCTGGTATTCATTTCGATGAATATTAAAAATGCTTGTAAAAAGCGAACCCGCAGTATAACTGCTTAAGTCTCTAAACTTGATTGCAAAAAGTACTTTATGTACTAAATAAATTACAGACTTGATCAAACCACGCTATGAGTCATACATTGTCCCCTTGCTCGCGTCTTATTACCATTAAGAAACGGACCACAAGGGACACAATGTCTACAAACCGACAGATAAAATCGTGCATACTCATCCATGGGAACGGACCTTAGGGTATTGCTTGATAAGGGGGTATATCTTGTAGTAGGGATTACGGACTATGTTGCTTAAAATCATTCATTTTTAATCAAATTGATTTTTAGGTTTAAGTCAAGTTGGGGTGATCTGGTGAAAATCAAATTAAGTTTGAATCAAGATTAGAACTGATAATTTCTTATATTTGTGCCTAATTGAACTAATTAAATATATCACTGAAAATTCTGAAAAATTTGTTTGAAGATTTAAGTGGACAACAATACCAATAATCGACTTAACATCAGCATAATAAAAACCGAAAATAAAACTGTGACGGATGGAAAACTTGATCAATATAATTCCCTGCTCGAACTCACAAAAATATGTACTGCTTTGATAGTTTAATTGTTTACTGCTTTACATTGTTTGTATTTTGAAATTTTCAAAAATCTAAAAAGGTTTTATTTTTCTGCTCTATTTTTGATTTACTGAGCTAGCGAATAATCCGATACAAAAGGAAAAGTTTGTTGCCCCAAATTTTAAGTTAATTCATGCTTAACGTATTCACAACAGGTATCAGAGCCGGCGGCTGCTCGTGATACGGTTCAGTTCGTGTTCATCGTGTTCATATTCTATTTGATCGGATTTTGAACGAATTGGTGGATAATCGATGAATCTGATGATAGATTTGAGTTCCTGGTCAAAATCCGAAGCTATGTAATGAGTTGTGATGGTGAATTGATGAAGATTTGATCGGAATCGGCCATTGATGACCTTGAACAGAGCTTGAATTCAGTGAATGCTTGATGAAATTGATACTGAATTCAAGATCCGGATGAAAATTCGAAGCTTCCTGTACATTTTGGTGGTTAATTATGAAGGTTTGATGATTCTGCCATTGTTACAACTTGAAGATTTGAGTTTTCCGGTGACGTAACAGATTTTTCTGGCAAAACCCGTTTTTCTGATGGCTACAGTAACTGCTCAACAACCCATTCGTTAATTTTAAACTCATTCGATATGGGATATTAACGAATGAGCTCATTCGTTAAAGGGTTAACGAATATGAGAGCTTCATTCGTTAAGGAGACCATTCGTTCACTGTTCATGCGAATGAGAGAACAACGAATGAGATCCTATTCGTGTACTGTTCACACGAATGAGGGATTTAACGTACGTGGACATTCGTTAATGTGTTAACGAAAGAGAACCATTCGTTCAACAAGTAACGAATGTGGATGGATACTGGACGAATGTGTTACTGTTGTAGCGAAAGAGACCAAGGTAACGTATGAGAGTAAAAAAAAGAGTATTTTTGGAAAATTTTCTTAAACGAAAATTTTCGGGGATATTCCGAATATGCTGGATACTCTTCTGGAAAAAATTGATGATATATTTTCTGGCTTACTTTTCACGCATATCGAGGGGCAGAGGGGGAGTAACCGGTTAAGTTAACTAGACGTTTATTAAAAATTTTCGAAGAATTGTTCAAGACCTTGCCTAATTTGTCAAGAACAATTGCGTAAACTGATCCGTTTCGCAGCTCGAAGCATCCTTGTTATCGTTCATCAATATTATAATGTTTACGCTAAATTACGTTATCATTCGCTCGTTTACTTTTGTTTTCATTTGGTACAATTAATGAAGCTACGGGATTTAAATTTTTACGCTTAAACAATTCGCAAAATATTTCAAGTAAAATATAAAAATTATACAAGCTTTCAAACTTCTATTCATCATATAAAACATTTCAAAGTCCAAAGTTCACTTTGTAAATTTAATTTATTTTAGTTTTAAAGGTTATTGAAACTTGGAGGACCTAAAGCGAAAATAATTTAAAATATAGTAATTAATAACTCAGCTGTAACCACCCCACCCCCCCCCCCCCCCGGCCGAACATTTTTTCGACGACTATGTTTCCGGCTCCAACAAAGTCTAAACAGCCCCGTAACTTCCGCAATTGACGGAATAAATTAGGTTAACAGTTTTAGTCTTCAATAATAATCGGTAATCAATAGGTTAATTGTAACTATAACGTCTTAAACCGTTGTCTAACCTCATAATATTCGCCGGAATATCGGCCAAGTTGATTAACACGAAATAACGAACGTATGTTGCAATTGATAGTATAAATAGGACCTTAGGCTTTGTCTAAACTCATTCCAATCATCAAACACGTCTTTTATCCTCTCTTTAACCTCTGTTTTACCCTCCTAAGCTCCGAGCTCCGGCCACTGTCGTTCTACACTATTCCGGAACCATTTAAGTTAATAGATATATGGTTTTGAATCGTTTTAATTCATTAATCATAACCCCTAAGATAATCTAAGCGAACAGGGAACCAATCCGGAGATTAGATTTTCTAGGTTTTTTTTTTTGTGGAAGATGAAGTTCACAGAATATATTTATATATATATTAATTTCCATAACTAAACTAATTAACATTCTGGCTCAACTGGTTAGAGCTGAAGGCTGTTAATGCAAGGACCCGGGTTCGAAACTCTGGTCAGACACTTGTTTTGCTATTATTTTTAAACTGCTTTTATTAATTAAATAAATTATTCAAAAATCATTTTAAATCAATAAAATTATTATAAACTAAATATATGTTTTTATAACTTACTATAAATAAAATAAAATCAAATATAAAAACTTTATTTGCCGCTTTCACCTAAAAATCGACTTTTGTTTTCGTTAAAAATCGTAGAACCCGAATTGCTATAATACTAAATACTTGTCCGTTAACATTACAATTCTTTTTCGGCAGCTTTGACTACACTTGTAAACGAGGATAAAATTAAACCAATTAATTTCGTATCTCATAAATATTAAAGCCTCTCACTAATAAAAATTAAATAGTATTAAAACAATTAAAACCGTTAAAATGAGTTTATAATTCGTTAGCTCCCAATTGGTTCACTTTAATCAAATAACATAATTTCTTTTTCGATATAAAACTCGTGCCGTGTAATATTATAACTCTTATATTAGTATTATGGTAAATACTAAACATCGTTAAAATTTCATTAAACTCAAATATATGAAGGCCATAAAATGCTAATAAAACAGACTAACGTAATGCTTAATTCCTAAAATTAAACTGTTTAACGTTTATAATCCTATTAGTTAGATTTTGCTTTTGTTTTATTTATAGTTCAAGAAGTTCCAATCGTTTTGAGTTCTTTAACGAACTTTCGGTTGCTTCGTTTCGTTATCATGTTTTCGACTTATATTACAAGTTTAGCTTCAATTTCAAGGTGAGTTTCTCACACCCCCTTTTTAAACGTTTTCATATTTTGGGGGTAGTATATGTATCCTATCAAACCTCAATATTTATGAGTTTGCTTACAAACTAAAATTCATATCATGGACTTGTGTGCTTACTTGCTTATTTGTTATATACGTGGATTTCAAGTGGTTGCCTCAATAAGTATGATCATACCCCCCATGGCACTCAGGTCCATTTGTATCGAGTGGAAAAGGGACCTCATATCCGAGTACGTTGGTAGCCCCAACTGGAAAGGACCTTCGTATGTTCTTTACACTCAGGTCCATTGCATCGAGTGTAAAGAAACCTTATGTGCTCATTTCACAAGTTTCATAGAATTGTATGCTTTTATGTATTTATACAAATTGTGGGAATCTTACCAGCTATGTTCATAGCTAACTATATTTTATACATATGCTACAGGTGTAAAGATACGAGGATGAAGGTTAGAAGACACATAGTATGTTTATAGGATATTCTAAGAACAACTTATCATTTCGTTTATTTATTTGTTCATAACTTGTATTATTTGATAAAATTGTGTTACATGAAGATTTAAATAAAATAATGTTATTATGATCACTTAATAGTGTCACATGTGTTCGAGCAATCTGTACGTCACACTCAGGCGTTTCCGCTTTAGCCGGGGAGTTACAGATTGGTATCAGAGCCGTGGCTATAAGATAGGACATTAGACGTAGTGTTCTAGGTAGCTATAGCTTATTTAGTTAAACGTCTAGGTTGCATGATGGAATTATGTGAGCCTCTACTTGATTGTTTAAACGCCCTTACTATTACTGTATTGCTATACTGTTGATTTCATTAACGCCTCATGAACACAAGTACACGCACACAAGTCCAAGGCTTAGGCCTAAAACAAGTTTTCTCAAATGGAATTTCAAGAAATTTTCGAATTTGGTGTTCTGACATATAATTTTCTTAAAGACGGTTCTATGTGGCGGGTTCATAGTAACTGAAAGGCGGACGTGCTTGTCTCCCGAACTCTTGACACCAAGGTTCATGAAACCTACAAAGCCAAATCGTTCCACAGCAAACGCCATACGAATCGAATCGCAACTTTATGCTTTCAAACGTGACCATGTTCTCTTTGTGAAAAGAATATGGCTGCACTCCTAAGGATGTTACACAAGTCATGGCGGTTCATGCGACGTATGACTCCGACTCTCAATGTTACAATGTGTTTTAACTAGAAGTTTGACAAGTCGTGATGATACACGAATACCCAACTTTTGGTTCGATTTGATTACATATTTTTATTTTTATTGGAACATACAAGTTATGATGATTCGTACAACGTGTGATTCCAAAGACTTAATTGTTCATATTACGATTTTGAAAAGTCATTAGGTTATGTGAATAGTCGATTTTCAATTCTCATTTTCCCGTGTGTTTTAAAATTTAGAATTCGAAAAGTCATGGTGATGCATGAATTGTCTATTTTCAATTCGTTTTCTTTATATAATTCGTTTACTATTGTGGTTTTGATTGAAAATTCAAAAAGTTATAGTGGTACATAAACACTTGATTTTCAATTCGATTTCATTACTTATATTAGGTTTGCATTAAGTCTGTGTTTTTATTTCAAAAATTGATATATTTTTCATATGTTTATTCGAAAATTTACGAGGTTAGTATTATTGAATTCCGAAAACTCATACTGACTCATGAGCACTTCAATTTCGATTTAAAACTTTTTTTCATTCGATTGTACTTATTTATTTAGTTTCTAATTTATAGATGGATTCAGATTTTAGGAATCTCTCATGTAACATTTCTTTTGATATAAATTTCATATTTACATCCAATGTCACACGAATTGTTCACACTTCATTCCTTCTCGTTCTCCTCGACGCTGCCCTCGAAACTCAACCCACAAAAAGACAACCCAAATCATCAAGCAATTGACCATCGCAATCCCAACCATGACAAACCAAGATTCATTACCAATCACAACAATACATTCAAACCTCAAAGCTATACCTAAGTAAATCCAAACCCAACCTAATTCTTGGATGCTCAAACCCAACCCAACAAAGGTATTTACACGAGAACCCACCCTTTAGCACGTACGATTCCCTCACTCCGCTACCGTAATGTCGAAATACTCCAAGCTGTGATAATTTCTGCCAAATCATCAACTTTTGCCTCATAACAATATGTACTCAACACTACATATTTATTCGCATGACCTATTTCATCATAACCTTCTGCTCTACCTTATACTCATTCTTCAAGCCTGCTACCATGGTAATAACCCGAGCACACCCGCTATAAGGCCTAACTTGTTTCCGCCATCATACCTTGCCACGCGTTCCATGCCCTCTAAAAGTTTATTCGTTTTTCGGATTCAATACTTAGTCTTTTCAAACCTGTCTATATTTTTACACAATTTTCCCACATTTAGTTCCTTTATAAACACTCTTTTACGTGAAACTTCAAATCGCTATTATTTTAAAATAATTAATAAATATATATATTGTAAGGCCCCGAACCCCGGGAACCCCACAGCTGGTATTCATTCCAAAACACTCGTGAAAATAAATAAACTTAAAAACAATTCTTTGCATTAAAATAGCATTACAGAGTATAATTCGGTGGAAAACGTAAATAGATGAATAAGTTCCCAAAATCAAAAATATTTATTCTTTTAAAAGTCTTTTGACATAAAAGGTTCATAAGTAATTCTTCATTCCAGTATGCCCTTCACCGTCCAAGTAGCTCCATGCACGTCCAAGCGATAAGGCATCCTTTTCCTAACTTGAAAATCACACTAACATACAGACAAAGTCAGCTTAAGATGAGTGAGTTCAAGTTTTAAATAAGTAGCAACAGTTTTTTTTTTTTAATAATCATTCCAACGGTTTTAAAACAGCAAATGGAAGTACATCGGTTAGGTCACCACATTCAATAAATAGTCATTCTTACGTGTGAGCATCTCTATACATGCATTCCTATATATATCAATATATATACATATAACATTCAATAATAACATTCAGGGCCGAGAAAACGTACAACCCAAACACGTAACATTTAGCGCATGTAAACACGAAGTAGGCATACGCAACATTCAGTAGTCGAGATGACTACAAACATTTAGGGTCGAGCAAACGTACAACCCAAACACGTAACATTCGGTTCGTGCAAACACACGGTAGGCATACGCAACATTCAGTAGTCGAGACGACTACAACATTCGCCAAATATTGTCCATTCTAAATATATATATACATACACATTCTATAACATTCCAAGGCCTACCGATACTAGCAAGCCTATGTAAAACCATTCAAAACATTTCATCAAGTAAGAGAAACACTTAGGTGTGCATGATAGCCCAAAAATTAAAAAGAGTTAAACGGGGCATCGAGAACTCACCTGAAATCAATCGAACACCTGCAACGAGCTAGGAAAATCCCAAAGTGCACAATCACACGCAAGAGCCTGTAAATTATACACAACACGTTACTAAACTAGACCATAAGAACACTCTTGCCTAATGGGCCGTTCAAGCCCAACACTATGGCCCAAGGCCCAACAACTTGGCCCAAGGCCCACAACTTGGCCCACGGCCCAACAACTTGGCCCAAGGCCCAAGGGTAATCAAATCGGGTCGAATGCGCGTGTAATATACCTTAAAACCATTTGTTAAACGAATCAGCCCCAAATGGACCAAATTCCATTTTAAATCTTTTTATTCATCAAGATTATGTCACCCGAGTTGATAGGGTTGACGGTTCCTTTTTACAACTCTTACTTTAACATTTAAACGAAAATTCGCGCTCCGCCGACTCGATTGACTAAGCACTAACCACAACAGCCCCGAGCATCAAAAAAATAATTTTTCCACAGCCCTTAAACCCCCCTAGGGCTGTACAAACTGATTCGGTCGGTCACCCGATCAATTAACGCATCAAACTCAACAATTTGCAAATCTACACACAATAAACCCTAGTTTTCGAACTAAAATCGATTGACCGACCTAAACACCTCCGATGACCACGAAATTTTAATATGATGTAAGTGCCATACCTGGGGATCTTTCTACACCGGAAACTCAAATTTTTATCCACGGGAAGTGGGTCAATTACACCTTGGCCGAAAATCTGTCCAACGAAAAGTTTCGGCAAAATTGAGCATCAAAACGATTAGGGGTGAACAAAAAGAGTGTTGGGGATTGTAGTACATACCTTGAACTACTTCTAAGAGCTTGGAATCGTCGAAAAGTCAAAGCAAGGAAGGGAGGGGGTGGCTGGAACCTGCCGATCGCAAACAGCAGCTAGGGTTTCATCTTTTTTTTGTTTAATGTTATATCACAAATATGTTTCATCCAAGTCCCTCGAATTTGCAAGATTTGGTGACTTGTAAGGAAGGTTAGGTGTTTTAACATAGCGGGGGTTACATAAAGGTTCTCGAGAAACGTCGGTTAAGTCCCGAGAGTTATACATATTTTACACGCGCTAAATCATTGAAGTTGAAGTTTGACGGGCGTTACAAGTCCACCCCCCTTAAAATGGGATTCGTCCCAGAATCCCGAGGCGACAGAAACAACTGCGGATACAGCCTCATCATCTCATCTTCGGATTCCCAAGTAGCTTTGGAACCCCTACGGTGCCTCCACTGCACCTTCACTTGCTTAACCACCTTGTTCCGCAACCGCCTTTCCTGACAGTCAAGTATAGCAATAGGCTCCTCCACATAGTTCAGCTTACTGTCAAGCTCAATATCCTCAAGAGGCACATGGGCCTCCTCATCCGCTAAACACTTCCTCAAGTGGGACACATGGAAAGTAGGATGAATCCTCGCGAGTTCCGCGGGCAAATCCAGCCTATATGCTACCTCACTGACTCGGGCCAATATACGGAACCGGCCGATAAACCTCGGACAGAGCTTCCCCCTCTTACGAAAACGAATAATGCCCTTCCAGGGAGAAACTTTTAACATAACCCGATCCCTAGCCTCAAACACAATAGGCCTTCGCCTTTTATCTGCATAAGACTTCTAACGATCCTGCGCGGCCTTCATAAATGCTTTAATCTTGTCGAGCTTCTCGGTCGAAGCCTTGACCACCTCTAAACTACCCAACTGCTTTTGACCAATGGAACCCCATTAGACTGGAGTCCTACACCTCCTACCATATAACATTTCAAACGGTGGCATCCCAATCGTGGCGTGATAATTGTTATTATACGAGAACTCTACCAACTGTAAGTGACGGTCCCAACTACCACCAAAGTCGATAACGCAAGCCCGCAACATATCCTCGAGAGTCTGAATGGTCCTCTCGGACTGACCATCCGTCTGCTGGTGATAAGCAGTACTGATGAAGAGTTTGGTGCCCATCTCCTCGTGAAACCTTTTCCAAAACCTGGAGGTGAAACGCATATCCCTATCCGAAACAATAGATACCGGCACCCCGTGCCTAGAGACGATCTCACGAATAAACACATTGGCCAGCTACTCAGAATTAAAAGTCTCTCCAATCGGCAAGAAATGGGCGCTCTTGGTCAATCTATCCACGATTACCCAAATGGTGTCATAATTACCCCTAGGAGTACGAGGCAATTTAGTCACGAAATCCATAGTAAGATACTCCCATTTCCACTCAGGTATTTCCAACGGCTGAACTTTCCCAAATGGCTTCTGATGCTCAGCCTTAACTTGTAGACACGTCAAACACTTACTCACGTACTGAGCCACCTCAAACTTCATCACAGGCCACCAATAATTCTTTTTCAAGTCTTGGTACATCTTGGTCGCGCCCGGATGAATGGAATAGCGCGACTTGTGCGCCTCATCCAAACTTTTATCTCTAAATCCCCCATACCTCGGTACCCATAAACGACCATCTTTATATTTCACCCCTTCACCGACGTCTTCCAACAATTTCTCCTGACCCCAAACACGTTCTGACATAATCCATTCCACCTGCAACGCTTCATTCTGGACGTTGGCTATTTGTTTCAAAATATCGGGTTTAAGGATAAGCTGGTAAGATTTTACACGAATCGGTTTCAGTCTCTCCTTCCGGCTCAACGCGTCAGCCACCACGTTAGCCTTACCTGGGTGGTACATAATCTCCAAATCGTAATCCTTAATCAACTCCAACCATCGTCGCTGGCGCATATTCAGTTCCTTTTGTTCGAATAAATACTTTAAACTCTTATGATCGGTATAAATAACGCAAGGAACACCGTACAAATAATGTCTCCACAACTTAAGCGCAAACACCACCGCCGCAAGCTCCAAATCGTGGGTAAGATAATTCACCTCATGAGGCTTCAACTGCCATGAGGCATAAGCGATGACTCGACCTCGCTGCATCAAAACACACCCAAGCCCCTGATAAGAGGCATCAGAATACACCACCAAATCATCGGTGCCATCAGGTAAAGCTAAGATCGGGGCATGCGTCAATCTGTTCTTCAACTCGAGAAAAGCCTCCTCCTGTTCCGTACCCCAAACGAACTTAACACTCTTCTTAATCAGCTTGGTCAGTGAAGAAGCAATTTTCGAAAAATCGGGAATAAAGCGGCGGTAATACCCCGCCAAACCCAGAAAACTACGGATTTCAGTTGGGGACTTAGGAGACTCCCATTCATTCACGGCTTCCACCTTTGCAGGGTCAACCAGAATACCACTTGGGTTAATAACATGGCCCAAGAATTGGACCTCACGTAACCAGAAGGAACACTTAGAAAATTTCGCATACAATTTGTTCTTCCGCAGACCCTCCAACACTTCCCTGAGATGACCGGCGTGATCGGATGCACTTTTAGAGTTCACAAGAATGTCGTCGATGAACACAATAACCGAACGATCGAGCATCGATCTACACACCCGTTTCATAAGATCCATGAATGCAGCCGGTGCGTTGGTCAAACCGAAAGACATCATCAGAAATTCGTAATGTCCATAACGAGTGCGGAAGGCAGTCTTAGGAATATCTTCCTCCCAAATCTTCAGCTGATGATACCCAGACCTAAGGTCGATCTTCAAGAACCAACTAGCCCCTTGGAGCTGATCAAATAAGTCGTCGATCCTCAGGAGCGGGTACCGATTTTTAACAGTGAGCTTATTTAACTCACGGTAGTCAATGCACATTCGCATACTACCATCCATCTTCTTTTCGAACAAGACTGGGGCACCCCAAGGCGATATGCTTGGTCGAATAAAGCCCTTATAGAGCAAGTCTTCCAACTGAGCCATAAGTTCCTTCATTTCATTCGGCGCTAGGCGGTAG
The DNA here is from genome assembly GCF_021521415.1 of Bidens hawaiensis. Taxonomy (NCBI): domain Eukaryota; kingdom Viridiplantae; phylum Streptophyta; class Magnoliopsida; order Asterales; family Asteraceae; genus Bidens; species Bidens hawaiensis. The sequence goes on along the minus strand of NW_027493581.1, from coordinate 333,003 downwards.
GGAGCTCGGGCAACGGGTTTGGCGCCCGGTACAAGGTCTATCTGGAACTCGACCTCGTGATCCGGCGGCACATCTGACAAATCATCCGGAAATACATCCGGGAAATCCCGAACAATAGGAACATCACCGACGGTAGCCACCTCGGTATTCACATTCATAGCATACGCCAGATACGCCCCGCTGCATCAATTTTCCCGCCTTAAGCATGGATATAATATGTGGCGTCGCAACATTCCGATCACCGAAGACCGTAATTCGAGTCCCATCTGAGGCCCTTAGACGAACGAGTTTCTGACCACAAATGATCTGAGCATCAACATTCGCGAGCCAATCCTTCCAGAGCACCACATCGAAACAACCAAGCGGCATCAGATACAATCGCACTGGAAATCTATAACCAGACAACTCGATGGAACAACCCTAAATAGCCCTAGACACGGACAAGGATTTTCCTACGGCGACCTCAATCTCAAACCCATCGACTACGCACTCGGGTGATTTATTCAACAAGGAACAGAAAGCGGTAGACACAAAACTCCTACTAGCGCCGGAATCAAATAAAGCTGAAGCCTGTAACTCATCAAGTAGAAAGTAACTAAAACGACATCCGCATCCTCTTTCGCTTCCTTCTTGGAGATGTTGAAGGCCCTCGCCCTGGCCTTCGGCTTCTCATCCATCTTCCCTCTTGAGGAAGTCCCCTAACCGGACCCCCCCCCCACCTTACTGGTAGGACAGTTTGATGACAAGTGACCAGAACCCCTACAGTGGAAACAAGTCAGAGTCGGGCACTCGAAAAGGGGTTGCCCAACCTTATCACAACGAAAACAGGTGTCGGACCCACTCTTACACTCCCCTTTGTGTAGTTTGCCGCACTTCTTGCAATTACCGAACGTCGCATCCCTCCTAAACTTAGAAGTTTCAGTCTTCACCCTCTTGCCAGACGAACTAAAATTGTTTCCCCCAGGCCGCTTACCATACGAATTAGTGTTCCAAGTCTTCCTAGCCTCGTTCGGCGGTAACTTCTCCCTCTGCTCATACAATGTACCTGCCAAGGTAACCACCGAGTGAAAGGAGTTCATGTCGGTGGTCACCACACCCCTACGAACATCCACCGGGAGGCCCTTCACATACTTCTTAATCCGTTTTGCCTCAGGGGTAACCAAATCGGGACATAAGCGAGTCATCTTGTTGAACTTTGTGGTATACTCCCGATGCGACATAGTACTAGCTTCCAAGGTCAAGAATTCCTGTTCTATCTTATCCAATTCATGCGGAGGACAAAACTGATCGAGAACCAATTTCTTCAACTCATCCCACGTCATCCTCCTAATCGAACGATCACCCATAGCTTGCGCCAAGTTATCCACCAACATAATGCCTCGGAACGAAACAAGGAGGTAGCATAAGTGACCATGTCATCCCCCTTGCACATACTAACCCTCAGAACGGCCTCCATCTCTCTCACCCACTGAAGCGCTGCCAAAGCGTCTTTACCCGCCCGTCCTTACCACCCCCTGCCCATAACCTCGTTAGCCTTCCATCTAACACTTAAACAGTTAATCACATACCGGGAACTTTTAAATTTAAAGGAATGACTAATTAATTAAAAGTTACCTCTTGGCGTGCAGCTACTTGCGGTGGGCATACTGGTCTCTTTTCTTATAGTTCGAGTCCAAGCATTCGGGGATGCTCGGATCCCTCGAACCAAGGCTCTGATACCAACTTGTAAGGCCCCGAACCCTGGGAACCCCACTGCTGGTATTCATTCCAAAAACCTCGTGAAAATAAATAAACTTAAAAACAATTCTTTGCATTAAAATAGCATTACAGAGTATAATTCGACGGAAAACGTAAATAGATGAATAAGTTCCCAAAATCAAAATTAAATATACTTTTAAAAGTCTTTTGACATAAAAGGTTCATAAGTAATTCTTCATTCCAGTATGCCCTTCACCGTCCAAGTAGCTCCGTGCACGTCCAAGCGATAAGGCATCCTCTTCCTAACCTGAAAATCACACTAACATGCACACAAAGTCAGCTAAGCTGAGTGAGTTCAAGTTTTAAATAAGTAGCAACAGTTTTTTTTTATATAATCATTCCAACGGTTTTAAAACAGCAAACGGAAGTACATCGGTTAGGTCACCACATTCAATAAATAGTCATTCTTACGTGTGAGCATCTCTATACGTGCATTCCTATATATATATCAATATATATATACATATAACATTCAATAATAACATTCAGGGCCGAGAAAACGTACAACCCAAACACGTAACATTCAGCGCATGCAAACACGAAGTAGGCATTCGCAACATTCAGTAGTCGAGACGACTACAAACATTCAGAGTCGAGCAAACGTACAACCCAAACACGTAACATTCGGCGCTTTCAAACACAAGGAAGGCATACGCAACATTCAGTAGTTGAGACGACTACAACATTCGCCAAATATTGGCCTTTCTAAATATATATATACATACACATTCTATAACATTCCAAGGCCTACCGATATTAGCAAGCCTATGTAAAACCATTCAAAACATTTCATCAAGTAAGAGAAAGACTTAGGTGTGCATGCAAGCCCAAAACTTAAAAAGAGTTCAACGGGGCATCAATAACTCACCTGAAATCAATCGAACACCTGCAACGAGCTAGGAAAATCCATAAGTGCACAATCACACGCAATGGCCTGTAAATTATACACAACACGTTACTAAACTAGACCATAAGAACACTCTTGCCTAATGGGTTGTTCAAGCCCAACGCTATGGCCCAAGGCCCAACACTTGGCCCAAGCCCCCAACAACTTGGCCCATGGCCCAACAACTTGGCCCAAGGCCCAAGGGAAATCAAATCGGGTCGAATGCGCGTGTAATAAACCTTAAAACCATTTGTTAAACGAATCAGCCCCAAATGGACCAAATTCCATTTTAAATATTTTTATTCATCAAAATTATGTCACCCAAGTTGATAGGTTGACTGTTCCTTTTTACAACTCTTACTTTAACGTTTAAACGAAAATCCGCGCACCGCCGACTCGATTGACTAAGCACTAACCACAACAGTCCCAAGCATCAAAAAAATAATTTTTCCACAGCCCTTAAACCCCCCTAGGGCTGTACAAATTGATTCGGTCGGTCACCCAATCAATTAACGCATCAAACTCAACAATTTGCAAATCTACACCCAATAAACCCTAGTTTCGAACTAAAATCAATTGACCGACCTAAACACCTCCAATGGCCACGAAATTTTAATATGATGTAAATGCCATACCTGGAGATCTTTCTACACTGGAAACTCAAATTTTTATCCACGGGAAGTGGGTCAATTACACCTTGGCCGAAAATCTGTCCAACGAAAAGTTTCGGCAAAATTGAGCATCAAAACGATTAGGGGTGAACAAAAAGAGTGTTGAGGATTGTATTACATACCTTGAACTACTTCTAGGAGCTTGGAATCAATCAAAAAGTCGAAGCAAGGAAGGGAGGGGGTGGCTGGAACCTGCCGATCGCAAACAGCAGCTACGGTTCCATCTTTTTTTTTGTTTAATGTTATATCACAAATATGTTTCATCCAAGTCCCTAGAATTTGCAAGATTTGGCGACTTGTAAGGAAGGTTAGGTGTTTTAACGTAGCGGGGGTTACATAAAGGTTCTCGAGAAACGTCGGTTAAGTCCCGAGAGTTATACATATTTTACACGCGCTAAATCATTGAACCGGAAGTTTGACGGGCGTTACATATATTTATATATTCAAGAAATATTCTGTTATACGAAATATATTCAAGTTGATTTTTCTTCAAAATAACTTTACAACAATTCAAATGATTTATTTTTATCACTATTCTTATTAATATTATCATTACTATTACAATTAAAATATTATCAATACCTTTGTTAATATTATTGTTATTACCATTAATATTATTATTATTATTATTATTATTATTATTATTATTATTATTATTATTATTATTATTATTATTATTATTATTATTATTATTATTATTACTCCAATAAAACCTTTAAAAGAAAATAAAATAAAATACTTTGCTTTAAACACTTCCTAAGCCGTGAGGCTATTATATTATCATCAACGAGTTATCTAGAGACCTCTAGTTTCTATAACGTCGCCCAATAGGAAAAATCTTTTACACTTAAAATTTATATTTTTGTTATAATTTTCTTTAATTTACAAAGGCATCACGTTTTTACAACTCATTTTCACAAACTTGAACGAATCTCAAACGGTCATTCTTTTCTTTCTTTGCCAACGAGTTTCGACTAAGAAATCATGACACCGCCTCCACACCAAATTTCCAACCACAACCCATCTTCGAGAATACAAGCATCACAAACTACCCTTTTGTTTTACTTTTCTTTCTTCTTCACGTATATATACTATCCTGTTTGGACTTTGTCGAAATAGCTTTATGTTTCAAGTTCTTTTGAAGGTTGTTTACGAAGTTTATACTAACTTTGGTTATTCGCTGATTTGTGAGCTACTTTCATACGTCATTCATAATTGCATTATTGAATCGATTCATTTAGTTGTCTCGATTTCGCGGCCTATAACCAATTTCCCATAAACATAATCGTTTAGTGGAAATTGGGACTATGACAATGTTTATATACATGTTGAGTTTATTATTGTTACAAGCAATGTTTTAGTTACTTTGTTTAGTTCTACTCCCGCTCAAGATTTTATTCGAATTATTTTTTACTCTTGATTTCAATATATCATCAATTTGATCAATGTTTTATTTTGATCTTGAATTTTTCAATTCTTGACTCAATGTTTTTTTTCAATTTGAGACAAATGTTTCACTTTGATCTCGAAGTTTAAATTATTTATCTCAATGTGGCCTTTATGCATATTGATATTGGAAATTTTCATTTTGTTAAACGTGTCATTTTGATATAAAAAAAAAGTTTCCCTGTCTATTTTATTCGCAAACCCAATGCTTTACCGACTTTTGTGTTTGTATTTTGTTGGCTTAATGTGACATTTAATTACCCTATTATTCTCAACCTCATTATTTCATTTATTGAGATGTTCATGACTTCCTTTGTTTCATTCATTAACCTATTTATTTCGTACTACTCGAGAGTTTCACTCATTTCATTATAAGTTTGATAACTTCGTTTATATCATTTCATTTATTTGGACATAATATTTTCGCTTATCCTTGGTCTTAATGATTTGTTTTATATATTTTGTTAATTTTGATTTCTATAGTTAATTGTTCTTGATTTCCAAGTTTTTATCTATTGTATTTATTGTATACGTTTTAAAACCCACACAATGGGACATATTATGTGGACCATCTGACGATAAAGGTAATTATGGGTATACACATAATTATCCAAGTCCTCGCATGGAAGACATAATATGTACGTTGTGTGTAATAACTCGAAACCTGGAATAATTTTGAAAGACGGGGAAAATGAAATATGATAAGGGCATGGTGGATACGCCGCTGGTGCATCCTATATATAAGTGTCAATGCCATATCCCCATTTGTGATGTCTTTCGGGCTATTCAAAGATCATCGTTATTGTTTTTGTTTAATTATGTATATATAAAATTGTTAAAACGTTTAACAAACTCATCGTATTAGTTGTTTTCTTTTAAAATTTTATTTTTATTTCAATTTCGGGACGAAATTTTTAAAAGTTGTGAATCCTATAACATTCGTTACTTTTCAAACCCGAAAACCTGACCCATTTTAAATTTTCAGTTTTGTTTATATATATATATATATATATATATATATATATATATATATATATATATATATATATATATATATATATATATATATATATATTAAGTTCGGTTATTGTATTTAACATTCGTTATTTTCGTTAAACCGATCCGTTTCGCAGCTTGAAGCATCCTTGTTATCGTTCATCAATATTATAATGTTTACGATAAATTAAGTTATCATTCGCTCGTTGACTTTTGTTTTCATTTGGTACAATTAATGAAGCTTCGAGATTTAAACTTTTACGCTTAAAAAATTCGCAAAATATTTCGGTAAAATATAAAAATTATACAAGCTTTCAAACTTCTATTCATCATATAAAACATTTCAAATTCCAAAGTTCACTTTGTAAATTAAATTTTGGTTTTAAAGGTTATTGAAACTTGGAGGACCTAAAGCGAAAATAATTTAAAATATAGTAATTTAATAACTCTACTGTAACCCCAACCCCCCCCCCAGCCAGACGTTTTTCCAACGACTATGTTTCCGGCTCCGACGAAGTCTAAACAGCCCCGTAACTTCCGCGATTTACTGAATAAATTAGGTTAACAGTTTTAGTCTTCAATAATAATCGTTAATCAACAGGTTAATAGCAATTATAACGTCTTAAACCATTGTCTAACCCCATAATATTCGCCGGAATATCGGCCAAGTTGATTAACACAAAATAACGAACGTATGTTGCAATTGATAGTATAAATAGGACCTTAGGCTTTCTCTAAACTCTTTCCAATCATCAAGCACGTCTTTTATCCTCTCTTTAACCTCCGTTTTACCCTCCTAAGCACCGAGCTCCGGCCACCGTCGTTCTCCACTATTCCGGCACCATTTAAGGTAATAGATATATGGTTTTGAATCGTTTTAATCCATTAATCATAACCCCTAACATAATCTAAGCAAACAGGGAACCAATACGGAGATTAGATTTTCTAGGGTTTTTTTTTTTTGAGGAAGATGAAGTTCACAGAATATATTTATATATATATATATATTAATTACCATAACTAAACTGATTAACATGCTGGCTCAACTGGTTAGAGCTGAAGGCTGTGAATGCAAGCACCCGGGTTCGAAACCCTGGTCATACACTTGTTTTGCTATTATTTTTAAACGGATTTTATTAATTAGAATTAATTATATAAATTATTTTAAAATCATTTGTCAGGACCGTGAGTCGGGTGAAACCTTCGAAAAGGTTGACAAGAACACACCGACTTGTTACCCAAAAGGCCTATTGAATATCCCAGCGAAATCAGGATATCCAACGAGTGGGAACGAAGGAGTGAAACAAGCAAACACAAAACAATAATAGATAATCAATAAAAGCACATTCAAAGACAAATATTCACTGTATTAAATGATTCATTAATGAAACAGTGAAAGGAGTGTCTAGGATTTGTGTGACGGCGGCGGCGGCTATACGAGGAAACAAATAGAATATTCCTTTAGAATGTTTCTCGTATTCCGTGTGTGCCAACCTATCTAAATCCGTCCCCCAAATGGAAACCTAGGACCCCTATTTATAGACCTGTAAGACCCCGAATCCCGGGAGTCCTACAGTTGGTACTCATCCATAATACTTCTAAAAATACTTAAACTTGAAAACAGTTCATTTCATTAAAACAACCAATTCAGAGTATAATTCAGCGGAAAACCATAATTAATAAAATAAGTTCCCAAAACCGGGGAATTATGCCCAAAACCAATTTAAATGTATTTGATAAAACTTTTAAAAAGAAATTTTTAATATTTAAATCTTCCATCCACGTATGCCCTTCACCGTCCAAGTAGCTTCGTGCACGTCCAGGCGGTAAGGCATCCTCCTCCTAACCTGAAACTCACACTAACATGCACACAAAGTCATCTTGAGCTGAGTGAGTTCAAGTTTTAATAAATAACATCAATAATAATAATCATAATAGTCATTCCAAGGATTTTAACACAATAAAAGGGATACATCAGTTAGGCCATCATCCTCAATAAATAATCATCCTTGTATATATATATATACATATATATATAAACATCTTTATAAGTACATCCCTATATATATATATAAACATCCAAGTAATAACATCAGGGTCGAGCACACGTACAACCCAAACACGTAACATCTCATCCAACATATGCAAACACAAAGTAGGCATATGTAACATCCGTAGTCAATAACGACTACTAAACATCGCCAAATATTGGCCATACAATAATACATACAAACATACGATGATATCATCTCAAGGCCTACCCTATACAAGTAAGCCAATATAAAATAGTTTAAACGTTTCATCAAGTAAAATCTCTTAGGTGTGCATGCTAGCCCAAAAACTTAAAAGAGTAAAAAAGGGCATCATGAACTCACCTGACACAAGACACGTTTTCACCACGAGCTAGAGAATCCCTAAGTAATCCCAAAACTCAAACACCTGTCGGTTTACATACAAACATTACTAACGACATCGAAAGGACTCTTTTATCCTACGAGATGTTCAAACATGGTTCGAGTTACCTAAAGGCTCGACCTCATCAAACTAAATCATAACAGCCCCCGGGGCCTTACATTCACCAACACGACCCTTAGATACTCCCGAGAATAAAGAATTCCCAATTTACCCCCGGAAGCACTAGGTGACACTAACACGCGCGTCTAAGAGTCGTTTAGGCCATTAACATCCAACTCAGCCCCGTGTGGACCCAATATGACAAAATCACAGGCAACAAGTCCACACGACACTACACGAGTCAATTGGGTCGGTAACTCGCAAGTACAACGCACCAACTATTCAATAAACGCAATTGCGCGTTGTACCGACCCGTTTGAGCAACCGACAACCAATTCATCCCCATAACTTATAAAAATGATTTTTCAACAGCCCGTACATCAAACCAAGTTCCCTCGAGCTGAATTGGTCGTTAATCACTTCAACCCTCGCGTTAAAAGCATCAAACTACAATTCTAGTCAACTGAACACTAACAATCAAACTATAACTAGTTGACCAATCTAACGAACACCAATGAACATGATTTTTAAGTATGACATACTAGACATACCTAGGAGGATTTTGGTGCAAAAGCCTCAACCAAAACAGTCCCGAAAAGGTTAGAATTGACAGTCACCCGGTAAGCCTACAACACACAATTTAGCGATCAATACGCGTGATATAACGATCAATTAAGGTGTAAAAGACTTGGGGAATCTTAGAACTAACCTTTAATTGATGTTTTATTATCAAACCTTGGCTGGAAAGAAGAAAATAGTGGGGGGGCTGCAAGAGTGCCGATCGGACAGCAATGAAGTTAGGGTTAGGTTTGTGTTATAAAAATAAACGTTACGCTTTAGCCCCTCTAGTTTAAAGGTCATGGCAACTTGAAAGAAAAGCTTAAGTAATTAAACGTACCAGAAGGATAATAAGGTCATCGAGGGACGATGGATAACTCCCGAGCATTGTACATACTTTACAAGATATAAATCATTAAACCGAAAATTAACGGGCGTTACAAGACCCTGACATTCCTTCTAGAAGTTCCTAATCATTACATAATGAAATACAAAATAATACAAGTGTTGAGTCCTCGAGCAAGGTAACAATCTTGCTCGAGCAAACTCACTATGCTAGGTATGCTCGATGAATGTCCTCGAGCATACTTTACTTAGAATATCTTCAGTGAAGATATTCTCCTCCAGCAGGCTTCATTCATCTTGACTAATCCATGCTTTACTCAACTCGTCAATCGAGCAAGCTCATTCTTCTTGATGTCTTCAGTCTTCTTATTCAGCAATCTTTAGCATGCTCGGATGTAAATCTTGCTCGGGGAACTGAACTGTGCTCGAAGTCCTTGCTTTGATCACGTGACATCTTCTTATTGCATCCATGCTTGTCCCCATGTGCTCGATCATCCTGTGCTCGTAACACTTGGTTAAAACTTGTATGATCAAGTTGTTTGCTCGATTGGCAATCCATGCTCGATAGAAGAATACTCTTGCTCGTTGAAGTGTAGCTTGCTCGAAGCCTTAACACTTAGAAGAATCAACCATTTAAGGTTCTGAAGACCTTGCTCGAAGTAGTAAAACCATGCTCGATCGTCTAGGCTTGCTCGAGGTCCATACTTAGCATTTTTCTAAGGAGGTTGAGAAGATTCCAATCTTCCTTATCATAAATCCGACTCAACAATCTCCCCCTAGATTGGAACAAGCTCAGATGCACAAAAACATACCTGCATAGAGTTACACATGTATCAGACATCAAAGATTAATGAAGTGCACATCTCAGAACTCTCCCTCATTTATGAACATGTCATTTCATTACATAAGTAGGAATTCTGCCTCTTGGGCATTACAAATTAAAGTCTTTACATCAAGTACAGCTTAAACAAAAATTACAAGATAAACAGAAACAAAAGCAAATTATCATTTATCCCTTTTCCGCTATCTTCTCCTCCTGCTCCCTGTATCAGATCTTTCTTTCATTCTCTTGACAAAGGCAGCCTTCTGTTTAATCATGTCAAGCTCTACGGCATTAGAGGAGTCAAATGGAAATTTAGCATCAATCAAGTATTGAAGGTCCTGAGGATGCATAAATTTAAGATCTTCATCATGTCTTATCACTGCAATGGGTATGCCAGACTCATTTCTCAATGAAATCGAATCATTGTGTTGACTGTAGGTTATGTACGTGATTCTCCCAAATTGTTGCACCAATGAGTTTGGTTCCTGCATCACTTCTCTCATAGCTAAGCACTCTTTTAAAGTCTTCCTTTTATCATGTGAGTTTCTTGCTTGAGACTTTCGTTGCTTGGTATCAAAGAGGGAGAGTTCTGAGATGTGAACTTCATTAATCCTTTTGTTTCTTTTCTCCCTCTCTGCCTGGCTTCTTATCTCTCTTCTCTTCTGTTGCAAGAATGGGAACCCCCTTTCTGTTTGTTCTTTTATAAATTTTGAGAGATCATTTCTTTGTTAACCAGATGGTTGACTTCTGATTTGATTGTCATGCAGTGTCAATTCAACCATCTTGGTTAATTGTTCTTTTGTAAACTTTCTCAAGTCATATCTGAATATGATAAGAGTTTCCTCTTGATCTTCTATTATAACTCTCAAGGTCTTTGACCTTTTATCAAAGAAGAGATGTGTGGGCAGATTCAAATTTCTTGGTTGCTTGTGCCTCACACTCTTAGATCTTAATGGCGCTCGGCTGGTGATTCCTTGTTGAGTTTTCTTTACTTTATCAAGTCCCTCTTCTACATACCATCTCTTGATAGTCTCATCAGTTTGTACGAGTAGCCTTGACATTTTGGCTCCCTTTTTATGTAGAGCACTCATCATTTCTACTCGAACTTCTTCTTTGGCTTTCTTCTTTGCTTCCTGCAATTTTCTTTGTGTTTCAAGATACAGTTTCTACTCTCTATTGTATAGTTCCATTAATTGCTCATGAGGCATGTTTTGAAATTGTTCTTCCGTCATTCCTTTCTCCATGACAGTCTTCTCTAACATATCTACCCTCTGAGGGTCTTCAAACCATCTTTTCACTTCTTCTTCTTTCCTTTTGGCGTCATCTCTTTCCCTTTGCAGTCTCATCTTCAACTCATGTTCTCTCTCATATTTTTCTCGACTCTTCTGATCTTTGTGAGAGGCTTTTACAAGTTGAATTCTTCTTTTCAGTTCTTTAGGAGAGAGATTTATCAAGAAATTATAGCTGTAGTTGTATAGTTGAAGAAACTTGATATTAATGTGTTTAGCTTTTAATGCTTCATAGTTTGCTTCATCACTGGCTTTCTTTTCAGTTCTCTTTTTACTACTGTCTGATTCTTTTAATACCTTTTCACCTTCTACTTTCCCTTTTGATACCTTCTTCACATAGTCTGAGATGTCATCTACAAGAGCATTCATGTATAGTCTATCTATTGTGTCAAAAGATTGTAGGTTAAGGAATTCAGACTTGTGACCGGCTTTAAGTAGAGATTCCCTTTTTGATTTTCTCATTCTCCACCCATCAGCTTCTTTGGCTATGTCTTCTTTCGATAGTCTTTGAAGGTACTTTAAGTCATAGTCCAAACTGATCAGATAGTCTCTGTCTTCATTCTCCATTTCAACATCCTTTGACCCCTCATCATCTTCGTTCTAATCTTCCAAGTCAATTGTTTCTTCAAGATTATGGAGAGCATCAATCATTGATTCTTCATTTCTTTCAGATTGAGCCCTCCTTCTTTCTTCCAGTTTTTCTAATCTTCTTTTGTACACCATCACCTTTACGGATTTTTGTCTTTTGGATTTCGGTGTTTCAATTTCAGCTGTATCCTTTCGTTTCAAAGATGATTGAGATGGAGTGGGAGTATTGGATTGAGTTACTTCAACTTCTGGCCCTTCAAGTATGATTTCTTCATCAACTGATTCAGATGTCATAGATTCTTCTGGCTCATGGTCATCTTCATCACAAACTTCATCCATAATTGGTTCAGATGTGTCTGTTAGCAGGAGTTGGCTTTTCTTCCATTGTTCTTGTCTTTGTTCTTCATGATCTCTCCTTGCTGCAGCCATAGTTTCTGGTCTGAACTCATCAGGATGTAGGAGAATGTCAAAATTAGTTCTGAGCATAACTAACTGAGCAATGAATTTGATATAAACATTCCATGGCATCCCTGGTGCTTAATCCTTCTTAGGTTCTTCTCTTAATCCCAGACCAGTCTCTTGTTCTTTATTTGTTTCAATCTCAATGTCGGCAGGTTCAGTTTCAGGCAGTTCAGGTTCAATCACTATAGGCTCTTCATGTTCAGTTGTCACAGGTTCTTCAGTCACTATGTGCTCTTGTTCAACAATATTCATATTTGCTCTTAGAGCATCAAGTGTAGCCTTTATCGCCTCATCTGCCTCTTTCATCCTCTTCTCATCCTCCTCTTCCTTCTCTTTCATGTTTATTAGTGCTTCAAGCACTTCTTGAGGTACTTCCTCCTCTTCTCTCTCCAAAGACTCCAAATCTTCATTTAATAGTCTCATGGCAGTCTTTACAGATTCAGCTTCTGCAACATCAGGATCAATCACATTTTCCTTGTGCAATATATCATCAGATTGAACGTTATGTTGGGACAGGGGATGTAAATCATCATCAGTAAATGCAATCCCCTTTCCCTTTTCTTTTCTTTTCAACATTTCTTCTTTAGTTTCCTCTTCTTCTTTATTCTCCCCCTCATTACCAGATTTATCATCTTCATACTCTTCATTTATTAACTTCAGTGCATCTGATGGTCCAACATCCACAATTTCCTCATCAGAACTTTCATATAATTCTCCGATCACCTTTAAACTCTCTACACCTTCAGGTTTCTCCCCCTGTTTTGGTGCATCTGAGGTCTTCTCAACCTCATACTGCCTCTCTAGGGTTCGAATTTTCATTAGAACTTCAATCAGCGCAGCCTCTAATGCCGAGTTCCTTGTAGCTAAAATGGCATTTTGTTCCCTCAACTTGATGTTTCAAATTCAAGTTTAGCATTTTCACAGACAATACCATATAGATTTGGGCTTGAAGGTGGGGTTTCTTGAGTCGGCTTTGGGGCGGGTTCAGAGAATGGTTCAGAAGATGGGATTGATTGAGTTGGTGGGGTAGTGACAGTAGCAGGTTGCTTTTGTACTGGGAAGATGGTGGTGTTTGAATGTGTGTGTCTTGAATGGGTTGGGATGGTTTAGTTGGTGAGGAATGAAGTGGATCTTGTAGTGGAGATGTAGGTGGTGTAGGGACAGGAATGTTATCAGTTGGTTCAGCATCAGATAAAGCAGGTTTAGTTGTGGCTGGTGAGGAAGGAATATCATCATTACATCATCTATCTCAATAGAATCCGTGTCATCATGGTAAACTTCAGGTGGTGGTGAGTCTGGTGGAGTTATTCTGTTGACTGTTTCAGCAACATTTGATACAACATGTGCTATAAATACATCATCATCCATTGGCTCTGTAGCTTGGTTTACTAGACCCACAACCTGTTCATCTGTCTCCTCATGCACCTCTACTTCTGCATTATTTTCCTCATGTGCAAATTGTTCAATCAAAGGCATATATCCCTCAACAACCTCTTGTGCATCATCATTATTATCAACAACCATGCCATGTCCACCTTCTGGACCATCGTCCCCATTATCACTTTAATCATCATCATCTGCACCATCATCATCTCCATCATCATCTCCATCATCATCTTCTTCAGTATCACTATTCCATGGGGTTCTAGGTACATTAATAGCACCTAGTGCTGGTACAAGCAACCATGGGAGTACATCCCATTCATCATTATCAACAAATTTGCTCTAAGCATCTTTCATTTGTTTGCAAATGTAGGGGTCCAGCAGCCTCAAAACTTCACCTGTTCTTTGAAGATCAGGCAAATCTCCGGTTATCAAAATTTGTAGAAACCTTGGATACATGTAACGCCCATTAATTTCGGTTCCAAGAGTTAAATCTTGTAAAGTATGTCTAATTCTCGGGATTTAACCGACGTTTCTCGGAGGCCTTTACGACATCTTGGTACGTTAAACCATTTAACTCTTCCATAATGCCTTATACTTCAATTTGGAGGGACTTGGATGTAACTTCTTATATTATAGCATAAAACAAAAACCCTAACCCTAACTCCATTCTGCGCAGCCAATCGGACCAGAAACCCCCCCCCCCTCTGGCAATTTTTCTTCTGTGCAGCCGAGATTAAACCATAAAAACTTCAATTCAAGGTTGGTTTTATGATTCCCCATGTATTTTACACCTTAATTGATCTTTATATTAAGCGTATTGATCGATTAATGGCTTGTTGTAAGCTAACTGGGTGGATGTCCAATTGAGAATTTCCGGGACTGTTTTGGTCAAGGTTTTTGCACCGAAATCTTCCTAGGTATGTCTAGTATAACATACTTCAGTATCGTGTTCATTGGTGTTCGTTAGATTGGTCAACTAGTTGTAGCTTGATTGTTAGTGTTTGGTTGACTAGAATTGTAGTTTGGTGCGTTTAACGCGAGAGTTGAAGTGATTAACGACCAATTCAGCTCGGGGACACTCGATTTGATGTACGGGCTGTTCAAAATTCATTTTTATAAGTTATGGGGCTGAATTGGTTGTCGGTTACTCCAACGGGTCGGTACAACGCGCAATTGTGTTTATTGAATAGTTGGTGCGTTGTACTTGCGGGTTACCGACCCATTTGGCTTGTGCGGCGTTGTGTGGACTTGTTGGCTGTGATTTTATCATAATGGGTCCACACGGGGCTGGGTTGGATGTTAACGGCCTAAACGACTCCTAATGTTATTGTCACCTAGTGCTCCCGGGGGGCAAATTGGGAATTCTTTATTCCCAGGAGTACCTAAGGGTCATTTTGGTGAATGTGAGACCTCGGGGGCTGTTGTGATTAAGTTTGATGAGGTCGAGGGTTTAAGTAACTTGAACCATGTTAGAACGTCTCGTAGGATAAACGAGTCATCTTGATGTCATTAGTATTGATTAAATGTAAACCGACAGGTGTTTGAGTTTTGGGATTACTTAGGGATTCTCTAGCTCGTGGTGAATCCGTGTCTTGTGTCAGGTGAGTTCATGATGCCCCTTTTAACTCTTTTAAGTTTTGGGCTAGCATGCACACCTAAACGATTTTTCTTGATGAAACGTTTAAACTATTTTATATAGGCTTGCTAGTATATAGTTGGCCTTGGGATGTTATAGTATGTATATATATATATAAATTATTGTATGGCCTATATTTGGCGATGTTGTAGTCGTATCGACTACTGATGTTACGTATGCCTACTTTGTGTTTTCATGCGTTGATGAGATGTTACGTGTTTGGGTTGTACGTTTGCTCGACCCTGATGTTACGTGTTTGGGTTGTACGTTTGCTCGACCCTGATGTTAATACTTGGATGTATATATATATATATATATATATATATATATATATATATATATATATATATATATATATATATATATATATAGGGATGTACTTATAAGGATATTATATATATATATGTATGTATATGTATATATATGAGAATGATTATTTTTCAATGATGATGGCTTAACTGATGTATTCTTTTTACTTTAAAACTTTGGAAATGACTATCATGAATATTATTTACTGATGTTATTTATTTAAAACTTGAACTCACTCAGCTCAAGCTGACTTTGTGTGCATGTTAGTGTGAGTTTCAAGTTAGGAAGAGGATGCCTTGTCGCTTGGACGTGCACAAAGCTACTTAGATGGTGAAGGACATACGTGGATGGAAGATCTTATTTTGAACATTTTATCTTTTTGAAAATTTTTATAAATATAATTAAATTGGTTTTGGGCAATATTCCCGGGATTTTGGGACTTATTCTATTATTTATGTTTTCCTCTGAATTATACTCTGAGACACTTATTTTAATGAAACGAACTGTTTTCAAGTTTAAACATTTTTACAAGTGTTTTGTATGAATACCAACTGTAGGATTCCCGGGATTCGACCTCTTACAAGTTGGTATCAGAGCCATGGTTCGAGGGATCCTAGCATCCTCGAATGCTTGGACTCAAACTGTAAGAAAGAAACTAGTATGCCCACCGCGAGTAGCTGCACGCCAAGAGGTAACCTTAATTATTTAGTCATTCCTTTCGAATTTGAAAGTTTCCTGTATGTGATTAACTGTCTAAGTGTTAGATAGAAGGCTAATGTGGTTAGGGGCAGGGGTGATTAGGACGGGTGGGTAAAGTAAACGACTAATTACACTTGATCAACGTCATTAGCAGTTTACCCTTACCTTAAATGTTCTAAATGCCACTTGTACCTGACCATATTAAAATTCTGTCTTTGTAGGGATAAGTCATGGTTATTACTCGAGCAGCTAACAGAGATGGTTCTAGTGTTCGTGGTCGTGGTCGTGGTCGTGGTCGTAAGCCACGTGCCGAAGCCGAGAATGAGATTCCTACTTCCCAGCAAGAGGCTCCGATTCATGAGGAGAGGGATAACCCCGCCTTAGATCCTGTTATGCGCATGGCAATCGCGGAGGAGGTTTACCAGGTGCTCCATAGCGCCATTACCGAGATCGTTGCTGAGGCCGTTAGGGCCATGGAGGAGTCTATGGTTGGTAAGAGTTCGGGTAAAGAAAGGAAGGGTAGGGAGACGTAGGTTAATGAGGAGGAAGAGGTGTATGTGCCGAGTGGGGATGAAGACGAAGTGTAGACTGTTAGTGTGTCTACTCGGGGTTGCTCTATGGTGACTTTAAGAAGTGTGACCCCCCTTCTTTTGACGGTACTAAGAATGCATTGGCAGCACAACAGTGGGTAAGGGAGATGGAGGCCATTCTGAGAGTCAGTAAGAGTAAGGGGGATGACATGGTGACTTATGCTACTGCCTCTTTTCATTCGGAGGCACTGTGTTAGTGGGACAACTTGGCACAGGCGATGGGTGATCGTTTGATCAGGAGGATGACATGGGATAAGCTGAAGAAGTTGGTTCTCGATCAGTTTTGTCCTCCGCATGAATTGGATAAGATGGAACAGGAATTCTTGACCTCGGAGGCGGGTAGTATTACGCATCGGGAGTATACCACCAAGTTTAACCAGATGGCCCGTTTATGTCCCGATTTGGTTACTCCCGAAGCTAAGAGGATTAAAAAGTATATGAAGGCGCTTCCGACAGATATTCGTAGGGGACCACTGACATGAAATCTTTTTACTCGATGGTTACCCTAGCAGGTACATTGTATGATCAGAGGGAGAAGTTACCGCCGACCGAGACAAGGAATACTTGGAACACTAATTCGTACGGTAAGCAACCCGGGGGAAACAATTTTAATCCGTCTGAGAAGAGGGTGAAGACTGAGACCTCTGAGTTTAAGAGGGATGCGGCGTTCGGTAATTGCAAGAAGTGCGGGAAACCGCACAAAGGGGAATGTAAGAGTGGGTCTGGCTCCTGTTTTCATTGCGATAAGACGGGACACCCTCATTTCGAGTGTCCGACGTTGACTTGTTTCCGCTGCAAGGGTTCTGTTCACTTGGCATCAAGCTGTCCTTCAAGTAAGGCGTTGGGGTCCGGTCAGGGGACTTCCTCGAGGGGAAAGATGGAAGAGAAGCCGAAGGCCAGGGCGAAGGCTTTCAACATCTCCAAGAGGGAGGCGAAGGATGAAGCGGATGTAGTTTCAGGTACTTTTCCTTATTTAGCTTTTATTCCACCGTTATAGTTTCTTATTCCTTTGGAATCGTATGTGATGATCTTGTAGCTAAGCAGTAGTATAATATTACCCCAGGTACCTTTTTACTTGATGAATTACAGGCGTCAGTCTTATTTGATTCGGGCGCCAGTAGAAGCTTTGTGTCTACCGCTTTCTGTTCCTCGTTGAATAAATCACCCGAGCATGTAGTCGATGTGTTTGATGTTGAGGTCGCCGTAGGAAAATTCGTTCCCGTGTCTAGAGTTATTCAGGGTTGTTCCATCGAGTTGTCTAGGTTCAGATTTCCGGTGCGGCTATACTTGATGCCGCTTGGCGGTTTCGATGTGGTGCTTGGGATGGATTGGCTCGCAAGTGTTGATGCTCAGATCGTTTGTGGTCAGAAACTTGTACGTCTGAGGGCCCCGGATGGGACCCAAATTACGGTCTTCGGTGACCAGAATGGTGCGACGCCTTATATCATATCCATGCTTAAGGCGAGGAGGTTGATGCAGCGGGCTGCGGGGCGTATCTAGCGAATGCTATAAATATGAAAACCGAGGTGGCTACCATCGGTAATGTTCCTATCATTCGGGATTTCCTTGATGTATTTCCAGATGATTTGTCACATGTGCCGCCGGACCGCGAAGTCGAGTTCCAGATAGACCTTGTGCCGGGCGCAAAACCCGTTGCTCGAGCCCCTTACCGTCTAGCACAGAATGAGATGAAAAAACTTATGGCCCAGTTGGAAGACTTGCTCGACAAGGGCTTCATTCGACCGGGCATCTCACCTTGGGGTGCCCCGGTCCTGTTCGTTAAGAAGAAGAACGGTAGCATGCGAATGTGCATTGACTACCGTGAGTTGAATAAGCTCACTGTTAAAAATCGGTACCCTCTCCCGAGAATCGACGACTTATTTGATCAGCTCCAAGGAGCTAGTTGGTTCTCGAAGATCGACCTTAGGTCCGGGTATCATCAGTTGAAAATTCGGGAGGAAGATATTCCTAAAACCGCCTTCCGCACCCGTTATGGACATTATGAGTTCCTTGTGATGTCTTTCGGTTTGACCAACGCACCGGCTGCGTTCATGGATCTTATGAACCGGGTGTGTAGCCTGATGCTCGAGCGTTCGGTTAATGTGTTCATCGACGATATTCTTGTTTACTCCAAAAGCGAATCCAATCACGACGATCATCTCACGGAAGTTTTGGAAGCTCTGCGAAAGAACAAGTTGTATGCGAAGTTTTCTAAGTGTTCTTTTTGATTGTGCGAGGTTCCGTTCTTGGGTCATGTTATTAACCTGAGTGGTATTTTGGTTGATCCTGTAAAGGTGGAAGCCGTGAATGAATGGGAATCTCCTAAGTCTCCATCCGAATTTCGTAGCTTTCTGGGCTTGGCGAGGTATTACCGCCGCTTCATTCCCGACTTTTCGAAAATTTCCTCATCATTGACCAAGTTGACTAAGAAGAGTGTTAAGTTCATTTGGGGCACTGAGCAGGAGGAAGCTTACCGGTTGACGCATGCCCCGATTTTAGCTTTACCTAATGGCACCGATGATTTGGTGGTTTATTCTGATGCCTCTTATCAGGGGCTTGGGTGTGTTCTGAAGCAGCGAGGTCGAGTCATCGCTTATGCCTCACGGCAGTTGAAGCCTCATAAGGCGAATTATCCTACTTACGATCTGGAGCTGGCGGCGGTTGTGTTTGCGCTTAAGTTGTGGAGGCATTATTTGTACGGTGTTCCTTACGTTATCTATACCGATCATAAGAGCTTAAAGTATTTCTTTGAACAAAAGGAACTGAATATGCGACAGCGTCGATGGTTGGAATTGATTAAGGATTATGACTTGGAGATTATGTACCATCCCGGTAAGGCTAACGTGGTGGCCGACGCGTTGAGCCGGAAGGAAAGACCGAAACCTATTCGTGTGAAATCTTATCAACTTATTCTTAAACCCTATATTTTAAAACAAATAGCCAACGTCCAGAATGAAGCATTGCAGGTGGAATGGATTATGTCATAACGTACTTGGGGTCAGGAAAAGTTGTTGGAGGATGTTGGTGACGGGGTGAAGTATAAGGATGGGCGTTTATGGGTACCGAGGTATGGGGGATTCAGAGGTAAAATTTTGGATGAAGCACACAAGTTACGCTATTCCATTCATCCGGTCGCGACCAAGATGTACCAAGACCTGAAAAAGAATTATTGGTGGCCTGCGATGAAGTTTGAGGTGGCTCAGTATGTGAGTAAGTGTTTGACGTGCCTACAAGTTACGGCCGAGCACCAGAAGCCGTTCGGGAAACATCAACCATTGGAAATACCTGAGTGGAAATGGGAGCATCTTACGATGGATTTTGTGACTAAACTTCCTCATACTCCTAGGGGTAGTTATGACACCATTTGGGTAATCGATGATAGATTGACCAAGAGCGCTCATTTCTTGCCGATCCGAGAAACATTTAATTCTGAGCAACTGGCTGATGTGTTTATTCGTGATATCGTTTCTAGGCACAGGGTGCCGGTATCTATTGTTTCGGATAGGGATACACGTTTCACCTCCAGGTTTTGGAAGAAATTTCATGAGGAGATGGGTACCAAACTCCTCATCAGTACCGCTTATCACCCGCAGAAGGATGGTCAGTCCGAGAGGACCATTCAAACTCTTGAGGATATGTTGCGAGCTTGTGTTATCGATTTTGGTGGAAGTTGGGATCGTCACTTACCGTTGGTAGAGTTCTCGTATAATAACAGTTATCACGCCATGATTGGGATGCCACCTTTTGAGATGTTGTATGGTAGGAGGTGTAGGACTCCAGTATGTTGGGGTTCCATTGATCAAAAAAAGTTGGGTAGTTTGGAGGTGGTTGAGGCTACAACCGAGAAGCTCGATAAGATTAAGGTTCTTATGAAGGCCGCTCAGGATCGCCAAAAGTCCTATGCGGATAAAAGGCAAAGACCTATTGTGTTTGAGGCTGTAGATCGGGTTACGTTGAAAGTTTCTCCTTGGAAGGGTACTATCCGTTTTCGTAAGAGGGGGAAGCTTAGTCCGAGGTTTATTGGCCCGTTCCGTGTTTTGTCCCGTGTTGGTGAGGTAGCGTATAGGTTGGAATTGCCCGATGAGCTCGCAGGGATTCATCCTACTTTCCACGTGTCCCATTTGAGGAAATGTTTAGCAGATGAGGAGGCACATGTGCCTCTTGATGATATTAAGCTTGATAGTAAGCTGAACTACGTTGAGGAACCTATTACTATACTTGACCGTCAGAAAAGGCGTTTGAGGAATAAGGTGGTTAGACAGGTGAAGGTGCAGTGGAGGCACCGTAGGGGTTCCGAGGCTACTTGGGAGTCCGAAGACGAGATGTTGAAACTCTATCCGCAATTTTTCCTGTCACGTGGGATTCGGGGACGAATCTCATTGTAAGGGGGGTGGACTTGTAACGCCTGTTAATTTCGGTTCGAAGAGTTAAAGCTTGTAAAGTATGTGTAATTCTCGAGATTTAACCGACGTTTCTCGGAGGCCTTTACGTCATCTCGGTATGTTAAACCATTTAACTTTTCTTCCATAATGCCTTATACTTCAATTTGGAGGGACTTGGATATAACTTCTTATATTATAACATAAAACAAAAACCCTAACCCTAACTCCATTCTGCACAGCCGATCAGACCAGAAACCCCCCCCCCCCCGGCGATTTTTCTTCTGTGCAGCCAAGATTAAACCATAAAAACTTCAATTCAAGGTTGGTTTTATAATTCCCCATGTCTTTTACACCTTAATTGATCTTTATATTACGCGTATTGATCGATTAATGGCTTGTTGTAGGCTAACCGGGTGGCTATCCAATTGAGCATTTCCGGGACTGTTTTGGTTGAGGTTTTTGCACCGAAATCTTCCTAGGTATGTCTAGTATAACATACTTAAGTATCGTGTTCATTGGTGTTCATTATATTGGTCAACTAGTTGTAGCTTGATTGTTACTTTTTGGTTGACTAGAATTGTAGTTTGGTACGTTTAACGCGAGAGTTGAAGTGATTAACGACCAATTCAGCTCGGGGACACTCGATTTGATGTACGGGCTGTTCAAAATTCATTTTATAAGTTATGGGGCTAAATTGGTTGTCGGTTACTCCAACGGGTCGTTACAACGCGCAATTGTGTTTATTGAATAGTTGGTGCGTTGTACTTGCGGGTTACCGGCCCATTTGGCTCGTGTGGCGTCGTGTGGACTTGATGGCTGTGATTTTATCATAATGGGTCCACACGGGGCTGGGTTGGATGTTAACGGCCTAAACGACTCCTAAACGCTCGTGTTAGTGTCACCTAGTGCTCCCGGGGGGCAAATTGGGAATTCTTTATTCCCGGGAGTACCTAAGGGTCGTTTTGGTGAATGTGAGACCTCGGGGGCTGTTGTGATTATGTTTGATGAGGTCGAGTGTTTAGGTAACTCGAACCATGTTAGAACGTCTCGTAGGATAAACGAGTCATTTTGATGTCACTAGTATTGATTGAATGTAAACTAACAGGTGTTTGAGTTTTGGGATTACTTAGGGATTCTCTAGCTCGTGGTGAATCCGTGTCTTGTGTCAGGTGAGTTCATGATGCCCCTTTTAACTCTTTAAGTTTTTGGCTAGCATGCACACCTAAACGATTTTTCTTGATGAAACGTTTAAACTATTTTATATAGGCTTGCTAGTATATAGTTGGCCTTGAGATGTTATAGTATGTATATATATATTTAAATTATTGTATGGCCTATATTTGGCGATGTTGTAGTCGTATCGACTACTGATGTTACGTATGCCTACTTTGTGTTTGCATGCGTTGATGAGATGTTACGTGTTTGGGTTGTACGTTTGCTCGACCCTGATGTGAGATGTTAATACTTGGATGTTATATATATATATATATATATAGGGATGTACTAATAAGGATGTTATATATATGTATGTATGTATATGTATATATGTATGAGAATGATTATTTATCAATGATGATGGCTTAATTGATGTATTCTTTTTACTTTAAAACTTTTGAAATGACTATCATGATTATTATTTACTGATGTTATTTATTTAAAACTTGAACTCACTCAGCTCAACATGACTTTGTGTGCATGTTAGTGTGAGTTTCAGGTTAGGAAGAGGATGCCTTATCGCTTGGACGTGCACGAAGCTACTTGGACGGTGAAGGGCATACGTGGATGGAAGATCTTATTTTGAACATTTTATCTTTTTAAAAAGTTTTATAAATATAATTAAATTGGGTTTGGTCAATGTTCCCGGGATTTTGGGAACTTATTCTATTATTTATGTTTTCCGCTAAATTATACTCTGAGACGCTTATTTTAATGAAACGAACTGTTTTCAAGTTTAAGTATTTTTACAAGTGTTTTGTATGAATACCAACTGTAGGATTCCCGGGATTCGGGGTCTTTCAATACATAAAGAATTTTTGACCCGCTTCCTTCTCTGCATTGGGCACCAACCCTTGAAAGATAAGTCTTGAAACGTTAAAGGGTTGCTGATAGAGTATTGCTACTGTGAGAGTCCCAAGCTCTCTGCTCAATAAAGTCCAAGTCCCTCTCCTAGGAAATAAGGACTGGATCACATGATGAATCAGGAACTTGTAGATCAATGGAAAACTTCCCTTTTGAAACTGTCCCTCCTTTAGTCCTCCCTGGTAGCCCATAGTCTCTTGAAAGACTCTCAGTAACCTTGGGACCGAGTAAGATGGCTGAGCCTCAAAATTGTTATTAAGGTCTAGTGCAACTCTGATTGAGGCTTCTGTTATCTCAATGTCATGATTTAGAACCGACGCCTCAATTCTCTCCCCGTTTACATCATTGACATATGTTGCAGATCCCTAAAAATCCGAAATATGGTTCCTATATAATGTGGGACTTTCAGTGAGAGCTACTCTCAAGTTAGATTTCCCCAAAAAGTTTATCATTAACTCTAACTCCCGATTGTCATCATCGAGCTCCAACTGAGCGCACATATTGTGCCTCTTCTCGAATTTTAAAGCCATCAGTTTTGCAAGATAAAAAAAATATGTCAGTACACAAAATTGCAGAACTAATAATCAAAGATGAGTAGATGATTTTAGTGTCTTCAATAACCTGTTCAGTAGTAATATGCGTACCTGCAAAAACAAGTAAACAGTTAGTCCGTAAATCAATTGAAAACCCTAATTCCGAAATCGGTGTGACGATTATCGAATAACGATGTCTTACCGAATTCGAAACAGAGCTAATGGCTGTATTCGAAGTAAAATCGAGCAA
Organism: Bidens hawaiensis; assembly: GCF_021521415.1. NCBI lineage: Eukaryota > Viridiplantae > Streptophyta > Magnoliopsida > Asterales > Asteraceae > Bidens > Bidens hawaiensis. The sequence continues at coordinate 308,803 of NW_027493581.1, read as the reverse complement.
GTATTAGAGTAATCGAGCAAGTGGAAGATAACACGAGCAAGAGGGTTTTTGTGGTTAGATTTAAGAGAGGAAGAAATATGTGAAAAAGTTTCTAAGTCCCCCTTTTATACCTAATGTTTGGGTGGTACAGTACATCGATTTGTTGTCTAGCACACGAAAGTTGTCAATTAATTTCAAATTTAATGTACCTCCCTTGCTCGAGCATACAGCCAAGGCAACAGCTGTCTTCCACTGTACTCGAGTACATAGTACAACCCTTTCTTGTTGTACTTGGAATCTGATTCCTTGAGCACTAGTATATTTTAGGCAATGTGCTCGAATAGACTTATGCTCGATGCCTTAGAGATGGTTGATCATAACTCGCTCGAGTACTGAGTCATACTCGAGGGTTAGTGTGCTCGACCTTAACAAAATCTTAAATATATAAGCCTGAGTCACACCTGTAAGCTAACCCTACTCGAAGATGCATCATGCTCGAGATACTTAGAAATTTATCATGACAATATCCTTTGCTCGAGATGCATTCTTAAGTGTTAGAACCTTTGCTCGACTAACTTAGATTGCAAAATCTCAATGTGCTCGATGTACCCTTATTCTCAAAAGCCTTAGCATATTAAATCATTCCTATGCCTATACTCGAACGCGCAACCTAAGTGTTCAGCACACAAATTTGCTCGAACTACTTAACACAGTGATCCATTTCCTTAAGCTCGAACGGTAATTCTGAAACACCTAACATACTTCTATGCTCAAAAACTTATGTCTTACAATACATCATGCAATCATTCTCGAAACACATAATCATCCATTTTCACATAGTAGTGGGTGCTCGTAAGTAAGATGCATGCTCGAAACACTTGATAGCAAATTTTCATGTCATTAGCATGCTCGAAGGTAAGATGCATGCTCAAAACACTTGATAATTCATACAAGTCACATAAGATGCTTGACACAATATTATCATGCTTAGTAAGAAAAGTTCTTCTGCTCGAATTAAAAATTGATCATTTCAATTTGATGAGCTGACCTAAACAGATTGTTTAAGGTGAAATAAGAGATCAAAATCCAGTTCAAAATAAAAGTCATTTTAAGGCATTTGGAAAGATCTCAATCATGGGATCAGATTATCTAATTACTGTCACACCATTTCATTTTCAGCCTTATTATGACTTAAGTCAGGTTGACACTAGGTGGAAGCACTTAACATGATTCTTATAACTTTCGTGATATGCTTAAGATTCAATTAAGATCTTGAGTTGGAATGGTTACACTTTGGACTTCAGGTTGTTCCTTATCTCTTCTCAAAGCTTATTTAGCTTTCTCGAATCACCCCAATTTGACTTCAACCCCCTGATGCCTTGGTCAAAATATTTATTTATTTGAGCAGTCATATTTATATATAATTATATATATTCGACTTCAAGGTTGAAGGTTGGACTTACATGCCTTACATTCAGAGTGTTTAGGACTTATTTGAATGCCCCACTCCTGTAGTTCCCTTGGTGCCCCTTAAAGTCAGGATATTTTATTTATGCTTAATAAAATTTTGAAGCAGTATTCTAATTATATTAATATTATTTTTTTTTAATATTTTTTCTTTATGCTTCATTTAGCATTGATAGACTTTCAGCTGCATATAACTCTTTTGACGCTCATATATTTTATAAATTTTGATTTTGAGAGACCATGACAACAACGGGCTCGTGTATGATTGGGTAATCACCTTTCTGCCTATCATTCGGAGAGATGTGTAAGGAAACAAACCTTGGTCTTCGGATGAATCACCACATCAAACTTTGCAAAATTCATTAGGTTTGTATCACATCAGTCACTACACTCATGAGAAGATACCATACGAATTGTCAATTTGCTGAACAGAAATCGTTTAAGCTTTCAATCTATGGGTTAGGAGATTATACATTATACTATCATTTCCCATTTTAGGTTGGATTCATTTTCCACAGAAAACAATTTCTAGCTTCTTTTAAGCTGGGAACTTGGATAATATTATCATTTATCTTATTAAATATCACCGAAAACAGTGTTGCTTAGTCAAAAAATTTTACCATTTTAAAAACCATTTCCTTTTGAAAGTTCAACTGAAAAACATTGATTTTCAAAAACAGTGTTGTCATTTAAGCATGTTTAGCAAGCACACACTATCACAGTATCAAAACATATTCATCAGACAATAGAAATCATTCAGATAATCACATGAGTCTGTCGAGCATGCTCAGAAGTTCATTGAGCATACTCGAAAGTCAGTCAAGCAAACTTAACATTGATTATTTCAGTGCATGTGCTCGAAGGACCTAGCTGAGTGCTCGAGCAGTATACTTGTGCTTGAAATACTTCAAAAGTTTTCCACAGCACATGTCTATGCCCGACCCCAAGTAACACATCATTTGTGCTTGAGTTACTTGAGAAACCTCAAGTATGGTTTGTTTGTGCTCGAAGAGCATTAAACACACCATGAAACACAGAAGTATGCTCGAAATACTTGAAAAAGTTTTCAAGACAAAATTTTATGCTCGAGAAGCAGAGCTATGACATCTGTGCTCGAATGACTTAGAATAGTCTTACAGGAGCCTTTGCTTGTGCTCGAAGAGCAACAAGCACAATATCAAGCACAAATTCATGCTCGAAGTACTTAAAATCATAAAATTACATCATGCAAGCACAAATCAAAGTACTAAAAGCTGTAAATAGCAGTTTTAACAAAATTTCCACACAAAGACAGTCACACACATGATTCATGCAATTTGAGTAATCATTCAAGCATAGAAATTTATCATGCAAACATTCAAAGTGAGTAACATAAATAATCAATAAGCACCTCACTTAAGCACACATCCTAAATCAAACTTTATCAGCATTTATCATTCCTAGGCATTTTAATAGAAAATGAAACCTGGTTTTATCTAAAGGTCTGGTGAACAAATCAGCCAAATTATCATATGTGTCTACCCTTTTAATTTCTATTAAACCTTTTTCTTGACAGTCCCTAATGAAATGATGTCTAATTTCAATGTGCTTAGTCTTAGAATGTTGGACTGGATTCTTAACAATAAACATAGCAGCAGTATTATCAATTAAAATAGGTGGAAGTAAGAAATTCAGACCATAATCCAGCAGTTGATTTTGAATCCACAGAACCTGTGCACAGCAAGCAGAGGCAACAATATACTCAGCTTCAGCAGTAGAGATTGACACTGTAGTTTGCTTCTTGCATTGCCAAGATACCAGCCTGTTCCCTAGAAACTGGCATCCTCCAGAGGTTGATTTTCTACTCATGTTGCAACCATCATAGTCACTATCTGTGAAGGCCATCAAGTCAAAGGAAGGGTTCTTTGGATACCAAATCCCCAAATCTGGTTTTCCCTTTAGATATCTGAAGATCCTCTTAACCGCTAGCATATGTGAGACCTTGGGGTTAGCTTGGAATCTGGCACAGACACACACAGCAAACATAATATCTGACCTAGATGTTGTAAGATACATCAGTGATCCTATCTTGGCCCTATACTCATGCTGGTCCACCTGTAAGACCCCGAATCCCGGGAATCCTACAGTTGGTAATCACATCCACAATTTCACAAAAATTTAAAACCAAACGATTCGTTTTTATTTAAAAACAAGTTCAGAGTAAATAATAGCAGAAAAAGTGTAATTATTTAAAGAAAATCCCAAACATGGGTACAAGTGTCCAAAAATCAAATATAAATATAATATCCGTTTTATTGGAAATCCTCGACCAGAAATGCCTTCAACCTTCCGAGTAGTCCCCAGCACGTCCAAGCGATAACCTCCAATCCTTAACCTGAAAATCAATCTAACATATACACAAAGTCGGCTAGAGCTGAGTGAGTTTAAGTTTTCATAAACGACATTCATTAAAAATTTAAATTCCATGAGTATGGAATGTAGGGGAAAATCATGAGTTCATAAAATCATAAATAGCTTTTCTTAACCAAATCGTAAGTAAATAAAACATTAAACATCTTTTCACGCAGCACGGGCCTCCTCACCCCGGGTCTTCCCGAGTAATATATTTGACCCAGCCGCGGTTTAACAAAACTGTTAAAATCATGCAACATGAGCCTCCTCACCCTGGGTCATCCCCAAGTAATATATTTGACTCGGTCACAGTTTAATAAAACAAAATCACGCAACACGAGCCTCCTCACCCCGGGTCATCCCCAAGTAATATATTTGACTTGGTCGCGGTTTAACATACCAAACACGTGATACAGGCCTCCTCACCCCGGGTCTTCCCCAAGTAATATATTTGACCCGACCACGGTTTATAGAACGGCAGGCCTCCTCACCCGGGTCTTCCCCAAGTAATATATTTGACACAGCCACGTCATAAACATGCAACACGGGCCTCCTCACCCCGGGTCTTCCCCAAGTAATATATTTGACCCGGTCACAGTTTACCATCACATACACATTCACATACAAACATCTGATTCAAACATCCAACCAACAATATCACCACATACAATCCATAAATAATGGATAATCTAGGCATTCAATACTAAGCCTAATAGCAACCTCGAGGCTTAGAGCCCAAGTAATATGCATTAACCGTAAGGGATATATGACCCTATAACGAGTCTAAAATATCCTAAGGCATAATTATAATTTACACATGTCTTCTTAAGGCACAACCACAAACAAGATCATACAATACCAACCCGATAGTTTAAACGAATAAAATCGGTTAAAATCATAATAAGGTGTGTATGCTAGCCCAAAACGTAAAAAAGATTAAAAAGGGCATCATGAACTCACCTAACACAAGACGCAGATTCACCACGAGCTAGAGAATCTCTAAGAAATCCCAAAACTCAAACACCTGTCGGTTTACATTCAATCAATACTAATGACATCAAGATGACTCGTTTATCCTACGAGATGTTCTAACATGGTTCGAGTTACCTAAACCCTCTACCTCATCAAACTTACTCACAACAGTCCCCGAAGTCTCACATTCACCAATTCGGCCCTTAGGTACTCCCGGGAATAAAGAATTCCCAAATTACCCCCGGAAGCACTAGTTGATACTAATACGCGCGTTTAAGAGACGATTAGGCCATTAACATCCAACTCAGCCCCGTGTGGACCCAACATGATAAAATCATAGCCAACAAGTCCACACGACGCTACACGAGTCAAATGGGTCGGTAACTCGCAAGTACAACGCACCAACTACTCAATAAACGCAATTGCGCGTTGTACCGACCTGTTGGAGTAACCGACAACCAATTCAGCCCCATAACTTATAAAAATGAATTTTGAACAGCCCGTACATCAAACCAAGTGTCCCCGAGCTGAATTGGTCATTAATCACTTCAACCCTCGCGTTAAACGCACCAAACTACAATTCTAGTCAACCGAACACTAACAATCAAGCTACAACTAGTTGACCAATCTAACGAACACCAATGAACACAATACTTAAGTATGATATACGGGACATACCTAGGAAGATTGAGGTGCAAAAACTCACTTCAAACAGCCCTGACAAGAACACAATTGAACATCCACCGGTTAAGCCTAAAACGAACTTATCGATAAATAACGAGTAAAACGTGTAGATTTTAGCATGCGAAGATGCATTTAATTACACAAGATAACCTTTGAAATAAATAATTAACTTTTTACCAGACTTTAATAAATGTATTAGGTTTACAAAAATATTTTTATTATATTTTTCTATTGGACACAAAAATTATAAAAATTCCTCCAACACATTGAGCAAGGTACGTGCAGCTATTTCAATGCGCAACAAAATGGTTTTATTTTTATAAAATTTATTGCCAAACCAAATTAAACGATTCCAATTGGGTTTGATTCTTTACTCAAAATATTAAGTTCCAGAAGTGGAACCAACTTATTTGGACTTGTCGAAAAAGGGTTATGACGTCGGGAAGACAGACCAGAATCCGTCATCCCGCATCAGCTTTAACACTCGATCTTATAAAATCATAAAAACCATTCAAATCTCGTCCAAAAATTTCATATTATACCTTTCTGGAAACTAGACTCAAATTAGAACATCATGGAAACAAGAATCGATCAAAAACAATGGATTATCATCGCGTTACAGACCCTACAATAAACGTATACGAATCTGTCAGCAAACTGTTATCATCAAAACTCAACCTTAACGACCAATAAGCGCATTAATATGATCAATTAAGGTGTAAAAGACATGGGGAATCATAAAACCGACCTTGGATTAGACTCGGGATGGCTGGACATGGCCGGAGCTGCACGAAAATCGAGGTGGTGATGGCTGTAAGGCTGCGATCGGCTAGCTAAGGGAGGAAGAAACTAGTTAGGGTTTTGTTATAATAATGTTACGCTTAGGCCCTTTTAACTTGTAAAACGTGATGTCTTGCGCCAAAGGTTAGATAACACGGCTTTCGGGCATAGTTAGGAGGTCTCTTAAGGACGCCAACTCGGTCTCGGTTAAAAATACAAAATCTACAAGGCTTGATTCTTCTTTAACGAAAATTACAAAATTTAACGGGCGTTACACCACCAGATCCCCCTTTTCATCAGGTACCATTTTCTCATGTGTGTCCATTAGATTGGACACTGTCTTGAAGTCTTGACACTTGAATTTGTTAAGAATCTCTTGTACATATTTGGATTGATTAATGAAGATTCCATCAGCTTTCTATTGCACCTGAAGTCCAAGGAAGAAATTCATTTCCCCCATTGAGCTCATCTTGTACTTGGACTTCATTACTTGCTCAAACTCTTTGCACATTTGTTCATTTGTAGAACCAAAGATAATGTCATCCACGTACACTTGCAGCAGCAGCAACAGCAGCAGATCCTTATTTCTCCTTTTGTAGAATAAAGTCTTGTCAATGGCTCCTCTGCAGAAGCCATTTTCCAACAAATGGTTTGACATCTCATCATACCAGGCTCTTGGTGCTTGATGTAGTCCATAAAGTGCTTTGCTAAGCTTGTAAACCTTGTTTGGATGAATTGGGTCTTCAAATCCAGGAGGTTGATGATATAAACTTCTTCATCAATCTTTCCATTCAAAAATGCAGATTTTACGTCAAGTTGATAGACTTTAATGTTCATTGATGCTGCATATGCAAGAAAGATCCTGATAGCCTCTAGTCTTGCAACTGGAGCAAAGACTTCTTCAAAGTCCACTCCTTCTTCCTGTAAGCATCCTAGAGCCACCAATCTTGCTTTGTTCTTGATCACTATCCCTCTTTCATCTTTCTGTTTCTGAATACCCATTTTGTTCCAATAGCATACTTGCCTCTGGGCTTGTCCACCAAGTCCCATACATGTAAGTCTCTGAATTGGGCTAACTCTTCCTATATAGCTTCTACCCAGCTATTGTCCTTCAAAGCTTGACTAATGTTCTTTGGTTCAACTTGGGATAAGAAGCAGGCATACAGACAGATGTTTGCCTTTTCAAAAGAGCTTCTAGTCACTCTTTCATGCAAGTCTCCTATTATATTTTCTGTAGGGTGATTTCTTTCAACAGAGGTGGTCTACACAACTTGTTGTGCAGACTCTTCTGTCTCCAGATTGGTCATGTTTAACTGAGCAGATTCATTTTCAATTCTCACTTGAGTTTCATCATTTGCTTGAACTTGATTAATCTCTGATGATGATGCTTCATTTGACCCAAATTGTAGAGAGTCAAACAAAGACTAAAACCTATCTTCAAATTGATTTATCCCTTCAGACTGGACCGGTTGTTGACTTTGGATTGGTTCACTCTCTACTTCACTTGGTCCTTCATTAGAGACTTCAATTGCTGCATCTTCTTGTCCATTCATATCAACTTCAGCAGCTTGTTGGTTGCTTCTTTCAAAGTTAAATCCATTTGTTTTAGGAGCAACAGATGACCATAGCTTGTCCAGATCAACTTGTCTTTGTTTTCCCTTATCTTCAAAGCTGGTTGTGTACATGCTGTCATCCATATCTTCATTGTAGATTTTGAAAGATTTGATCATCTTTTCCAAGTCAAAAAGCCATTTGGGTCCTTCAACATTGTTAAAGTGGTTCTCATTGAAAATTATATCTGAAGACTCAATGACCACCATGTGCTCATTCACATAGACTCTGTAAGCCTTTGAATGAGATGAGTAGCCCACAAAAAACAGGCGTGTGAGTTGTGGGAATACTTAGGGGTTCTCTAGCTCGTGGTGATTTTGTGCCTCGTGTCAGATGAGTTCATGATGCCCTTTTTAACTCTTTTTACGTTTTGGGCTTGCATACACACCCTATTAGAATTTTACCCGATTTTACTCGTTTAAAATATCGGGATGTTATTATATAGCCTTATTCGTATTTGGGCATTTATGAAGCTATGTGTGAATTATATTCTATGCCTTAGGATATTTTAGACTCGTTTATGGTCATATAATCCTTAAGGTTATTCATATTACTTATGGTCTAGGCTCGAGGATGCTATTAGGCCCGATAGTAACTACTTGGTTATCCATTATTTATGGATTATACGTGATGATATTGCTTTGTTGGTTGATTGACTTAGATGTTTGTAAGTGTGTATGTGGATGTGTATGTGTTGGTAAACTGTGACCGGGTCAAATATATTACTTGGGGAAGACCAGGGGTGAGGAGGCCCGTGTTGCACGTTTATGTCCCGACGGGTCAAATATATTACTTGGGTCCTTGACTTCGGGTCTCGTGACTTGGGGTGAGGAGGCCCGCTGTTCTGCTAAACCATGGTCGGGTCAAATATATTACTCGGGAAAGACCCAAGGTGAGAAGGCCCGCATCACGTGTTTAGGTTTGTTAAACCGTGACCGAGTCAAATATATTACTTGGGGAAAACCCGAGGTGAGGAGGCTCGTGTTGCGTGAGTTTTGTTTTATTAAATTGTGACCGAGTCAAATATATTACTTGGGGATGACCCGGGGTGAGAAGGCTCGTGCTGCATGATTTTGTTGGTTTTGTCAAACAGCGGGCGGGTCAAATATATTACTCGGGGAAGACCCGGGGTGAGGAAGCCCGTGTTGCGTGTTGACCAAGAGAAAAGTATTTATCTAATTACTTATGATTTTCTCCAAATCTTTTTATATTTATTAAATAAATCCGATTTATGGATGTTACTTATAAAACTTGAACTCACTCAGCTCAAGCTAACTTTGTGTGTATGTTAGATCGATTTTCAGGTTGAGAAGTAGGGAGTTATCGCTTGGACATGCTCGAGACTACTCGAACGGTTGAAGGCATATCTAGTCGGAGAATTAATAATGCAAACTGTTTCTTTTTATTTATTACTATAACTATTTAAATTTTGGCTTTGGGCACTTTTCCCAGTTTTTGGGAATTTTGATATTTATTATTCCGCTGTTTATTACTCTGAACTGGTTTGAATAAAACAAATTGCTTTGGTTTTATATTTTTGAGAATTTTTGGATATGATGACCAACTGTAGGATTCCCGGGATTCGGGGTCTTACAATATGACAAGTTTAGCTTCGATTTCAAGGTGATTTTCTCACACCCCCTTTTAAACGGTTTCATATTTTAGGGGTAGTATATGTATCCTATCAAACCTCAATATTTACGAGTTTGCTTACAAATTAAAATTCATATCATGGACTTGTGTGCTTACTTGCTTATTTGTTATATACGTGGATTTCAAGTGGTTGCCTCAAATAAGTATGATCATACCCTCCCCCCCCCCCCTTTCACTCAGGTCCATTTGTATCGAGTGGAAAAGGAACCTCGTATCCGAGTATGTTGGTAGCCCCAACTGGAAAGGACTTTCATTTGTTCTTTACACTCAGGTCCATTGAATCGAGTGTAAAGAACCCTTATGTGCTCATTTCACAAGTTTCATGGAATTGAATGCTTTTATATATTTATTGTAACGCCCAGAAATTTCGTTAATTGACTTGAGCATTTATAAAGTTTGTTTAAAAGTCGGGGTTACATATTTCTAATTTCGGAGTCTTGTAATACGTTTTAAAAGTCCATTTATCCGCCTATTATGCTCGTTTATTGATCAAATCTTCGTTTAGGATTAAAATCTGGCAATTTATGGTTGACACCGTTAATAAATTCTCCGTTACCTCAAACACTCATTCGTGAATTTCACTTAATTAGGGTTAATTAAGTGTGTCGGTTATTACACAAACATTAGCGTAGCAGTAATTAGAGAATTACCGAATCACGTGTTTCTGACCCCGAACGTTGGTGAAAATATGAAAGAGCATATGTTTATAATATTATCTATGTGAAATTACATGCTATATGATTATGTGTTTAGTTCATAGCTTGTTTCATTAAATTGCGATCGATTACGCGTAACTTGTATGTTTCACCTTTTACAAAGTAATATTTATAATAGAACTATGAGACTTTAGTTTTATGAACTTGTGTTAGTATTTTATTCGTAGTGTTTGTTATAATCCGTTTAAGTATTATAAAATTCGTTTAAAGCCAAAACTGATTCTAGAAGAACTATTCTTGTAATTATGAATTATAATAATATTAAAACAAAAAAATCCCAATCCTAATACCCCCTCCCACCGTGACTTCCTCTTCCCTCTCCCTCCCTCACGACTGCACTCCACACACACACAATTCCATCAATTCAATATGTCCTCTTGCAATTGGTAGTGTTTTTGATTGATTCTCATCATTCCTAATGCTAATTGGTAAGTATTATGTATCAATTCCAAGTTTTGATAAGTTATTTATAAAGCCTAAATGCCAAAGTGCTGTAATGTTTATGATTATTATGTTCATTGGTGAATTAGAACCCTAGAGATGTCATAAACATGTTAGGGTTTGAGTTTTGTTGATAACAGTTTGCTGACAGATTCGTACTCGTTTATTGTTTAGTCTATAACTCGATGATAATTCATTGTTTTTGATCGATTCTTGATTTCATTATATTCTAATTTGAGTCTAGTTTCCAGAAAGGTATAATATATAATCTTTGGATGAGATTTGAATGGTTTTTATGATTTTATAAAAACATGTGTCAAAGCTGATGCGAGGTGACGGATTCTGGTCTGTCTTCTCGACATCATAATTCTTTTTTTGACAAGTCCAAATTGGTTAATTCCACTTCTAAAAGTTCACATTTTGAGTTAATATTACAACCCAATTGGAATCGTTTAATTTGGTTTGGTAATGATTTTTAAACAAATAAAACACTTTTGCTGCGCACTGAAATAGCTGCACGTACCTTTCTGTGTTGGAGAAATTTTTATGTTTTTTGTGTCCACTAGAAAAATATAATAAAAATATTTTTATAAACCTAAAACACTTATGCAAGTCTGGTAAAAATTTTATAATTTAATTCTATGGTTTTCCTATGTAATAAACTACATCTTTGCATGCTAAAATCTACATGTTATACTCATTATTGATCGATACGTTAGTTTTAGGCTTAACCGGTGGCTGTCCAATTGCGTTCTTGTCGGGGCTTTTTAAAGTGAGGTTTTGCTCCGTCGTCTTCCTATGTATGTCATATGTGTTATACTTTAGTATCGTGAGCTATGAAGCTCATTTAATTGATCAATTGTCGATAGATTGAAAACTAGGATTTCGGTTGTCTAGATTTTCAAATGTTGCGTATAGCGCGTTGTTTGAGGGAATTAACAACTAATCCGGATGTTGTAGCCTCGATATGATTTGTTGGTTGTGAAAAACTATTTTTTAAGTTAATGGGGCTGAATTGGTTGTCGGTTGCTCAAACGGGTCGGTACAACGCAAATTCGCGTTTAATTGGTATTTTGTGCATTGTACATGTGAATTACCGACCCATTCAACTTGTGAGGTGTCGTGTGGACTTGTTGGCTGTGATTTTATTAGATTTGGTCCACACGGGGCTGAGTTGGTTGCTAAGTGAACAAACAACTCGTTAACGCGCGTTTTCGATAAAATTAACAACTTTCGGGTGTAGTTTGGAAATCCTTTGTCCCCAGAATTAACGAAGGGTGATTTTGGTAAATACATGGCCTCGGGGGCTGGTGTAATTGAATTTGGTAAGGTTGGGGCTTTAGGTTAATCACATATTGTTATAACGCCTCGTGGGATAAACGAGACCGTATGGTTTAGTTAGTAATCCTTATGTGTAACCCGACAGGCTTGTGATTTGTGGATTTGATTAGAGACTCTCTTGCTCATTGGTATTCACGTGACTCGTGTCAGGTGAGTTCTTACGTTTTGGGCTGGCATACACATCCTATTACAATTTTACCCGATTTTGCTCGTTTAAACTATTTGGATTATATTGTATAGTTTTACTGGGATCGTATATTTCTAGAATTATGTATAAATTTTGTCATATGTCTTAGGATATTTTTAAACCCGTTTACGATCATATATTCCTGAAAATTATATATATTACCTATACTCTAGGCTTGAAGATATTATTAGGCCTTGTATTAATTCGTAGACTATTCATTATTTATAGTTTACATGTGATGATGTTGTTCAGTTGATCGATTTGGCTAAGATTTATATTATTGATAGTCCAAGTTTGAGGACATTATTAGACTCGTTTATAATTATATATATTTCAGAAAACTATATTTATTATTGGTAGTCTATGCTTCGGGACATTATTGGACTCGTATATAATTATATATTTTTGAGAACTATTTATTATTGATAGTCTATATTTGAGGCCATTATCAGACTCGTTTAAAATTACATATTTCTAGAAAACCATATATTATTGATAGCCTATGTTTGAGGATAATAATAGACTCATCTATAATTAAATGTTCCCGATGTTATATACTAAGGGCTATGCTTAATGACGTTATTTAGTTGATTGATTGTAGTCTTATTTGTATTTGTATATTTACGAGACCATGTGTGAATTATATTCTATGCCTTAGGATATTTTATACTCGTCTTAAATTCCTTAAGGTTATACATATTGTTTATGGACTAGGTTCGTGGATGTTATTTGGTCTGGTATTAATTGAATACGTGTAGACCTTCTTATATTAGTTCATATTTTGGACTGATATACATATATATATATATATATGATACTCTATGGCCTATGATTGGTGATATTAATTAGTTCCTAGTGACTAAGAAATAGTTGTGTATGCCTACTGTGTATGGGTATACGGTGCATGGTGATTTTGGCCGGGCCAAACTATACGACTCGGGTTCTTAAATCCCGTGGCGGGTTCTTAAATCCCGTGGGGGGAGGCTCGTGTGGCATAACCATCATTATAATTAGTTCTTTGTGTGCATGGTGATTTTGGCCGGGCCAAACTATACGACTTGGGTTCTTAAATCCCGTGGGGGGGAGGCTCGTATGGCATAATCATCATTATAATTAGTACTTTGTGTGCATGGTGATCTTGGCCGGGCCAAACTATACTACTCGGGTTCTTAAATCCCATGGTGGGTTCTTAAATCCCGTGGGGGGAGGCTCGTGTGGCATAATCATCATTATAATTAGTTCTTTGTGTACATGGTGATATTGGCCAGGCCAAACTATACGACTTGGGTTCTTAAATCCCGTAGCGGGTTCTTAAATCCCATGGGGGGAGGCTCGTGTGGCATTATCATTATTATAACGGGTTCTTAAAATCCCGTATCATGTGCTTAGCTCGTACCGTGTACGGGTCAACTATACTATAAATCCCGTGGCGGGTTCTTAAATCCCGTGGCGGGTTCTTAAATCCCGTGGGGGGAGACTCATACACGTGTTCGACCGTGATTATATTATTTGGCTGTTATACATATATTTACTTATCATTTATCCATTTGCCTATTATTCCACATACTATTTTATACTTATAATCTTGGAATGATTTACACATGTCATTTATTAAAACTTGAACTCACTCAGCTCAAGCTGACTTTGTGTGTATGTTAGTTTTATTTTCAGGTTAAGGACTAGAGATTATCCCTTGAACGTGCTGGACTCTACTAGGACGGTTGAAGGCGCTCCTAGTCGAGATCTTATAAATAAAAAGAATATTTTATTTTATATTTGGTTTTGGGGTTTTACTACTTAACCATTTTCCGCTGCTTATTGTTTGGAACCTTTTTCCCGGTTTTGGGAATTTTGATACTTAGTAAATTCCATTGTTTATTACTCTGAAATGGTTTTAACAAAATGAACTTGCTTTTAGGTTTAAATTTTTGTGAATTTTTGATATGATTACTAAATGTAGGATTCCCGGGATTTGGGGTCTTACATTTATACAAACTGTGAGAATCTCACTAGCTATTTTATACATATGCTACAGGTGTAGAGATACGAGGATGAAGGTTAGAAGACACATAGCATACTTATAGGGTATTCAAAGAACAACTTATCATTTCGTTTATTTATTTGTTCATAACTTGTATTATTTGATAAACTTGTGTTACATGAAGATTTAAATGAAATAATATTGTTATGATCACTTAATAGTGTCACGCGTGTTTGAGCAATCTGTACGTCACACTCAGGCGTTCCGCTTTAGCCGGGGTGTTACATTTACAAACAGTCAAACAGATTTATACTCTATAAGATGAACGGCTTGCTTGTCTTAAAGAGTCAGTCAAATGTTTACATGAGATTACGTGATCTCTAAAAACGCTATAATGCAAAGTAGAAAATAAAAGCAACTCAGGCATATTACACATGTGCCTGGATCTAAACATAACTGTACAGTCACAACCAGTTCTCCAACGGGGCTACGTGGCTCGGAGAACTCTTGAATTGTGTGTGTATGGCAATGGTACAAATCCCGGAAATAAAAGACGTTTGCGCTGAGCAATTATAGAAAACTCTTGTATTACAACAGTAGTTTAAATGCTTTTAGAGTTAAACGTTTCACCAGCATATAGCTGGCGTATTTTCCCCCACATTGCGGGTAATTAAGTTCGGTAAGCACTAGCAAGGACTAGAGTTATCATGAAGATAGAAGCTCGCATTATAAGATGGTTCAGTTTTGATAATGAAATCCATGTATTATGATAAAACAATATTTTGTAAACTAATACTTGAGTATTTAATTCCCGAGTAAATTTTCAATGTAAATTAATATTTTATAACTTAAAGTCTTCCGCTAAAATCAACCCGTAACTCTGATATATTTACAAAGCATATACCAACTGTTGGTCACACTTCTAGGCATTAAGTCGGGTGTGACATGTCCTCACTCCTCACCCACCTTCACCTTCGCCAACTCAACCTATCAAGGGCTAGCGCTGTCCTCGCTTAATCGTTCGCACTTACATACTAATCATCGTTGAGATCATTCTCATCGACGCTAGAAACTGCACCATCATCATCTCAATTAAGTAAATTTTGAAATTTCAATCACAATAAATTCTACAAACTTAAATACTAAAAAAGAACAAAACTTAAATTCCAATTTCATTAAATTTCTATTTATTCTATGAATTTAACACACTTAATTTTTCATCAAAGGCAACATTTTTTAATGTAAAGTAGTCAAAAAGTTGAATTTGATAGGTAAAAAGTAAAAAACCATTGTCTAAAACCGTTGCTAAAGGATTTAGTGTACACTACATATCATTATATCAATATGTATATTTAGTTAAAGTGGAAAATTATGTGCATATATGAAGGGCTTTCATTATTCCATCTTTCCTAATAGGCGGCGGGTGTTGTGGGTCCAACCCCGTGCGTGCGTTTGACCCCGTTATTGCCACACTTGCCCAATATCTTCTTCTCTTTTTTTTTTCTTTTCCATTTTACTTAAAGAAAAAACATATTCATGGAATTAGTCTCACCATAAAAAATATATATATTTTTTTTAACTGTCAACGAGTTCTTCAAATGGTCAAATTCATCACTTTGAAATACGCTGGTCTTTTAATCTGGAGAAAACCTTCACTTAATACCAACACCCGTTAACACTCGTCTAAATGCACAACAGTGCTGCAAGATAAAAATCCATTCAGTTTAAGAATTCAAATAGTGAATGTCACATACTCACTTAGTCTCTCATTATCATTTAGTGTCGCCGAAATTAAATGAGGGGTAGATATCGAACATGAGTCACATAAAAACCAAGTCTCTCTTTTACCATTCCACCACCAGAAATTATAATTTTAATATTAATGAAGCAACCACAATACCCCACTAGCAGGAAAATAAATAAAATAAACTTGTTTTTTATTTTATTATACTAAAAGAAAGTAATTGACATAGAAAGAAGTTGAATCCCCAACTAATCTCTCTCTTATTACTTTCTCTCTCTATATTCTTTTACAACCAGTTGTCTACTCTTGATGAGAGAGAGAAACAAAGCACAGAAAAAGAGAACCTTTGACTAAATTTACGACGACTTCCTCATCCCCAATCTCTCTCTCTCTCTCTAATTACCCCCAAAACCCTCAAAGTTCACCTTCATTTTCCATCAATTCTAACTGGGTTTTCTTTATTTTGCCTAATTGATTGGTGGGTCTGTAAAAATTTCATCTTTTTAGCTGTTTCTTGAAGTGGGTTTTCCGTTTAGGCTTCTGGGTGTTTCAAATTTCTTGATCTGAGTGGCTGGTTGATGACAAATCTGGGTTTCTAGCTCCACCGACCCGGACCCGGTTTTGAGAAATGGATCGGGTGGTTTCAGCTGCTGTTGTTGTGTGGTTCATATTGGTGTTAAAAGTCTCTGGGAATGCTGAAGGTATTTACTTTATTGTTCTTGAATCTTGTTTTGTTGACTTTGATTGACTTGATGATGATATTATTCTTGTTTAACCAGATTTAGTAAATAATGAAATGGATTTGAATGATTGTTGGTTGTTGGTTGTTGGTTATTGATTTCTAGTTCTAATAATAGTAGTGGACCTAATGAGCATATAGTAAAAGTTGTTGGTTATTTGTAAATGGATGATTTTTTTATCTTGTTTTGGAATTAAAGTTTGATGTTTTTAAGATGGGTTTATGATTAGATTTGGTTTATTAAACAGGTGATGCATTGAATGCTTTAAAGACTCAATTAAGTGACCCGAATAATGTTATTCAAAGTTGGGATGCGACGTTGGTGAATCCGTGTACATGGTTTCATGTTACATGCAACAACGAGAACAGTGTTACACGAGTGTAAACTTATATTTCTTGTTTTGGTAAATATTTGTTTTGTTTGAGATGTATATTCAATTATGGTTCTTGTTTTTGGGCTGGTTGTTATACACAGTGATCTTGGAAACGCAAACTTGTCGGGCCAACTCGTTCCACAGCTTGGTCAACTCACTAACTTACAGTATTTGTAAGTTATCATAGTTACTTTGGAATTATGTTACATCCTAATTTGAGGCTTTTATTTCTATTTCAAAATCCTTTATATTGTTCACAAAAAGGTTAAATTTTTACCATTTAATCTACTAAATCTTGAGTAATCAAGAGTGTCCAAGCATTCAAACGTCTTATTGTCCGATGATTACAACTATTTTTGGTGAGCGTGTGATTCCGTACACGTGACGCCACCAATATCCTACTAACCAATGGGATCATGTAAACGCATCCTGTTTTCTGATTATTAAATTTAGCGTCTTCTTTTTTCTATTATGAAATCAAGATTCAGTTTTTCTAAAAACTCATTGTGCAAGATAAAAGCTTGCGATGTCAAGCTTGATAAACGTAAATATATGTTAAATGTGAACTCTGAAAACTTGGAATTATGATGTTTCTTTTTTGTTTTTGTATCATTATTACTCATAAGGTATTTTTGAATTATTTTACAGGGAACTTTACAGTAATAATATTACTGGACATATTCCAAACGAGCTCGGGAACTTAACAAACTTAGTGAGTTTGGATCTTTATCTCAATCGGTTAGACGGTGTGATTCCAGAAACATTGGGCAAGCTTCAAAAGCTTCGTTTTCTGTACGAATTCTTTTAATTTAGTTTTTGTTTTTAAAATTTGTGATCTAACGATTATACTTCGTATTCGTTCTGACCCTTATATGGATAAACGGGCCGATTTGGGATATAGTTTGTCTCAAAATGCTTTCTAAATCAATTTACTTCAAATAGTCTTGTAAATAAACCAAACAAACACGAACATGACATGTTTGTTTTTGTTCCTTTTAACTTTACTAAACAAATGATCTAAACATGGGCAATTAAATGAATATGTTTTCTTGTTCTTGTTCGTTTGGTAAGAACACAAGTGTGTTTATGTTCGTTTGTTCATACTATAAATGTACAGTTCACTAATGTATATGAACGCAAACGAGCAAATGTAACTGAACATAGATGAACAAAATAATTGAGCGAAAACAAATTAAAAGTAAATGAGAACATCAATCTATTTGGCCTAGAAAAATCATAAAACTGGACTAAATTGTAATTGGTAATATTTTAATTTTATAAAACCAGACTTGAATTTATAAGTGAAAACGAGCTAACTTAAACAAACATAAAGTAACGGAAATAAACGCACATAAATGAATGAACGAGACTTTTTTCGTGTTCATTCCTTTATTAAATAAACGAACTTCCCGCCGAACGCCTCACTGATGTTCGGTTCAATTTCAGGCCTAATTTTACAAAGTAGCTAGTATTATATTATGGTTGACTTTTGTTGACCATGTTGGTTATTTGCGAATAGCATGTCATTTTCTGCTGTTTTTGCAAGGACAGTCGTCTCAACAACAACACATTGACGGGAACTATTCCATTTTCGTTAACTACTATAACTTCATTACAAGTTCTGTGAGTATTTCTTTTTTCTTAGCTTTGCACATATATAATATTATTAGAACACTAATATAATTATATTATATTATTAATATATATCATAGTGATCTTTCAAACAACAATTTGAGTGGAGATGTCCCAGTTAATGGTTCCTTCTCTCTTTTCACACCTATCAGGTATGTTTAAACTTCAAATCCATTTTTGTTTTTAGATTCTTTGCGAAATGTGACACCTTATGTTAATTATTAACCTTTTATTTTTATGTCATTCTATTTGTTTTACAGTTTTGTTGGTAATCTGAACCTGCGACCGCCTCCAAATCCTCCTCAACCTCCAACTCCACCAAACTCCCCGTCTCCTTCCGGTATTATTAATTTTCACTTTTTATTTTTTATTTCCAAAGAAAATATAATATTTTCTAAATGCTTTTGTTATTTCAGTCGGCAACAGTGCCACCGGGGCCATTGCCGGAGGAGTCGCTGCTGGTGCCGCACTTCTGTTTGCGGGTCCCGCAATTGCACTTGCTTGGTGGCGACGCCGGAAACCGCAGGATCACTTCTTTGATGTACCGGGTTAGTACAAGACCACTTGGTTACTCCTTTTACAGTTAAATGGGTCAAATCAGTTTAACGGGTTAAACGGATCAAAACGATTTAGATTATTATTGTAATGCTATTCTTTTAGTAATTACTAATAGTTACTATGTTGTTCAATATAAAAAGGACAAAAAAGTGTTTGTGGGTTCAGAATGCGACCCGACCAGGTTTGTTTTGACCCGTTACCAAACTCACCAAAGTCCGGACCTGTCACATTTATATAAAATTGGTTTATTTTGGCAAAAATAATATGTATATGGGTTATTTGGGTCACCTCAAGTTAGTCAACAGGTCAATTTGGGTTTATGAAAATTAGATATTCTCAGCCCTGCTTGCGGTGCACACATATGATGTATATATGTGTGAACCCTCGGGTGGGCAAAAGTGAAATTGTACTAATTTTGACGTTATTTTACTAATCTCGTGAAAATAACGTTAAAAGTGACGGACGGTTAATCAGGCATCATGTAGTGGCGTTGATAGCTGAAAGATAAGGGTACATGCACCGATCAGCCGGTGTCCCGATGATTGAGTGCTATGTGCCTTATGTCCAAGGCTTGATGCAAAACTACTATCGAGCCGGGGGTCTCACCGGAAGCAGCCTCTCTATCCCTATGGGGTAGAGGTAAGGCTGCCTACATCTTACCCTCCTCAGACCCTACCATAGCTTTGCTATTGGTGGGATATACTGAGTACGATGATGATGATGATGATGATGAAAATTAGATATTCTTTTTAAATGGCCCATTGCACGAACAAAAATTAGTCAACGGGTCAAAATGGTTCTTAGCAAAATGAGTTGAGGTGAAAATAGGCCATTTAAAAAAAAAAGAAAAAGGTATCAATTTGGTTGATGACAACCTGCTTTGGCCCAAGCCCTAATGATTTTTTTTAAACGGTCCGTTGCACCAACAAAAATTAATCAATGGGTTAAAGTTTCTTATCAAAATGAGTTGGTTCAAAATGGGCCATTTGAAATTAAAAATATTAGTTTGGTTGATGTCAATCTGTTTTGAGTTTTGACCCAAACTAAATTGATGCTTCCTTTTAAATGGCCTGTTACATGAACAAAAGTTAGCCAACGACTCAATGGGTTGAAACGATGTTTAGCAAAATAAGTTCTGGTCAAAACGAGCCATTATTAAAAGGTGTTAGTTTGGTTGATGGCAACCCGTTTTGTCCCGAACCAGATTGATACTATTTTCAAATGGGCTTTTTTGACCCAAACCTGTTTTTACCCGTTACACAAACCCGCCCTGTTTGCCAAGTTTGCTCATAATTATTTATATATATATTTGCAGCTGAAGAAGATCCGGAAGTCCACTTAGGGCAATTGAAGAGATTTTCTCTTCGGGAACTACAAGTTGCAACCGACAATTTCGGTAATCGACACATTCTTGGACGAGGTGGATTCGGTAAAGTTTATAAAGGGCGTTTGGCGGATGGAACGTTAGTGGCTGTGAAAAGGTTAAAGGAGGAAAGAACTCAAGGTGGAGAATTGCAGTTTCAAACGGAAGTCGAAATGATTAGTATGGCTGTGCACCGAAACCTGCTTCGTTTGAAGGGATTTTGCATGACACCCACCGAGCGGTTGCTTGTTTATCCATATATGGCGAATGGGAGTGTTGCATCATGCTTAAGAGGTGATTTTCAGCTACCATCTTTAAAAACATTAAAATAAAAACTGTTAAAAAGTTGACTGACATTCCTGGAATGTGCCGGCTCCTAAAAAAGACGGTTTACCTTAGATGGTCAAACCTCTGACTTTCTTGAAATGTGTGCCATCTCTTAAAGAAGAGACAGAGACACATAGTTTGACTTAACGTGTCAAACCTTTACTTTCTGATTTCAAAATATGCATAAATCAAAGCCTATAATATCTTACCTGTTTAAATAATTACTGTAGAGAGACCTGAAAACCAGGAGCCACTTGATTGGCCAATACGGAAGCGAATTGCACTCGGGTCTGCACGAGGCCTTGCTTATTTACACGATCATTGTGACCCGAAAATCATTCATCGCGATGTGAAAGCTGCAAATATATTATTAGATGAAGAATTTGAAGCAGTTGTAGGAGATTTTGGGTTGGCTAAACTTATGGATTACAAGGATACTCATGTTACAACTGCTGTTCGCGGTACAATTGGACACATAGCACCCGAATATCTGTCAACTGGGAAATCTTCAGAAAAAACAGACGTTTTTGGATATGGAGTTATGCTTCTGGAGCTCATTACTGGACAACGAGCTTTTGATCTTGCTCGTCTTGCTAATGATGATGATGTCATGTTGCTCGATTGGGTAACAAATTTTATACTTTTTTTGTTAATATTTGCTGCTTTGTTTGTCTATAGCTAAATATTAAGTTTATACAAAAATCACCTTAAAGATTGTGAATCTTAAAACCTCATATGCAAAATCACCTTATAGATTGTGAATTTTTGAGATTTATTTATATGAAAAAAACCCAAGAATTGTGAGTCTTGGAACTTCATAAAAAGGGATTTTTACATATTTCCCCTTCCTAAACTATGTAAATTACATATTTCCTCAAAATACAAGCTTTTAATGCAAAATGTACAATGCTCTTTAAGCATAGTTTGGGGAAATATGTAATTTCAAAGTTTAGGAAGGGGAAATACGTAAATGCCCCTTATAAAAAAAAAAATCTTAAAGATTGTGAGTTTGCAACTTTATACAAAAAAGAACCTCAAAAGATTGTAACTCTTGAAACTTTATACAGGTGAAAGGGCTTTTGAGGGAAAAGAAGCTGGAGACACTGGTGGATGCTGATTTGAAAGGCAATTATATAGAAGCTGAGGTGGAACAACTGATCCAGGTGGCACTTTTGTGCACGCAAGGAACGCCATTGGAGCGACCCAAAATGTCAGAAGTTGTGAGGATGCTTGAAGGTGACGGATTGGCTGAAA
The DNA here is from genome assembly GCF_021521415.1 of Bidens hawaiensis. Lineage (NCBI taxonomy): Eukaryota > Viridiplantae > Streptophyta > Magnoliopsida > Asterales > Asteraceae > Bidens > Bidens hawaiensis. Next base: position 286,609 of record NW_027493581.1, on the reverse strand, counting down.
GATGGGAAGAATGGCAGAAAGAGGAGATGTTTAGGCAAGAGTTCAACACCACTCATAATCCAAATACTGATTGGATTATTCAAGATTCCACGTATAATCTTCGTCCTGATGAATTGTCGGGGCCCAGATGATCACGTCTTGTTTTTCGCTTTTTCGTGTATTTTTATGGAAATCGGTATTTATGATCATTGTGCATATGAAAATACTTTCGGTTCGTTGTTTTCACCCAAGACTGTGGGGGTGAGTTGTGTAGAGTTTTGGTCTTTGTTGGTTAATTTGTGCTTATAGATTGGCAGGTGGGAGTAAGAGGAGTCGGGTCTGTCAGAACTTTGAATGTTGTTGAAACAGCTATGTATTTTGGTTCGTTATGTAGTAAACCTGATGGACTGAATAATTACACTTTGTTGCTATTTAGGTCTTGTTTGGTCCTTATTTTCGATTAATTCATAACAGGAGATGATTTATATGGTGGATTTTTATGCTGATAAAACACATGAACACTATAAGCTAAAGAACATTTAAACTAAAAACCGATGTAAAGTGCATTAGGCATGCCCCCTTGAATGCAACACGGCACAAAAGTCAGATAGTCTCAAGTGGCCTAAAAGCATATGAACAAGTCGAAAACAGCTAAAAAATTGCAGCATACGTCTTGCTTGTTTCGGGCGTGCGCCTGCTTGTGCGCCGCTAGACGACATGCCCACCCTTTGTTTAGTGTGCTGAGTCTTTAAATGTCATCTTAAAAACAATTTGTGTCCTAACGAGTTTTGATAATAGTATTTGGTATTAAAACATCTCCATGGGTTTTGATAATAGCATTTAGCATTAAAACATCTCCATCGCTGGTGCCCATGGGCTTCCATGGGCCAGCGTGGAAGATCCACAGAAGGATTTGCGTTGGAGGTAGAGATGATCAACAAAACCGGTTCCTGGAACCGAACCGGTGGACCCGAACCGGACCCGAACCGGTTCCTACCCGTTTTTTGTAGGAACCGGACCCTATCTGATTCAACCCGATGATCCCGGTTCTTGCATTTCTGAGTGGGGGCGGGTAGGAACCGGAACCGGTTCCTAACCGTTTTTTTTGGCCGTTTTTTGACCGTTGGGGTCAAAAATAGCCGTTTTTTGACCGGTTACGGTACAGGAACCGGTAAGAACCGGTTAGATAGGTTAGGGGTCCGAGGGTGGGAGAACCGGTTCGGTTCCCTAACCGGTTCGAGCCTGGAACCGGTTTAAAAGGTGGTTTTGAATATAGGAACCGGTTAGGAACCGGTTCCGGTTCCTAGTCCCAAACCGTTTTGAACATCTCTAGTTGGAGGATTATGCCCGTGAGGCAGGGAGGGTCAAATGAGTTGTGGGCGGAGTGAGAGGAGACAGGTTCACGTATACATGCGTCATCATGGAAGATGAGGGATCAATCACAATGGACACATGCCATCCTGAAAGGAAAGTGGGGCGTTCATGAGTCCCGTTGGAGTTCGCCTTACATGAGATAGTAAAAAAAAAACAGTACAGTGATCTCATTCGCCTAGGTGCAATACAAGAAAAGTTGGATGACATCAAAAGAGCAAATCTTTTTCTAAAAAAGTTAAGGTCATAAATGAAGCCGAGTTTATGGTCCAACCCAAATTTAAGCCAGCCCAACCCTCAACATTGACCGGTATAAGATCACTGGTTTTAACTTCTTGTTCAGCCCGTTTAACGAGTTCATTTCACCACCTTTACTCGAACAGCAAACAACCCAGAACATTAGCTAACTCCACACATTTTCACATTAACCATAGACAGACTCCCAATCTTTCAACAGAAAAAAGTCAAACGTCTCTATCAAAGAAAAGTCAAACATCATTATCAAGCATATTGTCTCTACTAGATCACTGAAAAAGAGCAAAAGGACAGCACAAAATAATCTCTTTTCATTTACAACGAATACGCACGTGACACCAAGTCTTCACTTCCTTCCACTGGTTCCAATTCGAGGCTTGCCTTTAACCTCAGATTCCTGTCATGTTAACAAATTTCCATTACCAGATGCAATATATAAAATAATATTCTCTATAAATAAAAAAAAAAACCTTAATTACCTGAGGCAAGTGCAAGTAAATGTAAGTCTTCGCTGTTGTTGGATTGTGATTTTCTGCACCCTTGCTCCAGTCATAGCACGTCTTAACATAACAAATGTCGTTTGTATAATTAAATAATAATTAAACCATTTATCATAACTTAAACTCAAGAGTACAGATGTTATTACATACCGCATAAGCATATATGGAACCATCATTGTTGAAGCTGCTGCAAGGTATCGGTTGATTGCATCTTGACATTGCCTGTACAACCACATTAATAATTAGCATATCTCAAAAAGGTTACAAGATAACGTTTAGCTTTAGAGTACATTATTTAGGTATGTTGGCATTTATAAAATAGTCAAACCTTCAGTCTTTGCTTGCTATCTTTGTCCCAGAAGTTAAAAGCACCATCAGATCCAGCAGTTGCAAATGTGTGGTGAATCTGAAACAGAAACAAAATGTAAGAGTTCATCTAAACCAGCAGATTAGTAGAAAACGAGCTTTTCAAAATGGTATAATATCATATATTCCCACTTCTTAAATTATATGACATTTATGCCCTCCCCTTAACACAAGAGTTTGAAGGAGAAAGATAAGGGTATAATGGTCATATTACAAACTACAAACTGTATTTAATGAAACAAGTAAATATGAAAATGAGTATTATGATATTAGCTTTTTGGTTAGGTAAAGTATAGACTATCCAAGTTTTCAAAAGTATATACGTTGATCCCCTTTCAAATTTTCCAATAGAAAAACGAGATTTTCAATATGATATAATATCATATTACCCAACAAAAAATCAAAATATCAAATATTTCGGTTTACAAGCTTATGACTTATGACATTTATGCCCTTCCCTTATAACGTGCATTAGGATACGAGAGCTTAGAGTATACAAAGATAAGGGTATAAAAATGATATTACAAACTGCATTCAATGAAACAGGTAAATATGAAAATGGTATTTTGATATTAATTATTTTGGTCGGGTAAATATGATATTATGCAAGTTTTCAAAGTTATAAATAAAATCGCTTGTTCAAATTTACCAATAGCAATGAAAATGAAATATCTTACAGGATGAAAGTTAGAATTGACTGAGTATATATCATTTCCTTCTCTGTGACATTTAAAAGTAAAGTTTTTACTTTGTTGTTGCTCATCAAGATGATGCACACCAACTCTCCCTTCAATCGATCCAACCTAGCAACCAAAACTATTCCTCATTAACAAAAAGTATTAATTTCAAAATAACATAATAAGACAATTTGAAAGTAACAACATACCAGAAAACCTTGCTGATCTGGAAATGCAGCAACACACCTAGTTTGATACTTGAGTGGCGAAGTGATTCTCTTAAACTCAGTCTGTTGTCCAATTTCATACAAGTTTAATATCAATTCGATTCACGTTTAATATTAGCTAACAGTACCCGAGGGTTTTGCAGATTGAATACAATAAGGTGGATGAGAGGATTAGGCATGATTTGATAGACCTAAACCTCTCCGAGGACATGGTTGAGGATAGGAATTCGTGGAGAAGTAGAATTAAAGTTAAGGATTTTTAGAGAGAATTGAATACCTTAGGGCTTAGACTTAACTTATTTAGGTCACATACCATAATGGTATTTCCCTTACATATTTTATTATTATTATTATTATTAGCTTTTATATTGCGGTTAAACTGTGACCTTATTATTAATATTATTATAATTAGTAGTAGTTTTTTATATAACTGTTAAACTTTGATTTCCTTTTTTTTGCTTCATACACATGTTCTTAGAGCCGAGGGTCTCTCTGGAAGCCACCTCTTTATTCCTTTGGATAGAGGTACGGTGTGCCTACATCCCACCCTCCCCAGACCCTACCTATAGCTGTGCTGTCGGTGGGATTTTACTGGGTATGATTGATTGATTGATTGATTGATCTGCAGTGCCAACAACCATCAATGGATGTCTAACGGTAAGCGCATAGCATCATTCAGGAAGTTGTTGAGTGTGAACTGGAGTTGATTGCCTCAAATCCCAGTATCTGAAAAACAGGGCATGTTTTATTTACAAAATTAAGTTAAAAAAGTTCCAAATATAATAAGAATTACCAAATTAGAAGTTAATTGCATACCTTAGAGTCTTATCCCAGCTTCCCGAAACCAAAAGATTCATCTCTGGAATCCAAGCAACTTCTTTAACGGGAGCATCATGCATTGCAACAGTTACAGGTTGACCGCCAGACAGTAACGGCCACATCTTCACTTGTTTGTCACAACCGCCTGAGAAAACGGTTGTTCCATCATCCTTCCAAGCTGCACATAAAACCTGCAAGTAATCAACCAAATTGGGAATTTAGAAAACAACAATCATCAGAATGCAATACAAACATGGAAGTTAATGATCCAAATAGTGCACAATTGCGTATCGTTAACGTTATTACCGGCTGATCATGTGGAATTGAAGCCTTTGCCACAGAGCCAACAGTGGTTCCAGTTTTTGTTATCTCCCAACATCTCACCTGCAATTGTTCACTTAGAATCATTATAATCTCGATTAAAGTCGTGTTCAAGAAAACAAATATAACTCGCTTAGTTATCGGGTTGTGTTATGTAACCTAATGCTAAACAGGTTTAGTTATTGTGCTGTGTTTGTGTCTATGACAGCCCAAATCCACACACTTAAATTGAATTATAATTATAGCATCACACAAACCTGACAATCCCAAGAAGTAGCCACAAGGTAATTGGCCTTGGGGCTGAACGACAGGCTCGACACACTATCCGAAGGAGGCGACACGACCTATACACACAATATAACCACTTCAATTCCAAAATTGGTAAAAACACAAGTAACCACATCATTAACAACCGTAATGCGCAATTAATAACGAGCAATAAGCAATTAAATAATATTATTTAATAATAACAATGAATCAATCAATAAAGGAAAGAAACAATGAATGAATAATGTTTGTTTAACCTCGGTTGACTTGTTGGGATTGGTATTGTTAGCCATGCCAAATGCAGACATTGATGACGATGATGATGAAACTGAAGCTCTGTGAAACGAATTGATGAAGAAGAATTGTGTTGTGTTTGTTTGAAAATCAGAAAGAAAGATCGAATTGTTATTATATATAATATGTATATAAAGGGTGTGGAGTTGAGATTCAAAAAGCGTTCTACTCACGCTATACCTTTAAACAGGTCAGGTCGGGTCGGGTCGGGTCCAGATACAGCAGCATGAGGTAGGTTCCAGATACATCAGTCACCGGGTATAATAATAATAATAACTTAAATTTAATTGTTAAATTTTCAGACAACGAGTATGCTGCATAAATATATTTTACACATTTATAATAAAATAACAAATTTAATATGTCCATCTAGAGTTTTAAAACGAATTAGTGAAAACTGAAAACTATACACAAATTATATATTTAAGTCTATAAAAACAAGTCGAAGATTCTCACTTTGCGACCGGTTAAACCTAACGTCTTCGTCGGTTACCTCGTGTGAAACCCTAAAGAATCTAAACTCTCTATCGTGAGCTTCTTTAAACCAGCATGTTGCGGCAAGGACACGACAACTCGGTCGGTATTGGCTCGGTTTGACGGATTTGTTACGGTATCATCAAAGAAAAAAATTGTGGTAAAGGCTGAAAATTCTGTGATCAAAGCATAAAGATAAGTTTTGAAGTTGGTCTTTATAATTTTGATGACAATAGTCTAAAACGCAAAAAGTTGGGTCGCCAAAATATAAAGATAAAAGTAAGTTTGGATGATCAAAGTATAATAGACAAAAAAAAATAAAGTTAGTGACAAACTATAAATGAAAAAAGTTGATGACAAAAGTATAAAAGATAAAGGTAGTAAGGTTAAGGACCTGGCAGCCCTATTTTGGTGTTAAATTTACTTATAAATGTAGTTCTAAATACCAGAGTGAATTAAAACTTTTCGCGGAATATAAAAGCATCAACCATTCATTATAAAACATTCAAATCTGTCTTAAGCATTCAAATTATGTGTGGCGTCGTATTTAACTTGCTTCTCTGGTGGTTTGTATATGCTTCGCTGATTAGTTCGCGTATTGCTTGTTTTTTTGCAAACATACATCATTTGAGTGAACCTAAGACGTATAGAGAGGTTGTGTTTGATCCTCTTTGGCAGAATGCTATGGCTGAAGAGCTTATTACTCTTCATCAGACACACACAAGGGATTTGGTTCTACTCCCATATGGAAAACATACGATTGGTTGTCAATGGGTATACAGGATAAAAAAATCTGATGGGTTTGTTGAGCGATACAAGGCTAGATTTGTTGCAAAAGGATACTCACAAAAGTATGGTATGGATTATAAGGAGACTTTTGCCCATGTGGCAAAGATGAAAACAATTCGTACTATTATTGAAGTTGCATCAATTAGTTCGTGGAATATTTTTCAAATGGATGTCAAAAATGCTTTTCTGAATGGTGATCTTCAAGAGGAGGTTTATACGACTCCGCCTCTGGGTATTACTCACCAGCCAAATGAAGTTTGTTGGCTTCGAAAAGCCTTATATGGTCTCAAACAAGCCTCCCGTGCTTGGTTTGAGAAATTCTCCACCGTGCTCACTTCACTTGGTTTTGTTCTAAGTAATCATGATCCAGTTTTATTTGTTAGATCTACTAGTGCAGGGCGGATTCTTTTGTCCTTATATATTGATGATATGGTTATTACTGGTGATGATCATGATAGTATTGAGTCAATGAAGCGTGATTTGGCTCATCGGTTTGCCATGAAGGATTTGGGCTTGCTACGCTATTTTTTAGGTATTTATGTAGCTCAGTCTATGAAAGGTTATCTCCTTTCCCAGACTAAATATATATCTAATTTTTTTCACCGTGCACGACTCTCTGACAATAGAACTGTAGATACTCCTCTTGAAAACAATACAAGATATTCTGCCAGTGATGGTGTTCCTCTACCAGATCCGAGTATATATCATACCGTTGTGGGAAGTTTGGTTTATCTTACAATTACTCGCCCGGACATAGCTCATGCCGTTCATGTGGTTAGCCAGTTTGTAACCGCTCCAACTTCTATTCACTGGGCATTGTACTGCATATTATGAGATATCTCCGTGGCACTCAATTTCAGAGCCTCTTGTTTCCCTTGACATCCTCTCTCGAGTTGAAAGCCTATAGTGATGCTGCTTGGCAGTGACGAAGCTTGGACTTAGTCACGGGAGTGACCAAAATCATGGACCCAAAATTTTCCAGTTGACGATTCGGTTCGTGTCAGTTATTCGGTTCAGTTTGGTTCGAGTCGGATCAAATAGCCTCCTTCAATTTTGAGTTTTATAAAAACAAACTTTTGCTATTCGACTACTATTTTGTAACTTTTGTTTATAAAAACTGCGAGGTTTTATAAAAAAAAAATCAAACAATGGGGTATTATATATAAAAAGAAATCAGTGATGACCGTTAACCGTTTGGAAAAATACATTGGGGGTGACCGAGCTTAATACCTATAAAAATTTTCAAGAAAAATCGCAAAACTTACACCATTAACCGAAAAAACGGCAGTGACCGGGGCCACCCCCGATCCCCAGAAGCTGCGCCCCAGCTGATTGGGAAGGTGACCGTAATTATCATAAATCCACAATCGGTTTCTTTATTGTTCTTGGTGATTCATAATCTCCGAGAAAAGTAAGAAAAAAGATGTCGTTTCTAGGTCTTCCACTGAAGCTGAGTATCATGTTATGGCTGTGACTACATGTGAGATAAAGTTAAAGAATAATAAAGCAATAAATTTGATTGTTTATTGGATTACATCGAAACAGAAGGCAAGCGGGCAACAAGCTGCGCCGCTACCCCTTTTTAAATCGATATGGGGGTTAGCATTTCTCAGCCTACTCCCCTACATTATGATAATAAAAGTGTTATGCAAATTACAAATAATTCTGTTTTCCATGAGTGGACGAAACACATTGAGATAATTGTCATTTCACTCGTCATCATCTATAGCGTGGGACCATCTCGCTTCCATTTATCCCATCGCCCTTGCAGATTTTTACGAAGGCTCGGTCGACACCTCATTGTTGTTTATTGTGTGACAAACTCTCAATGCATATTATTGTTGCATTGTGAGTTTGAGGGGGGATGTTAGCCTAATAAGTTTGGGCTATTTTATGTTAGGTTTTTATTGGGCTTTTCTATGTTTAGTTGGGTTTATGTGTTGGCTATATATAATCTTTATGTTCTCTTTATAATACTACTTTTGACAATAATAAAACCCTAGCCATCTGTAAATGTGTTTACCGTTCTACAAAATTATTTTTATGACATTCAGTACCCACTAATACATGCTGTTTTAACGTGTGATGGTTTTTTTTGAAGTAGATATATACGTGTTTGAGTAGTGTTTTTAAAAAGTTTCTAGTTGGTTTAACTCATGAGGCAATCTTTAGGCATGTATTTTAAAAGCAACCATACTATGTATAACTCAACTAAAGAAATGGTATTAAATAATTACGGGTGATAACTAAAAGAATATCGGTAAATCGGAAATCTCATTCTCATATTTAGTTGTTCACTCGCGTACCATAGTTGGGTAACGGGTATACTCACGTTTTTGTTTTCTTAAAGGAAAATTGGAAATAAATAATCCCAACTTTTGTGTGTTGGCCGATAATAATTCCAACTTTTAAAATCACTACCAGCGGTCCCAACTTTCAACTATTTTTGTCTCAATGGACCTCCATTAAAAAACACTTAACGCTGTTAAGTTTTTTTTTCGAGTTTTAAACCGATGTTTTAGGGCTTTTGATCGGAAGAACGATACGATTCAACTTATGTAAAAATTATCACGAAACGGTGTGAGAAAAGGAGGTACTGTTTGCTGAGCATGTTCGAAGTTGGAGGACAGCTATTGAAGAAGATTTTAGCATCATATTTCATGCGCATATTATCAGCTAAATCTTTTCAATTATCTAGCTTATTTACTTTTTATTTTATTTTTGTTTTTATTTTTAGGTTTTTAGTTTTTGTAGTCCGACTTTATTTTATTTTATTTTTATGTTCGTTTTAAGTCGTCCTTATCCTTGCATGGAGAACAATGCAAAATTTAAGTGTGGGGATATGATATTTGAGTCATAGTTAATTTTATAAAAAAATTATATATATATGTATATATATATATATATAGGGTTTGGATCAAATACAAATGAAATTAACGTGCTAAACGTGAAAATCAAGTAGAGTAATTATATATACAAGTAGAGTAATTATGTAATTACTCTATGGTATAATTACATAATTACTCTACTTGTATATATAATTACTCTACTTAATTCTTATGTTTAACAAGCTAATTTTATTTGTACGTTAACCCTCCTATATATATATATATATATATATATATAAAGAAAAAAAATTGAAAAAAAAGTGTTGAAAAATGTCCCTTGAATATAGTCTTTTGCACTAAAAATGGAAGATGATGATAAATATCGGAAATTGGTTTTTCAAACTATTAATAATAAGAGATAATATAAAAGGAAACACACTTAACTTGTGATGTGTCGGTAGACTCAGCCTTGAGAATTAAATGGCAGTTTGATAGTTGGTTTTAAATGAAGAAATATGATTTTTAGTGGGAAACATGTTAGTCCGTGGAAAACATGAGATGAAAGGTCGAGCCATACTTAAGCCTTATTTTTAGTTTGATTGTAGAAAAATTATAAAATTTAAAGAAATTTGAATATGTTATTCTGCAGTGCTTGGGTAGGTTTAACGTTAGAGTATGCCAAGTAGCCGGTGATATATCCTAAATCATGCACTTCTAGCTTTAGTAGTTAACACTTCATAGGCATATGGTTTTATATACTAAATTCTTGTATTGATGGGATGCCTCGGGTTCGGAGACCACGGGTCGTTTTACGATTTATCATCTGGGTATCTTCGGATATTTAAAAAAAATTAATTAAAAAGCTTTTAAGCATGAAACCCGCAGTTTACTGCCATCAAACTCACTTACATCAAATACAGTGAAGGAAAATCTATATGATCCAGTGATCATCCCGCTGTTAGTCATACGTGGTCCTCTTACTTGCGTCCCATACCATTAAGAACAGGATCAACTAGAGACACGGCGTATGTAAACAGACAGATGAAAACTTGTAAAATCACTGGTGGTAATGAGCCTGAGGTGTTGTTTGATAACAGGGGTATGCCATGTAGTTGAGAACACTAGCTAGTTAGTTGAGTTAATATACCTTAATCGTATCTAATGGCTGCTTTGGTAGACTTTGATTCTTAAATTTAGGTGGATATGCAATACCCTTGATCGTATTAACTATTCATATAAAAAGTGCAACAAAGTTTTGATCTGCTAATTATGAGGTTTAAGTCAAGTTAGGGTGGCTTGGTCCAGTAAGAACTAAAATAAAACAGGTATTGACTGTGGGTTCCACTAGATTATCAAAGAATAAAATTGTTGGATCTTACTTGTTCCGGTAAAGACCAAGACATGGGTTTCAGTGGACAACAATATCGGTGTTCGCGTTTGTTGCGTTTTTCTAAGCTTTAAGATAATTCATATGTTTTTAAAGCCGTATCTTCCAATTTTAATTCCATTGTATAAGACTTTTTCAGGGACGAAAAAAGAGTAAGTGTGGAGATATTTGATATAATAATAAATATATATGCATCCAGTGTATTTTTTATGTAGTATTTTATTAGTTTTTATTTAGAATTTATATACTACTAACTTTTTAATATTTGGTAGGTCTCGGTCGTTAAAAATGGTTAAAAAGAAGAAGAAAAGAGAAGGAAACAAGCTAAAACGAAGAACCGATAGAACCAGGAAGAGAACCGGTCCAACTGGCAAACGAATCGGGACCAAAATAACTCCCCACGCTGCACGACCAAATAAGGGAAGCTTGGTAGAGCAGCGCGACCAAATTCCTCACGCCGCACAACCAAATAAGAGGAGCTTGGTAGCGCGACGCCACGAGCCTAATTTCTAGATTATTCCTCATTTTGAGCCTTAATCAATATATAAACGTCATTAACATAAACCTGAAGGAGATCAGACATTAACCAGCCGTTGTGGACGAAAATTAAGCTTAGGATTGAAGGTTTTTGAAGCATTGGAAGGCTCGGAATCATACGATGAAGCTCCTATCATCCAAGACCAAAGACTACGAGTTTTATCGCCTTTAATCTTTCATTCTTTAGATTTGCACCTCTCCGAGGATTAAGCATTTGCACCTCTCTGAGGACATGGTTGAGGATATAAATTCTTGGAGACGCTGGATTAAGACTAAGGACTTTTAGGAGAAACGTAGAGTTTTGATTATATTTTTTTCATAGGGGGCGTTTCTTCACCTTATTTCGAGTGAAAATGATATATTACTATAATACCCTATCCTCAAATTAGTATTTATAACACATATTTAATATTAAGTGCTAATATCACTACTATTAATTTTCCATATTTAGTATCACTATTATTACTATAACACATATTTAGTATTGATCTATTCATTACTAATATCACTATTATTAGTATAACACATATTTAGTATTCATTACTAATATCACTATTATTATTGATCACATGCATATTGTTTTCGAGCCAGGGATCTCTCTAGAAGCAACCTCTCTATCCCTTGGGATGGAGGTACGGTTTGCCTACATCCCACCCTCCCCAGACCCTGCTAACAGTTTTGCTGTTGGTGGATTTATACTGGGTATGGTTATTGTTGTTGTAATCTTTCGTTCTTTATTATTTTCACCATGAATTCCAACGTTCTTGTTTTATTTGATTTTAAGATTCTTGGCTAAAACTTTTAAGATTGCCTAAGCTTTGTGATGAACCATTTTGATATTTGATTTTATTTGGATTGTTGCTTTTCGTTATGGTTTTATGAATCATAAAAATTTGATTTCGCTTATTCAATGCATATGTGTGCTTGGTTTTATTTGGTGAATTATATTGTTTCACAGAGTCTTTGGCGATTGTCTGTCATATAATAGGATTATGTTAGGTCATTTACTGTGTGTTCTTGACTAGTTTGTGATCGATTTATAATAGATTATAGAAACAATGTCGTTAATCAAATAAATAAAAATGTATTGCTAACCTAAAAAGTTGTAAGATGATAGATTATTTGATAGGTCTTGGTTGATTAAGATTGCTAGATTTAGTTATTCGTAAGGAGTCCGTGTCGGTTTGATTGTTCAACTTTGTATGCTGAGTCAATTAAATTTATTAAACTGCATTTGATTTCCGCGTTGTAAGGTAGGATTTCACATAAAGGAACTTGTTCATAATTAATTAGGTGACCGTAAGGAAACTTAATATTTAAAACCGGTTTGCGTTAAAACTTATTAGAAACCCATATGTGTCCTCTTGAGAAGGGTCAGGGTCCTGTTTGGGTTTTCTTTAAAGCGTTTATTTTACGATCCCAGTTCCATAACAAATATTTCCCGGTTAATTGATAATTGCAACTTAGAGAATTCTAGCCTAGGTAGTTTCTCATCATCATCTGATTAAAATCAACTTAATTGTCTTTTGTTTAAATTACTAGTATTTTCTTATTTAGTTTTTTTTTTAATAATAGTTTAAATTTTAGTATTTTAGTAAAACCCCCTAAAATAATATAAACAAATAGTCGTGTCAGTTAGTCGAGTTTAATTAGCTAGTTAACGTAATTTAAAGAGTCTCGTGAGTTTGATATCCGGACTTACTTAGTTTTACTAGAGTCGATCGGTACACTTGCCGGTTAGTAATTTTAGTTGAGTTTAAGAGTCTAGAATTATTACTTAGTGTCTAGATTAGTGTATTTTAGTTAATACATTATATAACTACTTTTAAAACATCAACTAGTATGATGGGTGAGGGAATCTATTTGGCTTATAAACCTCACATCAGTTACCCATACAATCCATGTGGGACAAATCTCATACCTTGCAATGGTTTCAGTCTGTAACAAGATAGGTCCGCCCCTAATAACAAGTACAAGGTGAAGCTAGGCGTAATTTGACAAAAGTCAAATGTTGGTCAACTGAAGTTTCATAGATAAGTGAGTTAAAGTCTAAGGGGGTGTTTGTGATTCCTTATTTTACCTCCTTATAACTTTTCATTAAGTTAATAAGTTATAACATTTTCACATATGAAATTTTTCCTCTCACAATATAAGTAATCCCAAACACCTTTTACTTTTCAAAAAGTTAATAAGTTATAAATTGATGAAAATAAGTAATCCCAAACACCCCCCTAAGACTAAGTTTAGCTTACTGGTGGGTGACGCTGATGTGCTGAAAGCGGTCTATAAAATATTAACCTAACATAGACACTCTAGTTTTAAATTTACAAATCTAGACTATCCTAATGCTAGACCACTAGACAGGCAAGTGTACCTATCGACTGTAGTAAAGCCTAATGAAGTCCGGATATCGAACCCAAATGACACTAACGACACCTAAACTAGACTCTGACTAAAAACTTATATAAATATATTTAATTGATTTTTGTGTTTTTTATTTATTAACTATTAACTAAAGAATACTTAAAGTAAAACTGATACCGAAGCTAATTATTTTTGAATTTTTATTTATTTTATTTTAAAACTAATAATTAATTAAACTAAACTAATTTAGGAAAAATAAATTAAAGCTCTAAGACTTAGACAAAGACAATAATTAGAAGGGTGTTACCTAGGCTTGAAATCCTATTTGTGAATCTTGGACACTTATCGGCTATGGAAACCGTGATGGAACCGGGATCTAAAGATACGACGCACTAGATATCCTAGTGGATCCCTGATCATTCTCTGGGTGCCAGCTAAAAGGAAAACCTAAGGGACGTATGACGCAAACCGGTTGGTTAGATTACCTCTTAGTCTCTCCAACAATATTAAAGTACTCTAATGACTAGATCACCTCTCAGTCTCACTAATCACAATACATCCGGGAGTGTAAGGGACGTAAGGAGTAACCTAAAGATGCTCAAAAAGACTTATGATAACAAAAATCAAAAGACAATAAGGGAGAAATCCACTCTCGTGTAATCTATACCCAAACCACCTAATGACTAAGACAACCCCAACTATCTAGTACCTTTCAGTCTCAAGATAGATAGAACACTTAAAATTTCTAAACCCTCAAACAATAGTTCCTATGGAATATGTCGACTATAAACCATAAACTAGTTACGAACACACAGTAGGTAACCTAATATACGTTTACACATGAAAGACTTTCACAAAGACACATATGAAACAATTGAATAAAAGTAAATTAACAATAAGTATGCATATTCATCTTTTCAAATACCAATAAGTTGGTTACAATAATATTAGTCCAACACCAATAGCCAATAAAACCAATAAGCAAACCAAAACTTAACAAATATTTATTCAAAACCTAGGCAAGTAAAAGAGTTTAGCCAATAATCATGCTCAAGAAACTACAATAAATAAGTTCAACACCAAGTTCAGAAAAAAATAATAAAGTTAAACCAATAGAATCGTGTTTAAATGAGTAGATATGAACTCGAAACACAAAGCTCCTATTTTCTTCTTGTGATGCCTTTTGATGCTGGCTGTCACCTAGCTGCCGCCTTCTGTCTCCTATCTTCCACGGCCTCTCTCTAATTTAATATTTGTTTAATATTTGGAAGTTGCCTTGTGTTCCAAAACAATAATAATTGTTCCGTTGATTTTCCTTCCTTTAATAATAATAATAATATGCGGCTCCCTCTCCAAAGATAATAATAGCAATAATAATTTCGAGAGGTCTGTAGGGATTTTATTCCGATCAATATATATTCCACTTTTAGGGTGCTCGGTGTCTTTGGTTGTGTGGGATTTTGTTAGATCGTGGTATAAAGTTTCACCTATCTTTGCCTTCTCGATTAAAGATTTATTGAAGATTTACGTTCATTTGGGCTTGGGGAGTCTTCCAAGGTATTGTTATATTACTTGTTGGAGCATATGGAAAGCTAGGAATGAAAGAATTTTTCAAGGAAAAGAGATTAAGATTGAAGACATCATAGGAGATATAAAATCTTTTGGTTTTTTGTGGTTTAAGTATAGGTCCAATTTCAAGTCTATTGATTGGACTAAGTGGTGTAATTTTACCTTTATGTAAGTTTGAGTTTTGAGTCTCCTTCCCGGGTTGTGGGGAGGGGCGAGGCCGTTGTTGTCGGTTTGTTACCGGCTTGTTTATAAAAATTTACTTTAAAAAAAAATATATATATTCCACTTTTAATTCCTTGCGTCTTCACCGCCTCTTCTTTCTATCTTTCTAAACCCAAGACTCATATGGGTCCAACCTAAATCAAAAAGAAAAACAACTTATTAGACTACCAAAATCTTATTATTATTATTATTAGATGCGTTTATCTTTATATATATATATATATATATATATATTCTCATATTAGTAAAATACCATATATAGCTATAATAATAATAATTAGTATAATATATTTCGACTCTTCATTCGTCGGTCTCAAGCTTAGTAAAAGTGTTCAATTTTAGCTTATTGTCTTTTGAAACCATTAAACTCACACATGAACCAAAAAATAATAATATTCAATAAA
Source organism: Bidens hawaiensis (assembly GCF_021521415.1). Lineage (NCBI taxonomy): Eukaryota > Viridiplantae > Streptophyta > Magnoliopsida > Asterales > Asteraceae > Bidens > Bidens hawaiensis. The sequence continues at coordinate 270,959 of NW_027493581.1, read as the reverse complement.
AACTTAGCTCAAAAACACTTAAAAGTATAAGGAATATTTATATAACAATATGTATAAATGAGACCATATCAGACACACGCACTCTCCGCTATCTCATCCATTTTAATGGCATTACTCAAAGAAAAAAAAAAGGGTGCCTGCCCTCTATAGTGCCAGCACAACAATATCAAGGGAAAGATATTCTTTTTCAACCAATCAAATTGTCAACTCATCTTTTTATAAGAAAAATATTTAATTATAAATGGTTTTTTACTAAATCTTTACGAGTTGTTGAGTGAATGTCCAACGCACGCGTGACGGTGAGTCGGTGACGTGATGGTACTTTTTGTTAACTAACCCATTGGGGTAAGGTTTTTTTTCCAAATGATTAAATCCATTCACCTACCATTCACTTACCTTTTTATAAAAACCAAAGATTCAATGATAAACGTTTTTTTTTATTAAACCATTACGTGTTTTTGAGTGAAATGTTAGTGAATCCCAATACAATTGGTCTAACTTCTATCTTTTGTCTACTTTTTTACTTTACAATTTACTTGATCTATGAAATTCGTTTTTAATGTTTGTCATCTTTTAAACGGACAAATATAAACGAATTTTCATGTAAGGCCCCCGAACCGGGATCCCTACTTTCTCGCTGGTTGATTTACTCATTCACATAATTCGTAAAATCAGAGTTAATTAAAAACATTTCGCGGAAATAAAAGTCAATCATTCATAAACAACATAAAACATCTTGTCTTAGAAATAACATAACATAAGTTTTAAACATAAAACATAAATGACACGAGTGTCTTCTTCATAGCGATGTTAGTCTTCTTCTTATTGCCACGTGTCCTCATCAAGCAACTTGTCTCATTCTACTTGACTGCATGCATACTAAAAGTCAGCTACGCTGAGTGAGTTATAGTTAATTAACACACATTACATTCACCTTCTTACCATTACGCGTCCGAAGATACATATTAATACTTACATGTCCGTCTATCATTCAATCATATATACATACATTCATACATTCATACTTCTTACTGAACACATACCTCGGATACTATAAAGATCCGGTCCTCACTTACCTTGGATATTATAAGGGTCCAGACCCTACATACCTTGGAATCAATAAGGATCCGGTGTCCTACATACCTTGGATCTCCTTAGAGTCTAGTCCCTTTTTACCTTGGATATTATAAGGGTCCAGTGCCCTACATACCTTGGTTATTATTAGAACCCGGTGCCCTCTAACATAACATACCATTTTACCTTCATTACATTTCCTTTCTATTTCTTTCAATCATAACTAATATAACATCACATGCATACTAGTTAAACAATGCATATCATTCACATTCATACACAAACATATATCTAATATACACTTATCATTTAAGTTAAGTGTATAAATCTAAACATATCGCATCTCCTTCTTCCTTTCTCACTAACCACTGTTGCCTCCATCATCGGCCTCCATGGCCTCCGGCCACCAAGCTAACGGGAAGAAGAAGGAAGAAGTTGGAGTTAGTGGTTTCGCTTGGAGCATTTCGCATAACCGAATTCGCATGGCCGGTGTCGCATGACTCGTTTCGCGTGACCGGGTTTCGCTTCGCTTAAGGGTTTCTCGCATGGGTAATTTCGCATCGGTTTCTCGCGTGGGTGGTTTCGCATAGGTTTCTCGCGTGATTTGTTTCTCTCTTTTTTTTCCTCGTACCAGCTCTCATCGGGTTTCGTCAGTTCACATATGGGCTCGGTTTGGGGTGTGGATCTGGGTTGTTTTTGGTTTGATTACCCATCCTCGGGTTGCGTGCAGATCTTCCGTTCACCGGAGGTGGACAGGGGTAATGTTTTGGGTTCGGATCTATGCTCGAGTCTGCTGTTTCAAGTTTCGGGTTTCGGAGCTCCGGGTTTTGATGAACCCGTTCACACCAAAATGTTTTAGTTTGCATTTTCGTCACTTTCACAAACTTATGTACTATTATTATTATTGTTTGAACTCGTTTATTAAGTTCGTTTATACCGGTTTGGGTTCGGCTCGTGTATTCATTTTTCACTAAATCTAAGATGGAAACGAAATGAGAAAGGAAACGAATATTATTTATAAACATACCTTAAAGGTTAGATCTTGATTAGATGGAGTTGGATTTGGATTGTTTGTATTCAGGAGGTTTATGTTGTGTATAAGTGTGTGTGTACAATGATTGAAATGATGATGGTGGAATGATAAGGATGGAAATCTAGGGTTTAGAGGTTTAAATAGGCAAAGCCCAAAGGCTTTGGCCCATATTCCCTCTTAGGTCCAATAACCTCCTATTAATATCATCCATGCTCCACATATTATTCAATTAATTATAACGACATAACGTGACACACGACTAAAACGAGATTATATTACTTATAATTGAAACGAGGACGTTACATTTCAGCCACCAAACATGTTTAAAATGAATGTTTGGTTCATTTACGATTATAGGGGGTGTTTGGCCTAGCTTATTTAATCATGTTTATAGCTTTTTTTTTTTTTTTTTAAATAAGCTTAGTTTGATGTTTGTTTTAGCTTTTTAAGCTTATGCTTATAAGCTTATATAAGCTAATTTGAAGAAGCTTATTTGAAGATGGTTTTTTAGCTTATTTGAAGAAATTTATTTGTGTTAGGGTGTAAGTTACTCATTTGCTCTCAAATGATGGTGGATTAAAAATTATTGAAGCAACTTATTAATATAACAAATTAAAGAATGGTGGATTTAACAACTTATTATCAACTTGTAGAATATAAGCTAATCCAAACAGTTAAAAAGAAGCTTACTAAATAATAAAAATAAACTATAGGGCACTTTAAAATATACAGCCCATCAAATAAGTGGAAGATTCATTAAACTGTGAAACATTGTCCTACCATAATGTAATGTGCTTCCAATGCCAATAAAAAGTAACTCATCCAATGGTATTTAACATCTAAAAAACTGCTAAATAAAATACGTCCCAAGCCGAAATATCACAAGTACCATCTCATCGTGGGCCATCGCACATGAAACTATAACCAAAATCCTTCCAAAAAATGAAAGCTAGGCCAAACACCCCTTACCGGTCAAGTATCAAATATGAATTTTTATTTTTTGTGTTAAAAAAAATCCGCAAAGTTAAATCCATTCCCATTCATATTCGTCTTCCATTGAGCTTTTACAAAAAATCTGCAAATGACAAGGTCAAACCGTCGGTCAAAGAAGCGATCAAAAACCCTCAAACCAAAATGTAAGCAAATTCCTCTTCACAAAATCAAATCAATCTTTAAAAATCTTGTCATTTTGCTTACAGCAAAAATTAGGGCAAAATGTGAATCACAACCCATCATCATCAGCCCAAAGGTTAAGAAGTACTGGCTGCAAAGGTACAGCTTATTTTCCAGGTACGATGAAGGCATCAAAATGGACGAAGAAGGATGGTTCTCCGTCACACCGGAGGAAATTGCCGTCCGCCACGCCCAGCGGACCGTCCGCGGTGGAGTTGTCGTCGATTGCTTTGCCGGTGTGGGCGGTAATTCCATTCAATTTGCTGCACTGTAAGTTTGACTTTTTTTAGTCAAAGATTGATAATTTGCTACATTGGGTCGAACCTGTTTAGCTAAACGGGTCGGGGTTGGGTCTACCCGGCAGGTTCACGGGTTGACCCGTTTATTATTTATTTTATTTTTAAAAAAATCTGTTTTATGCAACAAATTAAATTTAATTGGTTTGTTCGGGTTTACATGTCTGGCACGATTATAGGGTTTGGGTCGTTTTCAGGTTCATGCCAAAAATTTTTGGGTTCATGTCGGGTTTCACACACCAACCTGTTAAAACTGCTTAACGCCCTAGGTTGATGTATTTTAAATGTTTGTACTTTGTATCGTGCCAAATTTTCGCGTTTGTGTTAGGTTGGGACCCCTCAACCTGCGAAAACGATCCGTTTAACACCCAAGGTTGAATTATAATAGTTTTTGTTACTGGTTATAATATTATTTTAAATGTTTGTACTTTGTATCGTCTCAAATTTTTACGTTTGTGTCTGGTTGGACTCGTTAACCTACGAACACGACCCGTTTAACACCCCCCAAGTTGAATAATAATAATTTTTGCTCCCCGGTTACAATATGTTTCGAATGTTTGTAATTTGCAGGGGATATCATGTTATTGCTGTAGATATTGATCCGAAAAAAGTTGAAATGGCATCAAACAATTCAAAGATTTATGGTGTGGATAGCTATATTGATTTCATAGTTGGAGACTTTTTGCAACTAGCACCATCTCTAAAGGTATTATTATTTGTCACTTATTAGTAGTTATGCCATATCATTGTATGAAACTTCATCGTTTAGCATTTTTAATGTTAGGGAAATGTAGCATTTCTTTCGCCACCATGGGGAGGTCCATCATATAAGACGACAGAGAATTTTACTCTCGACTTACTTAAGCCAGTTGACGGGTATACGTTTATTTCTTTTATTTTTTTTTCTAATTAAATGTTCTCTATTTCATTTAATTGCGGTCTTTATACAGGTACACATTGTTTCAAGTGGCTCAAACAATAACTCCAAACATCATAATGTTTTTGCCACGTAATGTCGACATTTGTCAAGTTGAACAACTCTCTTGGCTGTCTTCTCCGCCTTTAAATGTGGAGGTTATATATTTATTTGTAACTTGGTGGTTACTATATTTGTGATGTGAATAACTTATAACTGGTTTGATAATTTCAGATCGAAGAAAATTATGTACGGGGATCGTTAAAGGGTGTAACGGCTTATTTTGGTAAAACTGCATATTGGGGTGTAGCTCAGGAAACAAGTTCAGTTCATATCTGCGAGGTTTAACTTCTATGGTTAACTGATGTATTCTGCAGCAGTGACTTGAGTGCCTTATTTCTGGATGAGTTATGTATATGATGATATTAGGATTATAGGATCCTTATTAATCAGATTGCAAAAATAGTGTTGTATTTTTTTTTTTAGGAATAGGCTTTTGGTAATTGTTTAGAATGGTTAAACGGGTTTATATAGTGTTAATAGTGTGGCCATGTTTGTCACAGATTAAGATTATGGTTGTTCATAAACCATTAAAACCGGTTCAATCGGATTTAACCTCCCACTATTTAACCTTTATTATTATTATTACTTTGTGTACATAAAGAAGAGCAAAGAAGAAGCTTGGGTAATAATGAAAGATGGAGCTCCAAGTAAAACACAAGTTTCCAACTGGAATCAACATTGGTCAAAATGGGTCAATCGTAACACATTTTAGTACCAACAGGTTTTGACCCGAAGCAGAGTGATACTTTAATAAGGTAGTTTGATTTGATCCGAGCTTATTTTCAGTTGACTTCCAAAGACTGCAACCAATTCTGAAATCTGACCTGCCTTGTCCATTTTAACAGGATTACTTTTGACCCATTAAGTGGATTGGTAGTTCATAGTTTTGTTGTATCCGATTATTAGCCTTACATGTAGTGTTATTTATGATTACGGTGGCGTCTGATTTGAAAATTACATACATGGATTTTTTCAACTAATTTGGAAGTAATATTTGGTAATGGGGATAAATGTGTTGGAGCTTAAGGATAAAAAGTAACGTAAAAGAAGTTAGTTTGTTTATTAACTTCCATGCTCTTCATCTTCCCCAATTAACCCTTATATTAGTCGCTATGGTGTAAAATTGATGCAATTCCACGACCTTAATCCTGAAACAAACAACCATTCATTAGGTGGAGGCGATTGTGAGTCTAGATGATATATTCTCTCTCTGATTACTTCTCATTGTAATTTCGTTGCTTTATTTTTATTTATTCCCGTTTTTTGATAAACAACCACTTGAAAATGCCCATTGATCATCTATTGATGATGGTTCAGGGGTTAGGAACTGGCAAACTTTGTGACCATAAATAAAAATTATCCCGATAATGCGTAGGTGATTACTAAGGAATTTTTAACTATTTTAATTAATTTGCATTTTATTATTTATTTTTATCGGTTTAGCTAGGGCCCATCAGAGTTCAATAGGTAGTTGTCCGTCGATAGCATCATTATTTGGTAATGTATCCAACTGTATTCCAAAGAAGGAGATGACAAGATGTGTGGTTTCTATTATGCATATTGTTTTGGTTGCCTAGCTTTATTGGAGGAGATCAACTATGCACATTTAATAAGCCTTGTGTCTTCATGACACAACCTTTTTTTTTTTTTTTTTTTAAAGTTCAACCTTATTAACACCACGATCAAGAAGTCAATAAGTGCCCTTGTCCTTCATCCTCACCAGATTGATCCTTGTGTACGTCACCATTGACACATTCTTTTCATATTTATAGGGAAGACTGGTCCACTGGTCCTATGGCAATAGCTCTTTGTATTATACTCCAATCTGTTCTGGTTATCATTCTTCCATTAAGAGATATTAGCTCAAACTTAAATCTGACTAGCAAGGCAAATTTTATGGTTTAAACATTGCTGACCCTTGCATGAATACTCTTATTACTACATAACAATGAAAATTTCGATAGGTACGTATTATATTAATCAATATTCTTAGGAGTATGATAAATATAATCAAATCATATCTTCTAACTATAATAAATAAAGATATAATAATAAACCAAACTAATGTATTCTCTCTGATGATTATGCCACGGGTCTTTCAATATCAAAATTTCAATATATATGTGTGTGTGTGTTTTTCTCCTAAATTTATGATAAAAATCAATTCTCTGCATGTCAAGGCAGTTAATAAAGTGAAACATGGTAGGTAAGAGCAGTAGATGGTTCATATGATATTGGTAGTGGATGACATTGTCATAATGAAAAGCATGCTAGTAAACAGCAAAGGTTGTCTGGTCCCCTTAATCCATCAAACTCACAATATGTATTTAAGGAGTGGTAATGTTTTTAGGTCTACATATTTGTTTTCTTCTAAAATGAACATAAAGACATGGACCCCTTTTTACTCCAATACAAGATGCTCCTCATACTAGAATCACTAACACAACAACCCACACTAGTGATAGGTACTAAATGTTTAATGATCTCATCTTCTCATTTTGTTCTTGTTAAATACATATGTATTAGATTATTAGTATTATGGTTCAATTTTGTCTAGTCCACAAGCCTGGGTTAGTTTTCTCTAGAATTAGTTTATGGTTTGTTTCCCATAGTTTAAAATTCTCACCCCATTGAAATTACACGATTTAATTAAAGATGTAGTACGCCTATCACTATTACGCTGCTCACACGTTTAAGTTTATTGACTACTCCTAATCTCAATAAAAGTATTCCTATCCTGGTGTCGGGGCCACTCACGTTGCACGAGTAATGTATAGCTGGACGAAACCAGTAAACCCATAATAATAAACGAGACGAAAAAGTAACAACTTGTGGGCCCAATTCTGTTGTATGATAGGTCAAATATCAAATGTACAATGATAGGTGAAAAGCCTGAGGGTATCAGAAACCCTAGTACTTGTGTCAGGAATCTTAAGTCTTAACTATGTGATACTCCCTTTTGACCATCCAAATCGGTCTGTTGTTCAATGATTTTGATCTTTTACCCACCAAAGATCTTGAATCTTGAATTTCCCACCCACTGAATTGAACACATGCTTTCTACGTACTGCTTTTAAACTCCTTAATTTTTACAGGTTTAGGGTTTTGAGTTGTTTCGTTTTCCATGTGGGTATACTGTCCTACTCATATGCTCCATCTTGCTTAATGCTTCTTCAACTTACATGCAATTAATATTCCAACACTTTCGGTAGATAAACATTTGATCCATTTAATTATATTCCATTCTATTAAACCTTATATATATAGGAGCTAGCTAGTATATTAATATCAAATCACCATATATGTGTGTGTGTGTGTGTGTGTGTGTGTGTTTGAGCTATGAACATGAAGGAAATGAAGAACATGAGAAAGTTTAACATGTGCCGGTCACTTGATGTGACAACATCTTGCATGATACCCGATTGTCGATCGGTTATTCGACCACGGAGGCCAGGTAGTGATCAAACGTTGGTTGAACATACGAGGTTGTTGAGTAACACTAAGTACATTCGACTTGCGGAGCGTCGTGGTTATGTTGTGCCGGCAAGTAGGAGATCGTCGTTGGCGGCTAGTAACAATGTGAAGTTGGACCAGAATGCCCTCCCGTTATCTTCTAACATTACCAACCAAGTCTTTCAGGTTGGTTTTCTATTTATTTGTTGAATCCCATAATGCTGCTTGTTTGTTGGTCCATTTTCATGTTTGATTAATATTATATCATGATATTAGAGAGTATATCATATATGTACAGTTATGGTATTTGGTCTTTCAGATATGTTTACTTCCGTACAGTTTAAGGTAGACGATGTTTTATTTTGAAGGGATGAAATGATTGAAATTCCTTATTATTTGAAAATATTATGCTAGTATCACTTTTGCTATTTGTTTATTTCCTTTCCATATTTTCCCCATGCAATTGCTTCTTTGTATATATAGGATCGTAAATACAAATATATTATTCACTGAATATAAATAGTTTTGAGGAAATATGGAAAGGAAATATATAGATAATAAGAATAATACAACAGAATCTTTTCATATAATAAGGGGATTCCATCCCTTATTTCAATTAACAGTTTTCATAGTTTTATCATTTATGATCAGGTGAAGTACCGGACTCATTACGGCCAGTCTAGACAATAATTTGTATAATCACATTTTGGTGAAACTAAATTAAGTAATAACTAATAAGTTTGTTAGATTATGAAGAAGAATTGAAGGATGACGAATAATGTGTTATTTAAGAAAATTAAAAAAGTTTCTTGCATATAGATAACAGGGAAAAATAACAAAACGTCCATTTAACTTCTAAAAGGTAGCACTGTCTATTTGAATGTGTTTTCCCAAACTATATCTACACCCAAACCAGACAATCAAACTGAAATATAATCATCATCCGACTGGATTTTTATCCAACCAGAAAATGCCACGTGTTGAAAAAATCCCGTCAAACCGACTGGAGTTTCAACTTGATTTTTTGACACCTGGCATTTTCTAGTTGAATTAAAATTCAGTCAGGTATAATGATTATAATCCGGATGAATAGACTAATGTCTTTAAACTTTTTTGAAAGGTGGTCAATCAAATAGACAAAATGTGACTTTATTAAAGTCAAATGGACATTTTAATAATTTTTCCTAATGTATTATTAAAGTCATAATAGAACCATAATATTCTCAATTGATTTTGTTCTTTCTGTTCATTCTTTTTTGTTATGGTTCTATTTTACATTTTTGTTCTCACCCTTGCTCCAAATATACACATCTTTTAAGTCTTTTATATCCTTTTTATGAGTGCATTATATTTGTAAAAGAAAAGGTTTGTGGGTGAGCTGATAAATACAAAAATAACCACCTGTTTGTTGTACTAAGGAATAATAATGTTTGAATACATAGGTGGTTGTGATGAGGGTATCCATTCATTGTCAAGGATGTGCTGGAAAGGTCAAGAAACATTTATCTAAAATGGAAGGTGCAAATTACTCTTCTACCCTTCACAAATAAATTAACGTTCTATTATTAATATTATGATATTTAGATTCGAGAATTAAAATTCATATCTGAATTACAGGAGTTACGTCGTTTAGCATAGATCTGGAGACCAAGAGAGTAACAGTGATGGGACACGTGTCACCAATGGCTGTGTTGGAAAGCATGTCGAAGGTGAAGAAAGCTGAGTTTTGGCCTCCCAATTTAATTCCTATTTAACACAAAAGCAATTGGATATCCTCTTTCTAAAAACATGGATTGTATTTTTTTTTTCATAAAAAAAAGAGATTTATTTCGCAATTTTATTTTTAGATATTATAATAGTTTCAGTTATGTTATTATTATTTTTTTAATGAAAGGCCAAAATTTTATTAAAAAACAAAAGGATTAAGCAAGAAGCCCGAAACAAAAAGGAAGAAAACAACATAAATTACAACGAGCTACACACTTTTATTTTATGTTATTTTAAGTTTATTATTATTAGTTTTTATAGATTTATACAAATGCATTTTAGATTTAATCATTATAAAAATATATATCTAGTCTCGGTTTAATATTATATGCATCGAACTCGATGTGGTTTTGGGCGGTGGTGGTGATGTGCTAAAAGTAGTTATTAATTTATTAACTAAATAAATGCTAATCTAGAGACTAAGTAATAATTCTAGACTCCTAACTTAACTAAAACTACTAACCGGCAAGTGAACCGGTCGACTCTAGTACAGCTAAGTAAGTCCGGATATCGAATCCACGAAACTCTTCTAATTACGTAAATTAACTAATTAGACTCGACTGACTGACACGACTATTTAATTATTATTATTATTATTATTATTATTATAATTATAGGGGGGGGGGTTGGTAAAAACTAATTTTAGGCTAATTAAGAAAAACAAATAAAATAAATAAAAGACAATTAAAGTGATTTGAAAACAGATGACGATGAAAAACCACCTAGGCTAGAATCCCCAAAGTTTCAGTTATCAATTAATTGGAAAAAAAATGCTTTGTTATGGAGCCGGGATCATAAAATAATTATTTAAAAGAAAACCCGAACATGACCCCCGACTCTCCTCAAGAAGACACCTATGGGTTTCTAGTAAATTCTTAAGAACACCGATTTTAATATTAAACTTCCTTACGGTTATCTAATTAATTATGAACGAGTACCTTTATACGAAATCCTACCTTACAGCGCGGAAATCAAAGGCAATTTAATAAATTCTTTCGATATTAACAGACAAAGCTGAAAAATCAAACCTAGACGGACTCTTTACGAAGAACTAAATCTAACAATCTTAATCAACAAAGACCTATCAAATAACCTATCACCTCATAGCTTTTTAGGTTAACCGCACACTTTTATTTATTTGGTTAATAATATTGTTTTATTATCTTATTATAAATCAATCACGAACTAGTCAAGAACACACAGTGAATGACCTAACAGAATCCTATTATATGAATCAATCATCAAAGACTCTATGAAACAATAAAATTCACCAAATAAACCAAGCACACATATGTATCAAATAAATAATATTAAACTCTTTACTGATTCATAAACCCATAACGAAAAGCAAATCCCAAATAAAATAAAACGTCAATCAAAGGTTCATCATAAGCCTAGACCGTCTAAGGGTTTAACCAACAATCATATTCAAGACCAAAAGATAATAAATAGGTTCAAATAATAAATTCACGACGAAAATAATAAATTCAAACCGACTAATAAGGATATTTGAATGAGACAGTGTTGAACCTGGACACTATTTGGTTGAACCAAGTACTTTCTTTCTCTTTTTCTTGTGGTTGCCTTCTGCCTCTCTTTCGTCTCCCCTGATCACGGCTCCAAAGAAAATTAATTATAATGATTCCTTGTCCACCTTTCTTAAGTTCCAAGATTCCCTTTTAAACTTGTTATTGACCGACATGGAATATCTTTCACTTGGGCCGATTTATTCAATATTATCCATCCCAATTAAATCAAAGCTGGCCCACTTTTTTTTTTTTTGCTTTAACCTATTCGGCCTCTTCAAAGCTTCCAAGACACCAAAATAAATTAAATAAACTTCACATAATAAACTGATTCTTTGATTAAATAATAATGTTATAAAAACAGAATTCACATGCCAATATTTTAAATATATATACTACACGTGCATTTGCCATTTAGTATGAAATGTTCATATAATTTAATAATCAAAATTCAAAATTAATATTTAAAGAAAATTGATAATCAAAATAAACTTAAATTGTTTTTTCGGTCTCACGCTTTATAAAAGGTACTCCATTTTAGCTCCTTCTCTCCTAAAACTCTTAAAATCTAAATATGAGCCACTAAGAATAATATTCAATAAAAACCCGACTCAAAATTACTTAAAAATGTAGGAAATATTTATATAATAATATGTATATTTTAGACCACATCAGTGGCGTTGTTGTACGATTCAGGTCGGTATTTATATTATTTGTGATTCTGCTTAACACTCTTCTAGTATTAATTATTTTTATCACCGGCGTTCATTATCGTCAGATAATTTCGAAAGTTCTAGTAATTTCTAAGAGTTACATTCATATATTTAATGTAACAACCCGGCCCGTATTGGCTGACATGTCACAATAAACATGGTTTCTGAACAAAAGAAAAAAAATTATTTATTTACTTGCCAAAAGTATAATACATTAAACAAAGTAAACTTAAGGCTAGTTTACAAACTCGTACAGCTAAAAGATATTTTATTATAATTCTGATGTTTTATTCTGCTCTCTTAATCCCGCCCAAAGTAACCTGCGGTCCTGTATACGAAAATATAAATAACGGAATGAGCCGCATGCTCAGTACGGAATCATAGGCTCAAACAATTAATGATTTAATGAAACATAATTAAGATTGAGCTTACGGTAAACGATACTATACAAGGTAACCATATTATTATATAAATTAAATCGTATCATACGGATGTACCCATGAGTGAAACATAAAACGTGACAACACACAGGTAGCTACTCCTGCATATTTATCACATGAGATGGCGAGTTAGCATACCCGCTATCCATCTCCTTAATCATATTCTAAGATCAATCCATACGCCTCCTAATAGCCATATGTACCACATGTGTACTTAAGAGACGCCGTGAACTGATCTCACCGTCATGGGTGGTGCACATGTTGTCGATGCCGCAACAACATACTCGTGGGACACTCCACGAGAAGCGACACTCAGGGTATCAGAATACAGATGATCTTATTCACATAACTCATAGCAATTATATTATCGTAACATATATCAGAACATGCAATAATGATATACTTAGACATAATACTATCGCATGGCATGAAAGCTAAATCCAATGTTATAATCAGAATTGGAATTCAACGGACAGTCAAGTGAATTGATAATCCAAAGACGTGAGGAGTTTTAAAATATATGTGAACTATGGGTTTATATAAATTGAATATGAAGTAACAAGGAGTGAGGATAAGGATCCGTACATTTAATATTCCAAAGTGATGTATACTTGTTCACAAGCGTTTGTAATAATCTACATATATTATATTTTTGTTTAGAATATGAGTTTTTAGTATTGTAAATTAATATTTTATATGAGTTATGTGTTATTTGTAACATCCGTTAGAAGGTTTCTAAAGTGGGATTTGTCTCCAACACTTTATGGGTGTTCATAAATATGTTAAATGGCCCGATGCACGATCCTTTATTATATATATATATATATAAAATAGTAAACTGTTATGTTGGGTCGGATTTCTTAATAAGAAAGATTGGAATCTTCTCAACCTCCTGAGAAACGGCTAAGTATGGAATACGAGCAAGCCCACACGATCGACCATGGTTTTTTACTACTTCGAGCAAGGTTCTGAATCTTAAATGGTTGATTCTTCTAAGTGTTGAAGGCTTCGAGCAAGCTACACTTCAACGAGCAAGGGTATTCTTCTATCGAGCATGGATTGCCAATCGAGCAAACAGCTTGATCATACAAGTTCCAGCCAAGTGTTACGAGCACAGGATGATCGAGCACATGGGGACGAGCATGGATGCAATAAGAGGATGTCACGTGAATCAAAGCAAAGACTTCGAGCACAGTTCAGTTACTGAGCAAGATTTACATCCGAGCATGATAAAGATTGCTAAATAAGAAAAGCTGAAGACATCAAGAAGAATGAGCTTGCTCGATGGACTTATTCGAGCAAAGTTTGAACAAGTCAAGAGGAATAAAGCTTACTCGAAGAGAATATGTATTCTCCGAAAGAGAATATATTCTAAGTAAAGTATACTCGAGGACACTCTCCGAGCACACCCTTGTATAGGAAGCTTGCTCGAGCAAGGTACATACCTTGCTCGAGGTCTGAAACACTTGTATTAGATTTATCTTTCATTATGTAATGTCTAGGACGTATACATGGAATGTTGGGGTCTATACATAGACATCCTAGGGTACGACTAGGCGACGGTTTTTTTGGCACGCACAATGACAATATTTGCAGACGAATATCAAAAGCCGCCGTCACACAAAACCCCAGACATTCCATTCACTGTATCATTGACGTATCATTTAATATAGTAAATCTTTGTCGTTGAAATAGTCTTTACCGATTATCATTTATTGTTTTGTGTTTGATAATTCTCCACAAGCTTTCATTCTCAATCATTGAATATCCTGATTCCGTCGGGATACTCAATCGGTCTTTGAGTAATTAAGTCGGTGTGCTCTTGTCAAACCTTTGCTAAGGTTGCACCCGATAGACGGTCCTGACAAGTGGTATCAGAGCTTGAGTAAGCTCACTGAAGACCACGAGACTGAATAAGTGAAGATTAACTGTGCATTACTATTGATAACATCAGATCTGATAAAATGGAAGATCAAGAAGTTTCAACCAATAAGATTCCAAGGTTACTTGGACAAGAGAACTTCATAAAGTGGAAGGTGTTGTTTGAGGCTGCTGTGAACTACAACGATCCAGAACTTTGGATGGCTATTACAGAAGGGAATTACACTCCTTCAGCCGCTCCAAATAACAGTTCTGCGGTAGATCTAAGAATGAAAAAGAGGGATGACAAAGCACTGTCCATGCTGAAGTTGGGACTTTCATGGGAGATTCTAACCACTATAAATCATCATAAGAATGCTAAGGATATGTATGATGCAGTGATTGAAATGTTTGAAGGTCATACTGAGTTAAGAGACATAAAGAAAGATCGGCTGAAGCAGCAGTTGGATAGGTTCAAGTTTAAGGAAGGAAAAAGTCTAAAGTCGTTACAAAGGTTCATGACCATTGTAAATGAAATAAGGACCACTGATTTGCAGATTTCCGACTTTGAGCTTAATAAGAAGCTTTTACATCTCTATCTGGGGAATGGTATACTTCAAGCAATTTCATAAAGGAAAAGGCAAGTTTTCCTACCTTCAAACTAGATGATGTGATTGCCTTCCTCAAGGCTGCTGAACATGAAATGATAGAGAATCACATAATTCGAGAGGACAAGCCAAGCTTCCAAATGAACAACGCACTTGTGGCACCCATGGGCAACCTCTCTGTCAAGAATCAACAGCCTATTGTTGAGGAACCATCAGATGCACACTCCTCATGTAACAATCAGTCAAGATTCAATGTGCAACTGATTGAAGATGACCATCCATCTACTGGAAATGGGCAATCAAATTTTGCATATCACAACTAGACTCAAGGAACAGACTATCAGGCCTTGTTCTCAATGTTCACTGAGTCTTATCGTGCCTTTGTGGCCAAGAATCTAATAAACACAAGCATCGTGCAAGAAGACTTAGAACAAATAGATGCTGATGATTTAGAAGATATGGACATCAAATGGCAAGCGGCCATGTTGGCAGTAAGAAGTAAAAGGTTGTATAACAGAACTGGCAGAAGTAGTTTCAATGGACCAAATGAAAGAATTGGATTTGACAAATCCAAGGCCATCTGTTATAACTGTCAACAACCTGGACACTTTGCAAGAGAGTGCAACATGCCAAGACAGTTTGGAAATCAACTAAATCAAAGTCAGTTATATCAGAATCAGAATCAGAACTTTCAACAGCAAAGGACTCAAATGCCCAATCAAAATCCCTATCAAAATCAGAATAGAACCCAACAATGAACATTTCAACCTCAGAGAACTAATCAAATGCAGGTTCATACAAATCAAAGCAGACCATCTCAAAATGGTGTGAACCAGCAAAGAGATCAAGGGAATGTGGCCGTTGCAAGGGTGGCTCAGGATGGAGAGTTTGACTGGAGTAATCATGCTGCTGAGATGGAAAGAGCAAATGTTGCATTCATGGCTAAAATTAATGAGAAGGCTGAATCTTCAAACACTCAGGTACATTCTGATACTTCTATTTCTGATCTTCTTGCTAAAATTGAAGAATTAAATCAGGAGGTTGGAAAATGGAAAACTGAATGTGGTAGGAAGGATGTCTTTCTAAATGTGTATGCTGAAAGTGAGGCTACATATGAAAGTCAAATCAAAGGTTTGGAGGTTGATTGCATGGTAGCATATCAAGCTCAATCCAGAATGAGAATTGAGATAGAAGGACTGAAGAAGATGTTTGCTGAAGAGAAACTCAAGAATGCTGATTTGTTGATTGAAATTGAGTTTTTAAAAAACCTAGTCTCTACTGGAAACATTGTTGGGCATGTTGAAAAGATGACTGAAGAAGAGAAGTACAAGAAGGTTCCACCCCCGTTCTGTGATAGTTACCCATTGAAAGTTGATAAAGAGAGCAGAAATGAGTATCTCAAACAGTTCAAAAATGTGTTTGATGATAAGCCAGAATTTATCAAGCAATATGATGATGTGATGGTAGATCAGAATGGAGAATTTGTAATGAAAAAGGCTGACAAGCAAGAAACTGTGGTGGATGAACAGCTTCAAGGAGAGAAAAAGAAGTGGAGTGAATACTCCAGTGAAGAAAGCAATTGTAGCTGTGGAAGCTCTCAGTCATCAAAGAGGAAGAAGAAGAAAGGAGCAAAGAAGAAGAAAGGTGACAAAATTACTCTTCTGCCACCTATGACATCAAAGGTGAGAGAGCATCATGAGAAAATGAGAAGAGAGCATATTCCATTTGATATATGTGCTAGATCACCACCAGCCATCAAGAAGAGAACAGAAACACAAAGCAAATTCTCTTATGATCAAAGTCGTCCACCTATCTACCCAGTTTTCTCTAATCATGAATTATTTGATGTGGGTGATGTGGACTACGCTCCAAGAAGAAGATGTTCAAAAGAACAAGAGGAAAGTTCTTCACAATTGCCATCTAAGCTGAAGAAGAATGTTTTTGTTAAAGAAAAATGTTCCCAACCAATTGATCTCAGCAAGCCAATCAAGATGGACTTTTCCAACACTTTGTACTCAAAAACATCTTTAGGGTTTGATTTCCCTAAACCAAGTGACAAGATCAAGGACAAGAAACTTCTTGAGGATTTGGGAAACTTTGCTAAAGTGTTCTGCACAAAATGTGATGCATATGGGCATCACACTGACTCTTGCTGGATTCTTGAGGATAGTTTTGAAATTCCAGATGTGGTTAGTGGCTATGATATGAAAAGCTACAAAGAAATATATGAGAGATACTTGAAGGGAATAAAAAATCCATCTGAAGAGAAGAACTATCAGTCTGTGTTGGACCAAAGACTCAAAGAAAATTTGAAGCTTAAAGAAGATGATAGAATCCTGAAAACAACAGACAAGAACAAAATATCTCCAAATGAAGAAAAGGCTAAGAAGAGATCAGGTGTTCTTAATGGTGATGAGAAGTTTATGTTAAAACAAGGATTTGAACCAAGAGGATTTCAGTGGAAAGTAAAGAAGGAAGTAGAAGGTGGGAAGGATAAGGTGATGGAGGAAGTTGATGGAAGCTTTACAGTGTCTGCAGTGCACATTGGATCAGAATTAGACACTGATGATGAGTGTGAAGTTGTGTATGAAGATCCACCACCAGTTCCAATTCCAACTTCTGATACATCCTTCACTTTCTCTGAATTACAAACTGATGGAGTTTGTAACTCAGAATCAAACTGATTTCTTTTGTGTGTGTGCAGGATCAGTACATGAGCAAAAATGATTTATGGTATATGGACAGTGGATGTTCAAGGCATATGACATGTGACAAGTCTGCAGTAATAGATTATGTGAAGAAGTATGAGGGACCGGTTGCATTTAGGAGTGATGAAAATGGAGGAAAAATTGTTGGCAAGGGAACACTCACGAATGGCAAAGTATCCTTTGAGAATGTTCTACATGTTGAAGGACTACAGTACAATATGCTGAGCATTTCTCAAGTTTGTGACAAAGGATATAAGGTTGCCTTTAATGATGAACATTTCCTGATTTTGAAGCCTGAGTTTGTGATACCAACAGAAATGATTATGATGATGGCTCTAAGAAATGGCAATCTCTCTGAACTCAGAATGAATACTGCAACTTCAAGAGGTGGTTCATGCTTTGTATCAAAGGCAACTGAGAATGAATCTGTTTTATGGAATAGGAAGACGTGTCATGTAAATTTGAAGAACATGAACAAGCTAGTGAAAGGTGAACATGTTGTTGGTCTTCCTTCAAGAGAGTTCAAGCTGGAAGACAAATGCACATCTTGCCATAAAGGAAAACAACACAAATCCTCACACAAAAGCAAACTGCTGAACACAATTGATGAGGTTTTGGAACTACTTCACATGGACTTGTTTGGTCCAGTGAGTGTTCCAAGTGTTGGAAGGAAGAGATATTGCCTAGTAATAACTGATGATTTTTCAAGGTTTACCTGGGTCTTTTTCATGGGAAGCAAGGATGAGACTCCAGAGTTACTCAAGGCTTATGTTTTGAAAATGGAAAATCAACTTGAGAAGAGAGTGAAAGTGATTAGAAGTGATAATGGGTTAGAATTCAAGAATGAGACTATGAGTGAATTCTACACTTCTAAGGGTATTTTCCAGCAGTATAGTGCTCCTAGAACCCCTGAACAAAATGGTGTTGCAGAAAGGAGAAATAGAACTTTAATTGAAGCTGCAAGGACCATGATTACTGATGCCAACCTGCCTGTTACTTTCTGGGTAGAAGCAATAAACACTGCATGTTATGTGCAGAACAGGGTTCTACTCAACAAGGCTCGAAACAAGACACCATATGAAATTCTCTACAAGAGAAAACCTTATGTGAAGTTCTTGAAGCCTTTTGGATGCAAATGCTCACTCTTGAACACAAAGGATTACTTGAATAAATTCCAGTCCAAATCACTGGAATGTTTCTTTGTGGGCTACTCATCTCACTCAAAAGCTTATAGAGTCTATGTGAAAGAGCACATGATGGTGATTGAATCGTCTGACATTATCTTCAATGAAAACCAGTTGAACAATACTGATGGTCCTAAATGGTTATTTGATCTTGAGAAAATGATCAAATCATTTAAAATCTATAGTGAAGACATGGATGATAGTATGTACAGACCAAACTTTGAAGAAAAAGGAAAAGCAAAGCAAGTTGATCTGGACAAACTATGGACCTCAGTTGCGTCTGAAGCAAATGGATTTACCTTTGGAGGTACTATCCAAGGAGAAGATGATCTAGAGAGAGTTGGACAAGAGGCTGAAGTTGAAATCTCAAATGAAGGTCCAAGTGTTATTGAAAGTGAACCCATCCAAAGTCAACAACCTTCTCAAACTGAAGAAATGTGTCAGTTACAATCCCTGTTTGACTCATTGCAGCTAGGAGGAAATGAGGCATCTACATCAGAACACAATCTTGTTCAAACTTCTACTGAGACTCAAGTCACATCTGAAGATGAATCTGTTGAGTTAAATTTGTCAAATCTAGAAGCAGAAGTGTGTGTACCTCCAGTTGTACAAAGTACCTCAAATCAAAGATATCATCCTGCAGAGAACATTATCGGAGATCTACATGAAAGAGTTACCAGAAGTGCATCTGAAAAAGCAAATATCTGCCTGTATGTCTGTTTCCTATCCCAAGTTGAACCAAAGAACATCAATCAAGCTTTGAAGGACAATAGCTGGGTGGAAGCTATGCAGGAGGAATTAGCTCAGTTCAGAGACTTACATGTGTGGGACTTGGTGGACAAGCCTAGAGGAAGGTATGCAATTGGTACAAAATGGGTCTTCAGAAACACGAAGGATGAAAGGGGGATAGTGATAAAGAAAAAAGCTAGATTGGTAGCTCTAGGATGTTTACAAGAAGAAGGAGTAGATTTGGAAGAGGTATTTGCTCCTGTTGTAAGACTAGAGGCTATTAGGATTTTTCTGGCATATGCAGCATCAATGAACATTAAAGTCTATCAGCTTGATGTAAAATCTGCATTTCTGAATGGAAAGATAGATGAAGAAGTGTATGTCACTCAACCTCCTGGATTTGAAGATCCAATTCATCCAAACAAAGTCTACAAGCTCAGTAAGGCATTGTATGGATTACATCAGGCACCAAGAGCCTGGTATGATGAGCTGTCTAATCATCTGTTAGAACATGGTTTCTGTAGAGGAGCCATAGACAAGACTTTGTTTTACAAAAGGAAAGGAAAGGATCTGCTGCTGCTGCAAGTATATGTGGATGATATCATTTTTGGGTCAACAAATGAACAAATGTGCAAAGGATTTGAGCAAGTGATGAAGTCCAAATACCAAATGAGTTCAATGGGAGAAATGAATTTCTTCCTTGGATTGCAAGTGCAACAGAAGCCAGATGGAATTTTCATTAATCAATTAAAATATGTTCAAGAGATTCTCACCAAGTTCAAGTGTCAAGACTTTAAGACAGTGTCAACACCAATGGACACACATGAGAAAATGGTACCTGATGAAAAGGGGGAGCCATTTGATCAGCATGAATATAGGGCCAAGATAGGATCATTGATGTATCTTACAGCATCTAGGCCAGATATTATGTTTGCTGTGTGTGTTTGTGCAAGGTTTCAAGCTAATCCAAAGGTGTCACATATGCTAGCAGTGAAAAGAATATTCAGATACTTGAGAGGAAAACCAGACCTGGGAATTTGGTATCCAAAGAACTCTTCCTTTGATTTGATGGCTTACACTGACAGTGATTATGATGGATGCAACATGAGTCGAAAATCAACCTTAGGAGGATGTCAGTTTCTTGGAAACAGATTGGTGTCATGGCAATGCAAGAAGCAAACCACAGTGTCAATATCTACTGCTGAAGCGGAGTACATTGCTGCATCTGCCTGCTGTGCACAGGTTCTGTGGATTCAAAACCAACTGCTGGATTATAGTATGAATTTCTTACTCACACCTATTTTAATTGATAATACGGCTGCTATGTTCATTGTTAAGAATCCAGTTCAACATTCTAAAACTAAGCACATTGAAATTAGACATCATTTCATTAGGGATTGTCAGGAAAAAGGGCTTATAGAAATGAAGAGGCTAGATACATCTGATAATTTGGCTGATTTGTTCACCAAACCTTTAGATAAGACCAGATTTCATTTTTTGTTATGATTAATGCTGATGAAGTATGATTTAGGATGTGTGCTTAAGTGAGGTGCTTACTGATGATCCATGTTTCTCACTGTGAATGTTTGCATGATTGATAGTTGTGCTAATATGAATTTTCTGTTTGCCTTCATCATGTGTGTGACTGTTCTGGGTGTCATAATCATGTTTGTGAATGTGTGTATGTCGAATTTCTGTTAAATCTGATATTTACAGCTGTTAGTACTTTGATCTGTGCTTGCATGATAAATTTTTATGATTCTAAGTACTTCGAGCATGAATCTGTGCTCGATGTTGTGCTTATTGCTCTTCGAGCACAAGCATAGGCTTCTCAAAGACAATTCTAACTCATTCGAGTACAGATGTCAGTTGCTCGAGCACAGACTTGCTTTGGAAAACTTTTCTAAGTATTCCGAGCATGGTTCTGTACTTATGGTGTGTCTGTTGTTCTTCGAGCACAAACAAACCATATTTCGAGCACAAAAGATATGTTTTGATGTTCGAGCATGGACATGTACTATGGAAAACTTTCTAAGTATTCCTAGCACAAGTTTCTTGCTCGAGCACAATGTACAACTCTGTCGAGCACAAACTCTGTAATGATACATCTTAAGGTTGCTACAGACTTCCGAGTATGCTCGATGGATTTCTAAGCATGCTCCACTGTATTGTGTGCTTTGCTGATTGAAATGTGTGATGTGAGCATCATGTGTGTGACACTTGTGAAGTGTCTGCTTGTCAAATGTGACTACAAGACTATACTATTTTCAGAATCTAACCTTAAAAATGACCTATCAAATAAATGATTTTGAAAATGTAACATGTTTTATGATAAGCAACACTGTTTTGGTGATCAAACAAGAGAGATGATAATATTATCCAAGTTCATATTCAGAAATGAATATTGTTATTCAGGTGGAGATTGAATCCAACTAATATGTGAAATGATAGCATATTGTCTGATCACCTAACTCATGGATTATAGGCTTAAAAGATTTCAGTTCGGTAAACTGACAATTTGTGTAGCTTTTTCCCATGAGTGCAGTGATTTATGTGATACAAATACGATAATCATGCTAAGTTTGATGTGGTGATTCATTTGACAACTAAGGTATGTTTTCTTACACATCTCTCCGAATGATAGGCAGAAAGGCAATTATCCAATCATACACGAGCCTGTTGATGCTTTGGTCTGCCAAAAACTGTTTATTAAATTATGAGAAGCAACTAAATATCTATATATAAATATTAAAAGGAAATGAAGCAAATAAAAAAAAATTGATGAAAATCAAAATGAAATATGCTTCAAACTAATTTATGCTAAACAAATATATCATGACCTAAAGGGGCACTAAACGAACTACAAGAGTAGGGCATCCAAATAAGTCCTAAACACTCTGAATGAAAGGCATGTAAGTCCGGATGGCTTGTAAGTCCAAGGTTCAACCTTATGGTCTGATAACTAAGTATCTTATTATTCAATAAACTGCTCGAAAAATTAAAATTTTTGACCAACGCATCAGGGGGTCGAAGTCAATTCGGGGTGATTAGGAGAAAGCTAAATAAGCTTTGAGAAGAGATAAGGAACAACTAAAGTCTAAAATGTGACCATTCTAACTCAAGCAACTAATTGAACCTTAAATATATCACAAACGTCATGAGAATCATGCTAAGAATTTACACATACTGTCAGCCTGACTTAAATCATAATAAGGCTGAAAATGAAGTGGTGTAACAGTTATTGGACAATCTGATCCCATGTTGAAATCTTTCCAATGAAACGACAAACTTTTAAATTGGATTTTGATCTCTTGTTCACCTCAAACCCAAACTTGAGCAAACGGAATTGTAATCTTAATTATTGCGAAGTTTGAGTGTGATTTTTGTCTTAACTTCTAGGCAAATGATTTTGAATTCACCATTGTTATCTGTGTTTATTCTTAGTATTTTCGAGTATGGTCTAGGAATTAGACTGTACTTCGAGCTTACTTTTGATGTGTTTTGTTCTCTTTGATCTTCCACCACGAAGAAATACTTTGTTATTTTACTAAGTATCTTCGAGCATGAGTGCATGAGTAAGTATGATTTCAAGTTTACGAGCACAACTGAATGATAGGAACCATCTAAGTGTTTCGAGCAAGGTCTGTGCTAGGTGTCTTAGTGAGCATGTGGAGAAGATTGTGTTAGAATTTCGAGATAGGGAAAGATGATTCTATTGCTAAGAAATTTTCGAGCACATTAGGGTACCAGATTACTGTGCTCGAGTATGGGAAATGTAATGACTTAGTTTTATTTAAGGTATTCGAGCACAATGTTCTTCGAGCATACAGGAATGCATCTCGAGCATAGGGAATTTACATGATATACTTCTAAGTATACTCGAGCAAGCATTGCATCATATCTCGAGCATAGGGAATTCACATGATATATTTCTAAGTATACTCGAGCAAGCATTGTACCATGTCTTTGTGTCCAGGGGGAGTAAGTTTTTATTTTGGCTGTATACTCGAGCAAGGGTGGTACATGTAAATTTGAATTTAAATGACAACTGTCGTGTGCTAGACGACAAACCAAGGTACTGTACCACCAAATCGTTAGGTATAAAAAGGAGACTTAGAAAGTTTTTCACACATCTTTCTCTAATTAACCCTAGACGAAAACCCTCTTGCTCGTGCTATCTTCCCCTTGCTCGTTGTTCTATTATTCGTTAATTTCTCTTTGATTAGCGCCATTAGCTCTGTTTCGACTTCGGTAAGACATCGCTGTTAGATAATCGTCGTACCGATTTTGAAATTAGGGTTTCCAATTAAATAACTTGACTAACTGTTTACTTGTTTTGCAGGTACGCGTATTACTACGGAACAGGTTAATTGAAGACGCCATTCATCATCTATCTTTTCTCATATATTAGTTCTGCAACTTTGTGTACTGACAACTCTTCTTGTTCTTGCAGAACTGATGGCCTTCAAATTTGAAAAACGGCATAATATGTGTGCTCGGTTGGAGATATATGATAACAACCGTGAGTTGGAGCCAATTATTAACTTTTTGAGAAACTCCAATCTAAGGGTGGCTTTAACTACCGACCCCACAATATACAGAAATCATATTTCAGATTTTTGGGGTTCCGCAACACATGTCAATGACGTCAATGGGGAAAGAATTGAGGCATTGATACTAAATCATGACATTGGGATAACAGAAGCCTCAATCAGAGCTGCACTGGAACTTAATGACAATTTTGAGGATCAGCCGTCCTACTCAGCCCCAAGGCTACTAAGAGTTTTTCAAGAGACTATGGGCTATCAGGGAGGCGTTAAGGAAGGACAGTTCCAAAAGGGAAGTTTTCCATTAATCTACAGATTTTTGATTCATCACGTAATCCAGTCCTTATCTCCTCGGAGAGGGACTTGGACCTTGTTGAGCAGAGAGCTTGGGACTCTCACAGTCTCCATTCTTTACCAGCAACCTTTTAATATTTCAAGACTTATTTTTCAAGGGATGATCTCCAATGCAGAGAAGAATGTACTCAACGTTTTCTGATG
Organism: Bidens hawaiensis; assembly: GCF_021521415.1. Lineage (NCBI taxonomy): Eukaryota > Viridiplantae > Streptophyta > Magnoliopsida > Asterales > Asteraceae > Bidens > Bidens hawaiensis. The sequence goes on along the minus strand of NW_027493581.1, from coordinate 246,371 downwards.
TATCCAAGGTTTCTTCAAATCTTAATAAACAAAGCCTTACCAGACATTCAAAGGACAGGGCAGATTTGAAGTTGCAGTACTCAAACATATGCAAACGTATGAAGGATGCTCAGAGTAACTTCATTGAGAATGATGATTGGGATGTACTCCCATGGTTACTCGTACCTGCACTGGGTGCCATTGCTGTACCAAGGACTCCTGGCAACAGTGATGGGGAAGTTGATGATGGTGATGACAATGATAATGAGGATGATGATGGTGCCGATGGAGGAGATGCGATGGTTATTGACAATGCTGCTGATGCACAGGTTGTAATTGGAGAGTTTGTGTATGAAATTGGACAAGAAGCTCATGAGCCAACTGATAATGCTGAGATTCGTTCTTCACCTGTCACAATTGAGCCAACTGAACAAGACATACCTATCCATCAACAAACTGAACCTACTCTCCCAACCCAAATCCCAGAACAATACAAACTTCCATCCCCTGAAACCGCAGAATCTGAACCATTCTCTGAACCAGCTCCAAAACCTACTGCTGAAACCCCACAATCAAGTCCAAACCTTTATGATGTTGTGTGTGAAAATGCCAAATTGGAGTTTGAGAACATACTGCTAAGAGAGAAGAATGCCATTTTGGCTGCAAAGAACTCAGCTCTGGAAGCTGCACTGGAGGAGGCTTTATTGAAAATTCAAACACTTAAGGGGCAGTCTGAGGTTGAGAAGACCTCAGATGCAACAAAACAGGGGGAGAATCTTGATGTTGAAAAGGAGGTTGGACCATCTGATGCACTGAACATGATCAATCAGATCTATAATGATGAGTCAGAAGTTGAGGGGGAGAAAACTAGAGAAGATGAATCTGAAAAGGAAAAGTTGAAGAGGAAAGAAAAGGGAAAAGGGATTGCCCACATAGATGATGACTTACATCCTTTACCCAAGCATGCAGTTCAGTCTGATGATTTATTGTTTAAGGAAGATTTTATTGATAAAGACATGGCTGAAGCTGAATCTGTGAAAACTGCAATTAATCTAATGAATGAAGAGTTAGAGGCCCTTGAAATGGAAGAAAGAGTGGAAGAAGAGGAGGAAATCCCTCAAGAAGTAATAGAAGCTCTGATTGATATGAAAGAGAGGGAGGATGAAGAACAGAGGAGATTAAGAAAAGCTGATGAAGCAATCAAGGCTACAATTGATGCACTGAAAGTAAATTTGAATGTTGATCAACAAGAACCTGAACAAGAAAAGGCTGTAAAGCCTTTGATCACTGAGCCTGAAGAGCTTGAAGTGAATGAAGATGAACTGGGACTGGGTCCTGTAACAAATGAAGAAGATGAAACAGTTGAGGTTTCAGCATTTACAATGGTCAAACTGGTGATAATGAAAGATATAACGCTCATACTGAACAACCCAGAAAAACATCACTCAAACATTGTAAAGGCAGCAAAGAAAGCACAACAGGATTACATCAATATGGGCAGAGAAAGGGAACATAAAATGAAAGAACAAAATGACTTAAATGAGCACATTATTGAAGAAGTTACTGAAAGACCTGTTGACACACACACAGTTGAAACTGAAAATGATGAATCTGAGTCTGTTGATGAAGAAATAATCCTAGAAGAACCAGAGGAAATACAACTCAAAAGAAAACCTTCATCTGAAATTGAGACACCAGAGTCCAAGAGACAAAAGTCAGTAAAGAAGATGGTATACAGGTTGAGGAGAGACAAGCTAGAAGAAAGAAGAAGAGCTCAATCCAAACAAAACGATGAACCAATGATTGAGGCTCTTCATAATCTTGAAGAAGTGGTGGACTTGGATGGTGAAAGTGAAGATGAAGAAGAACTGAAGGAAGATGAAAAGACAAATGAAGATGTTGAATATTTGATCAGTTTCGGTTATGATCCTCTGTATGTTCAAAGACTATCAAAAGAGGATGTGGCAAAAGAAGGTGATGGTTGGAGAGTTAGGAAAGGTAAAAGGGAAGTTTTGATAAAGGCTGGTCACAAGCCTGTTTTCCTGAACTTACAACCATTTGACAAGATTGATAGTTTGTACAAAAGGGCTCTCATGGAGAATCTATCTGACTATGTGAGAAAGGTGTCTGAAAGGAAGAAAGAGAAAGAAAAAGAATTCAAAGAATCAGACAGTAGCAGGAAAAGGACTGAAAGGAAACAAAAAGATGAAGAAGAATATGAGTCCTTAAAGTCAAAACACAAAGATATCAAATTCCTTCAGCTGTATGGTTACAGCTACAACTTCTTGATAAATCTCTCTCCTGAAGAACTGAAAAGAAGAATTCAACAAATTAAAGACTCTCACAAAGATCAAGAAAGTCGAGAAAAGTTTGAAAAAGAGCAGGAGTTAAAAATGAGATTACAGAAGGAAAGGGAGGAAAAAGAAAAGAAAGATTAAGAAGCAAAGAGGTGGTTTGAGGACCCTCAAAGGATGGAAATGTTAAAGAAAATTGTGATGGAGAAAGGGATATCAGAAGAACAGTTTCAGAACATGCCTCTTGCTGAGCTAATGGAAATATACCACAAAGAGCAGAGGATGTATCTTGAAACACAGAGGAAACTGCAGGAAGACAGAAGGAAGGCAGAACAATAAGTTCATGCAGAAATGATGAATGCCCTCCACAAAAAGGGAGTAAAAATGTCAAGACTGTTAATGCAAACAGAAGATACAATAAAGAGATGGTATGTTGAAGAGGGTCTTGATAAGATTAAGAAAGTTGAAATAGGGAGCTCAAGCAGAACCCAGAGGTCAGAGAGTGTGAGGCCTGTGCAGCCAAGAAACTTGAATTTGCCCAAACATCTCTATTTTGACAGAAGATCGAAGACCTTAAGGGTTGTGACTGAAGATGAAGCAGGACATCTCATCATCTTCAGAGATGATTTGAGAAACTTTACAACAGAACAACTAACCAAGATGGCCGAGCTGACTTTATATGACAATCAAGTAAGGAGTCAACCATCTGGTCAACTGAGGAATGATCTCTCAAAGTTTTTGAAGGAACAAGCAGAAAAGGGATTCCCATTTCTGCAGCAGAAGAAGAGAGAGATCAGGAGTCAAGCAGAAAAGGAGAAGAGGAGGAAGAGAATCAGTGAAGTTCACATATCTGAGCTTTCCCTCTCTGAATCAAAGAAACAAAGAACTCTAGCAAGCAGCTCTCATCAGAAAAGGAAAACCTTAAAAGAGTGCTTGGCTACGAGAGAAGTGATGAAGGAACCCAACTCAAGAGTGCAACAATTTGGAAGAATCACATACATTACGTACAATCAAAATGATGATTCGACCACTTTGAGAAATGAGTCAGGGATACCAATTGCAGTCATAAGGAAGGATGGAGATCTGCATTATATGCATCCACAAGACTTACAAGATTTAATTAGTGCAAGATTTCCAAGTGATGCCTCTGACTCCTCAGAACTTGACATGCTGAAACAAAGATCTGCATATGTGAAGAAACTAAAAGAAAGGGCTGAAGCCAAGAACAGAGGAAGAAGATAACAGAATGGAGCTAATGGATGATTGATTTTTATTTCTGTTTATCATTGTATTTTGTTTGAGTTGTAAAAATTTAGTTTTTTTTATGCCCATGTGGCAGAATTCCAATTATGTAATGAAATGACATGTTATTAAATGATTTATCTAGAAATCTGATACATGTGTTACTCAATGCAGGTATGTTTTGGTGCATCTGAGCTTGTTCCAATCTAGGGGGAGATTGTTGGGTCGGATTTCTTAATAAGGAAGATTGGAATCTTCTCAACCTCCTGAGAAACGGCTAAGAATGGAATACGAGCAAGCCCACACGATCGACCATGGTTTTTTACTACTTCGAGCAAGGTTCTGAATCTTAAATGGTTGATTCTTCTAAGTGTTGAAGGCTTCGAGCAAGCTACACTTCAACGAGCAAGGGTATTCTTCTATCGAGCATGGATTGCCAATCGAGCAAACAGCTTGATCATACAAGTTCCAGCCAAGTGTTACGAGCACAGGATGATCGAGCACATGGGGACGAGCATGGATGCAATAAGAGGATGTCACGTGAATCAAAGCAAAGACTTCGAGCACAGTTCAGTTACCGAGCAAGATTTACATCCGAGCATGATAAAGATTGCTGAATAAGAAAAGCTAAAGACATCAAGAAGAATGAGCTTGAATTGGTCAATTCTTGCCTAAAAACATCTTGGATTTTCGAGTATAATGCGAGAACTAGTGTAACATCTTGGATTTTTCGTATTCGTATTCGTTTACATTTAACCCGATTCGGGAACGTTATTCGGATCTTTATTATTAATCAAATCAAACATTTATAAGTATTCATTGATGTATTTTCATTTCCTACCCTTTATATTATTCAAATTGGTCAATTCTTGCCTAAAAACTCTTATAATCAAAATTAACACTTCAAACAAGTTCAAGGACCAAAACTACAAACCACGCAACCCCCCCCCCCAAGCATGCCGTACCACGCGGACAAGGAGGTGAGTTGGTCGCGTGGTGCGGCCAATAACCTGCATAGATTCTTTCGATTATTTTGTTTCCAAGTTCGTTTTTGGTGCTAAATCGGTTATTTTTGGACAGAATCTCATGATTTAAGCCCCAACAAAACTAATGTAGACTAAGTACATATCCACATTCCATAACCTCTTCATCAAGAACGAATTTTGATGATTCTGTAATTGATTTAGTCATTAAAACAATATTCGGTTTTTTAAACGAGCTTATTAGCTAAAATTAACTTATGCTTGCATATCCTATATAAACAAGACATAAATCATCTGCAAAATGCTTTTTTAAACCCTAAGAATTTCTTCCCCAGCTGTCACCCTTATTAAAATTTCTGTTTCTCTTATGTTTTTGCCATATTATTCGAAGATACAAGCTTTGATGTTTGACTTTGCCATAATATCAACCTTTGACTTCATATTTCGAGTGATCGTGAGGACTTTCGTGTGTTAGCACTTAGATAATTCACATCATTACATGTTACAGATAAGTATATGTAATCAAACATGCTTTTCACCCCAAAAGTTCGCAAAACAGTTTAAAAGTGGGGTCATGAAACTCACGGTTTAGTAGATAATCAGTACTGTATCAGCTCGTGGTTTGTTCGGTCCGTTATCAGTAGTTCCTATAATCAATATTATAATAGTATTAATATTTTAATATTATTATAATCTCAATACTAAAATGGGAAGTATAACTAATCTGGGTGTAGCTGGAACACCCAGAAAGTGACAATAGGCTTAGGTTGTGATGTTGTTCAATGTCTAATACTTAAAACCGAACTTGGCTCAGACTCCCGATTTCCCAGCTGGGCCAAGTTGCTCGTTTACGCGTTCAGAAAACACTTATGGGAAAATAAGCTTGATTAAATGTATTGGTTAATAAAATGATTAAGTTATAAAGAAGGATCACCTATTAGGGTCCCGGATTAGCCACGGGGCCCGTTTCCGTTTATTCAGTTTGATTTGAGAAGAAACGCGCACAATCCACCCAGATTGTCCAGGTTTCTCATAGAAAAGTTCATTTTTACTTAATTAGTCCAAAAATATGATTTTCGATCACTCTTGGTGTTTTGATATTCCCGCAGATTCACTAGTCGCGAACTTGCCGGTTTTTATAAAAACTGAATTTGTTTAATATTCATATTAGCATAATTAATTAACCGTTAATCATTAAATTATGAAAATTTAACCACTTATCAATTAAAATATGTAGATTTTTATTAAAATATTTCTGGAATTTATTTACTGATTTATTAATTTATAAAAATTTATTTTATCAGCTATATTTCGTCTGAAAATCGTCCGTTTACCCCAAAAAATTTCCAAAAAATCCAAAAAAATTCCTGAATACTCAAATCATGTCCCAAAACAACCTGTATCAATTCCAGAATGTAAAAAGCCCGTGCAATATTCTTTTCGGCCCAAATTCGGCTGTAAAAATTCACATGAACGCAAATAAACAAAACACCTTTAAACTTCTCCAAATGATCCCAAAATTCGTATGTGATCAAAATACATCATATATGAGTTCCCAGAAAAATTTCATAATTTTTGAAGTATTTTAGATATTTTTCCCAAATAAACGTCCCAATTCGGTAATAAATTCGCCAAATATTCTCGGATGGTTGAAAAATTACCAAATTTGAACAGGGACTCATTGACATGGTCCCTGATGTCCTTGAATAATTTAATTCCTAAAAATATGCACATCACAACCTTAACCTAAATAGCCCGTAAGCGAGTGTTTCGGCATTACCTTAGCGGGTTTGGCTCGTTTCCGACCTTTTAATCAAGTTTTCAGGTTCTTGTGCTTCTAAGAAAGCTAGGTACAAGTCCTATATCACAAACCAAGCAATATTTCATCAACATAACAGCTCTTAACTTAGGGTTTCGGCTAGTGCACAAAAACGAACTTTTGAACCGTAAAAACGTCGTTTCAACCCTTTAATCCGTGTTTATGGCCAAAAAAACTATCAAAACAGGTTCCTTACCATGTGTATGATCAAAAAATGTTTATGGACCATTTTTAGGATTTTTACATGGTAAGGAATGTTTTTTAGTAACCAAGACATGTTTTTATGGTATTAAACAAGTTTAAACAAGCATAAAAGCTACTTATTTAAGCCCCTTACCTTAGGTTTTGAAGGTTTTTGGCTGGAACAGAGCTTATGTCCAGAGTTTTCAAGAAAATGAGGCTAAAAATATCTTGGATCTAGTTTAAATATAAAAGAACCAAAAGTGACTAACTTAGTTCACCTATGCTCTAAAGAGGTAAAGGTAGAAGAAATTTATGGTAGTATAAAATCCTTGGGTTTTTTGTTGCTTAAAAATATGTCTAAATTTAAATGGATAAAATGGTCAGATTTATGCAAATTTAAATGATGTCGTTTGTTGGGCGGTCCCTCATCATGTTGTTGAGAGGGCTGCTGTTAGGCTTTTATTTATAAAATTATATAATTTGACCATTTAAATTAAATGCGCCTTATCATCATCATTATTAAAGATATACTTAAAGCTTTAATGATCTCAAATCCGTTATAAATCCATTATATCATGTCTTATGTAACACAACGACCTTGGTCGGATTATGCACGGGCAGTATATATAAATTGCTCATAAGCTAGTAATACTATTAAAGTGACAATAATATATTTATTTCATTTAAGCAAGTCGCAAGTACATCATAGTTTTGAAAGCAAATCTTACATCGGATATCAAATAATGTTCAATTTATTATCTACAAAAGTAAACTAATTGTCTTCATCGTTAGCACTTCATCGAATCAACCTGTAGCATGTTGAAAATAATATATTTTTGTCAAAACATATGTTGGTGAGTTTTCATTAGTTTAATATGCATATTATAAAAAAATGTTAAATGATTCACATGCCAACGATAAATAATCCCAAACATAAAGTAAATGGAAACAAATAACTCGCCTCGTTCTCTCGACAGAAGTCGGAGTAATAGGAGTAATAGGGGAATGAGAACCACCATCCATTCCGACCGAAGATGAAGAATAGGCGGCGCAGGTACGTCCCATTGGACTCTCCTACTTCGAGCTTGCGTTTGTGTACCTATCACCATAAAACAGTAAACACATTGTATATATTTCACGTATGATCATCATAAACAATATATAAGTAAGTCATTAACAAGTATGACATAAGCGCGAATCGGGTTGTGAACGAGAGCATGAACTAAGGGATAAAAACATGTAATGCTTTGCACCAAAAAATAATTGAAAAACATAAATAAAATAGGGGTTATGAAACTCACTTGTTGAGTTAAGCGAGTATAATTCGAGAACTAGTGTAACATCTTGGATTTTTCGTATTCGTATTCGTTTACATTTAACCCGATTCGGGAACGTTATTCGGATCTTTATTATTAATAAAATCAAACATTTATAAGTATTCATTGATGTATTTTCATTTCCTACCCTTTATATTATTCAAATTGGTCAATTCTTTCCTAAAAACTCTTAAATAATCAAAATTAACACTTCAAACAAGTTCAAGGACCAAAACTACAAACCACGCAACCCCCCCCCCAAGCATGCCGTATCACGCGGACAAGGAGGTGAGTTGGTCGCGTGGTGCGGCCAATAACCTGCATAGATTCTTTCGATTATTTTGTTTCCAAGTTCTTTTTTGGTGCTAAATCGGTTATTTTTGGACAGAATCTCATGATTTAAGCCCCAACAAAACTAATGTAAACTAAGTACATATCCACATTCCATAACCTCTTCATCAAGAACGAATTTTGATGATTCTATAATTGATTTAGTCATTAAAACAATATTCGGTTTTTTAAACGAGCTTATTAGCTAAAATTAACTTATGCTTGCATATCCTATATAAACAAGACATAAATCATCTGCAAAATGCTTTCCTAAACCCTAAGAATTTCTTCCCTAGCTGTCACCCTCATTAAAATCTCTGTTTCTCTTCTGTTTTTGCCATATTATTCGAAGATACAAGCTTTGGTGTTTGACTTTGCCATAATATCAACCTTTGACTTCATATTTCGAGCGATTCATAAACATTTCGGGTAAGTTGTTTGCGGTAAATAATCTATTATTATTCCTTAGTCAATAACCCTCAATCAATTTCTAAGATTGAAGGTTATTAACAGGTAAATTTAACTCAAACCTGTTTAAGGGCAAAATAGTCAACAACTTTGACTAATCAATTTCTCATGCTTCTGGGCGGAACCGGCTTTCGGTCCAGAAGACTTTTATTTTTGTTTCGAGATTTTAAGGCTACTGACCAAAACCCAACTTTCGACTCGCTGTTCGGATTCTGGTCAAACCCAGAAAACTTTTAAAACTGGTGTGACCAAATAATGAAATCAAAGATTGAACCTATATATCCAACATCTTGAGCTTGGCTTATGATTTGGTTGAATCTTCAATAAACTTCATCGGTCGTTTAAAATTAGTCATCATCTTGAGCTATGGTTGAATCATGTGAAAATGAAAGAGCACTTTCATGTTAATTTAAGATGATGTCTAAGGAATTTAGATAACATGAAAGGCACATGATTCAACCAAATCATGATTCAACCATATCTAAATTCAACCTCTGTTGATGTACCTACGTCCCATTTACTTCATTTTCACATTTTCATGTTATCTAAACTTAGTTGCCTTGATGATTTGAGTAGCATCATTGTTGCCGCCTCAGGCACTGTGTTGTCATCTCTAACAATGCCTTGTCATCATGCCATCACCACGACCTACACCATCTTGATGCCACCTCCACTCGCACCACTAGCCGCCATTAAATCGTTGGTGTGTTTATTTTGATATTTTTTTCTAGTATTGAATCAAAAGACTTCATTCGCTTGAGTTATCTCAAGCGTATGGTCCATTTTGATTAATAAATGTGTTCTAATCTTGTACGTTTGATCGGTAGAGAACGCTGATCCATTTGAACAACAAGCTGAGGAACAAGTTGTTGAGGAGCTTGCGTCCAATCCTAACCACAACATGGTTACTTATCTTGATTCTAATTATACTGATCATGAAAAGTTTAATGGACTCATTGCATTTTGGAGAATATCCAGACTCTATCTAACTATTTTCACAAACTTGTCGGTATTTTATAGCATTATTCGTCCATTCTGGAACACGACAACGTATGATTCTGCTAATCAAATCATTTGCTGATCATGCTTCCGCAAGTTAAATTTTTGTAAATAATAATTGAAATAAATTGGTCAAATAGTGTTTATGATTTAAATTCTAAGGTCCAGACTTACAAGCCTTACATTCAGGGTGTTTAGGACTTACTTGTACCCCTGTAGTTCCCTGGAGCCCCTTTAAGCCGATTAAAAATTTGAATGACACATAATAATATTTATTTTTGGCGATCAAGTCACTAACGGGCTCGTGTCTAGGTAATTACTTTTCTGCCTATCATTCGGAGAGATGTACCTAGAGGCATGCACGCATCTTCAAAATGACTCACCCAAACTGTCAAAAGCTGCTGCGGCGGCTGTCTGGTGGATTGGAGAGGGAAGAAGAGATATTAGGATGTCAGGCTAAAAATCTTTGTGATCACTTTAGGCTAGGGTTTTGTGTAAACTGATTATGATAGGATTCTATGTGCTTCATTGATTAAGATAACATGAAAATGTGAAAATGAAAGAGCGCTTATGTGTTCATCATAGGTAACGTCGTTGCATGATTTTGATCGATTATTGTACATATGGTAAAGGTCAGTCAATGCAAGTTTAAGAAGTTGAGACAATGGGATTATCTTGTTGAAAATCTGATCGCAGAGTTTGTTGTGATACTCTATAAACAAACTTAGGCAGAGGGTTGACCATAGGGGAAGAGCAATACAGTCAAGAGGGATTTCACCATTAGAGTATAAGGAATATGGTGTTAGTTTACAATGCATTCTTCAATTTCCGCTCACAAGACAAAGTTGAAGGTCAGGCCATGATTCTCTAGAAAGGTTTTAAATCAGGATGGTTTTCTTAACAAATTTTATTAACGATCTTAAATTCATGGAAACACTTACAAGAATTAATCAGGATAGAAATACTTCTATAATGACAGTCAAGGGCTCGCAGTCTTCAGTAAGTTTAGATGATAAGCTTTAGAGTTTCAAGAGTTTGCTTTAGAAAAGTGTTTACACAACGGAATCCCATCTCACACCAATGTATCTATAGATTCACGATTACGTTCCGGACTGTACTCGTCAATTTATCTTATATTGGATCGTTATGTTCTTTCCATTATGTCCTTATGAAAAGAAGTAGTTAATGTTAAGGAGGTAAAGCCAAGATCAGAGGAATGGGAAACTAGTTCTCGATGAATCCAGCGCCTACTGAAGTCCGGTAATTACCGTCGCTCGCTGGTGTAACCTAAGGCGTTGGTGTGTGTTGACTCCTCACATGCCTCCTCATATTTCACGGGTGGTAGATCGGGACTCTTCAGGATTTGTGGTGGCATCAAAAGACATAGTAGAAACGCGAAGGAAGACGCAAGGTAACAAGTAAAAAAGATATCTTATCAACTAGGGATGGTGTCATGGGTAACGTGGATCTACTAGTGTCATGGTGTATGTGAGTCATAGTATATGTGAGTCATAGTATATGTGAATGATATGTACTTATGTAATGCAATGCATGAAATCAATGTGATGATGGATTGACACGTTTGAAAAACTGTTGTTGAGCTTTGAAAAGGTCATAGACCGGTTTTTCAAAAACAAACCGAGTTCACTATAACCAACGGCTCTGATACCAGTCTATCACACCCCCAAATTTTGACTAACAGAGTTTTACCGCGAGGCGTGTGACATACCAGGATCTAGCTCAACCGTTATACCAAACAACCAAATTAAAATATTCAAAACATTTATTTACGTCTCACTCAAACATGAGAATACAAAATCCAATCCAGACAATTTTAAAGTTTTGCGGAAGCGTAAAAGTAAATGGTTTAAAAATAATGAACCATGTGTTCAAAGCATGCACAACCCACCAAACGTAAACAATGTGAAATAAAATTTCATGCGACAAGTGTGACTCCAGACGCATGCAATGCAATCCACTCCTTAGCACATATAGCAACCTGGGCAAGTATAAATTACTAAAGGGTCAACACGAGATTGGTGAGTTCATAAGTTGAAGTAAAAAGTAATATATATAGTATAGATAGTATACGTAGCATCAGTTGTGTATGTGGATTTAGCACTTTTCAAATATACCAAGCTAACCCATTTACAAGCTACTAACTGTTTGAACCGAAGCTGACTGTCAATATGCCTTCTTACCAGGTCTATCACAAAACACTAGCGATGTATGTTAGGACAATTTACAGCTGTCCGACCTCCAGTCGAATTATAGCAGGTGGGGTTTGTCAAACCCAGTAGTACTACTTAAATTTCACCGCGATCCCATCCTAACAGTTCAAGGTATGTAAGGACTTTAAGTGATATAAGGGCATCCATTTTACACTTGTGATATATAAGAAGCTACATAAGTTCAAAGTAAGTCGCTGCATTTTCATATAGAAAAGCAGTATGTAAGTATGTCCATGTTTCAATCCAGAAAACAAGTATACGAAAGTAGTTTTGTTGTTTTCGATCCAGAAAACAAGTATACGAAAATAGTTTTGTTGTTTTCAATTCAGAAAACAACCAGGGAAAAGCATGAACGCACCTGGTGATATGTGTAATGGACTTTTCTCAAACCAAATGTATGCACTTGACTCGTTAACTATTACCTAGTACAAGTGTTTAAGCTATGAGAGGTTGTTCAATAACACATGACTCTAAAACTCACGTATGGACCCACACACAAACACAAACTTGACCCGAAGACTCGTTGATGATAATAAGTAATGTCAAATGTATCAAAAAGTCCTAACATGTATCACCACATTATATCATGGCAAAGCAACCAAGTATTCATCTTACAACTTAACTTATGATCATTCAGTTCACGAGACAGATTTTATCATGTACAAAATGATTTTATTCACTATGCAAAACTTAAAGATAAATTCTACAAAATTTATCACAGTAGAATAAATGAATTAGGTTTCTCAAAAAATTTTATTATATTTTAATCATGTATACAAATCTCACAATAATTCAATCATTGCAGATAGGTACAAACAGTTTAGTAGATTGCGCAACAAAAAGTATTTTCATGGTTTTATCAATTCATTTATCCAAATTATGCAAGGCCAATTGGGTTGTCTCCTAAATTAATAATTCTAAGTTTTAGAAGTAGAACTAACCCATTTGGCTTTGTCAATCTCAAGTTATGATGTCGGGAATTTAGACCAGAAAACATTTTCCCAAATCAGATTAGACATGCAATCTAGTAAAATCATAAAATCTATCTTCTGTATATCCAAAAATTACAATTCATAACTTTATGGAAACTAGACTCGACGAATTATATCCTAGAATCAAGAATAAATTAAAAAGCATCGTTTATCATCAAGTTACAGTCAAAACAATAAGCGAGTACAAAGCTGTCAGCATTCTGATTTCAACCAAGATAGGTCAATAATCATGTATACGACAACCCTAATGTTCTAACAAACCAATAAACGAACCAACATCATCACAACCATCATAAAACCTCCATATTACAGAAATATTTCATATCCTATTCGGGTTTTTCAACACGAACACTAGACAAGTACGTAAACAAGTTATTATCGATGAAACACTTACAATTAACGATCATACAATGATATTGATGACCCCTAATCTTCCTAATCACCCACAAGCTCCCAAAGTGACCCAAGACTCATATTTTTCGTCCAATGACGGCTGGAAAGGGTTATGGGGTGATTAGGGTTTGAAAAATAGGTTATAAAGAAATTTTCCCGACCTAGTTGTCCCCCAAGCGGTACGGAGGATGAGGCCTCGGGCTACGAGACACGCGAGGAGCTTAATTTTTTTTTACACTGGACTTTTAATAACTAATTATAATATGGAAAAACATTTAACACATAATCACTTATCATGCAATAATTAAATCATACAAGTTATTAACGTAACCGGTTCGACATTAATCAAGGCTAAGACCGAAGTTGAAGAATAGGCGGCGCATGTACGTCCCATTGGACTCTCCCACTTCGAGCTTGCATTTGTGTACCTATCACCATAAAAGAGTAAACACATTGCATATATTTCACGTATGATCATCATAAACAATATATAAGTAAGTCATTAACAAGTATGACATAAGCGCGAATCGGGTTGTGAACGAGAGCATGAACTAAGGGATAAAAACATTTAATGCTTTGCACCAAAAAATAATTGAAAAACATAAATAAAACAGGGGTTATGAAACTCCATTGTCGAGTTAAGCGAGTATAATGCGAGAACTAGTGTAACATCTTGAATTTTTCGTATTCGTATTCGTTTACATTTAACCCGATTCGGGAACGTCATTCGGATCTTTATTATTAATAAAATCAAACATTTATTAGTATTCATTGATGTATTTTCATTTCCTACCCTTTATGATATTCAAATTGGTCAATTCTTGCCTAAAAAACTCTTAAATAATCAAAATTAACACTTCAAACAAGTTCAAGGACCAAAACTACCAAACCACGCAACCCCCCCCCCCCCCACAAGCATGCCGTGCCACGCGGCCAAGGAGGTTAGTTGGTCGCATGGTGCGGCCAATAACCTGCACAGATTCTTTCGATTATTTTGTTTCCTAGTTCGTTTTTGGTGATAAAACGGTTATTTTTGGACAGAATCTCATGATTTAAGCCCCAACAAAACTAATGTAGACTAAATACATATCCACATTCCACAACCTCTTCATCAAGAACGAATTTTGATGATTCTGTAATTGATTTAGTCATTAAAATATTCGGTTTTTTAAACGAGCTTATTAGCTAAAATTAACTTATGCTTGCATATCCTAAATAAACAAGACATAAATCATCTGCAAAATGCTTTCCTAAACCCTAAGAATTTCTTCCCCACCTGTCACCCTCATTAAATTCTCAGTTTCTCTTCCGTTTTTGCCATATTATTCGAAGATACAAGCTTTGGTGTTTGACTTTGCCATAATATCAACCTTTGACTTCATATTTCGAGCGATTCATACACATTTCGGGTAAGTTGTTTGCTGTAAATAATCTATTATTATTCCTTAGTCAATAACCCTCAATTAATTTCTAATATTGAAGGTTATTAACGGGTAAATTTAACTCAAACCCGTTTAAGGGCAAAATAGTCAACAACTTTGACTAATCAATTTCTCACGCTTCTGATCGGAACCGGCTTTCAGTCCAGAAGACTTTTATTTTTGTTTCGAGATTTTAAGGCTACTAACTAAAACCCAACTTTTGACTCGCTGTTCGGATTCTGGTCGGTACTAGCTCACTTATTTGCTGAAAATCTCGTAACCGGAGTCCTAGATATCCGTTTGGATTGATTTCAGTGACTATGTTCTTGGTTTTTACTCTGTTTTATTTTGTATAAGTCTCAGGTCTGTTTGGATAAGAAAACTTGTCACGTTAACTTTGCTTGTTTATTTTACCTCTCGGTTTATTCGCTTAATCATCAAGGTGAGATATCATTCCCCTTTTATTTTACTATTTTCAAATGTTTTAGGGAAAAATGCGTATATAATTCATATTTTATATCTTATATATACACAAACTCGCAAACATAAATATTGTGTGTATTTCAGATAAAATGTTAATTGCTACTTGTTTAAGTGTTTACATTCTATCACATTAGGAGAGGTCCATCAGAAGTCTAGCATGTCAGTATGATCATACGCCGTCCTAGTAGCCATAGCCCGTGTTCGTGAGGCATGGTCAACCAACAATCACATTATTTGCCTATGGCTTGATTGACTATTACTCACATTATTTTGTTTGCGCATTTATCATTTATCATCTATTCTATTATTGTACATGAAAACTGGTGATCATCTCACTCACCATGTGTTGCTGACAAATCTCTTTATTTTCTACGTATATGCAGGTTGACAGTTGATTCAAAGCTAAGATAAAGAACACATAGAAAGACCTTAGGAAATAAAATAAAGAATATTTGCCCAATTATTTAGGTTGGGATTATTATTGTTAAATTTGAAACTTGTGCACTTTAATTGGAATTTGAGATAAATAAATTAAATAGATTTTATCATATTTTATATTGTATAATAGTACCTTGTGAGCTGTGAACAATCAGTTCGCGTTCTAGCATTTCTACCTTAGGTTGAGGTGTAACAACTAGCATTCAAATGAGTGAACTAGTTTAGTTCGGTTCAACATGGGATCTTTTAAATCAAAAAATATTCCTAGTTTCAAAATATGTTCAAGAAACAATTGAATAAATAAGACATGCTGGTTGGCTGTATGGAGATTTTAAAGATTTTTTTTTTTGAAAAATATATATTTAGTTTAAAATTGGTATTTAGTCTTTTCGTCGTAAAAGTTGTTGGTAGGTAGTCACGTTAATATGTTCGACTCGCTCCGAGGAAAAATCTGAATCATGCATAAAATTGGTGAAACGATTTATGCGAGTGGTCCGTCCGACCTGAACTCGACTATCGTGAGTTCGGTTCCGATTCACAAGAATGCTATCTTTAGAATTCTTATAAAATGGAAGAAATAATGTATGAAAATTTCCAAATCTTAACCGAATGGTTGCATAAGCGAGTCGAGTTCATTTTTATGGACTAAAAATTGTCAAATTATTGTTAACAAAGCATCAAGTCCTAAACGATGATACACGACTGAAACATAAACATGCATACCTGAGGAACGATCTAGAATAAGAAGATGAGATTTGAGCTTGGACAGTTTGACATTTGAAGGTCAAACTAAAGCATGAACTCCAAAATGCTAGTTAGGACGAATTTGAGAATGAATGGGGTTGTAGAAAAGGATTAGTAGAGGTTTTAGACTCTTTATATAGACACAATTTCATTAATAACAGTGTCAAAACAAGTTAATTATAAAGCTAGTTAAAAGGGACTAGGGCTTGATTTGAGGAATTTTATATTATAACACAATTGATAACTAGAAATGATGAATACAAGTTAAATTGAGTCTACATGCATGATCACAATGTTCAAAACGAGTCAAAGGAGCAAGAATTCGGCCAACCATAGTGCTTGTCGTGAAACAAGCTGTAACAGCCGGTTAAAGAGTCCGTCGTACATCGTGACAGGTTTAGGTTGATGGCTCGTGACACGCGGCGTAGTCTGGTCTATCGTGGAGGGAGAAGGCTTCTATCCTGTGAAGTGCAACAGGCTTATGTGACTATATAGGAAGTTTGAGATTTAACAGTTTTGGTCCTTGGAGTTGGGTTTTGATCAATTATAGGTAAAAAATTCAATAAATATGAGTTACCAATGAGTAAATAACATCATGACAACATATATATCATAATTACCCAATAAATACCCAGTTTATTAATAAATAAAAGTCTGGATTGCAAAATGAATCGGGTAAACGAATTCAAATACAAAAACGAATTTGACATATTTCACATCTTATTTGTTTATCTTCATTAGGAGGCTTATTTCATTTGTACCTCGTTAATTAGAGTTGTGCTTATAAGTAAATCCAGCACTATGTAGGATGCATGGGTTTAGGGCCATACAACTTGATACGGTTGAGCCATCCAATCAACCATGAATCTTTGCATATTCTTAAACTCGTTTAACTTCACATGGTTTTGGCATGCACTTCTGTCACACCCCGACTAGCACAATGCGGAAGCGTAAAACGGGAATGTAACAGACACCTCTGATACCAACGCATTGTTTATAAAGAAACATTACAAACTAATTTACAATATATTACATTTCTTCGTTCTATCATTGTTTTACAGTCTAGGCGATACAAACAAAACTAGTTCGTTAACTATACATTCTTACTACTATCGCCCTTACTTCTATTTACGTAGCATCAACCACACACCTCAGGCAAGTAACAGGTCACCAAATCATTCCAATTTAGGTACACCTGAAAAGCAGTTTAAAACGGGTCAACTACTAAAGTTGATGAGTTTCACGAGTTTCAAGAAAACAGTAATGAGTATTCACAAGTTAACACTTGTAATCATGAGTATGTATGTAAATGATGTATGTGATGTAATTATGCTAAGATACAGTGAAGCCTGGACTGTTCGTGTTGCGTGCCTCCATTTCCCACACTTAATCAACCAATGTGGCCCCTTTCCGCCCACAACATGCCCCGGTAGCTATGCCTAACACTACATAGCTGGTTCGTAAAAAAGAAATATGGACATGTGCAAACGGGATAATGTCTCAGCAACCGTGCTGGCCCCGCTTGGGTTTGTCAAACCAATAGTACTATTCACAAGCCACCGGCTCGAAGTTAATCACTGTGATCGTGGGGACTTTCGTGTGTTAGCACTTAGATAATTCACATCATTACATGTTACAGATAAGTATATGTAATCAAACATGCTTTTCACCCCAAAAGTTCGTAAAACAGTTTAAAAGTGGGGTCATGAAACTCACGGTTTAGTAGATAATCAGTACTGTATCAGCTCGTGGTTTGTTCGGTCCGTTATCAGTAGTTCCTATAATCAATATTATAATAGTATTAATATTTTAATATTATTATAATCTCAATACTAAACTGCGCTGTATAACTAATCTGGGTGTAGCTGGAACACCCAGAAAGTGGCAATAGGCTTAGGTTGTGATGTTGTTCAATGTCTAATACTTAAAACCGAACTTGGCTCAGACTCCCGTTTTCCCAGCTGGGCCAAGTTGCTCGTTTACGCGTTCAGAAAACACTTATGGGAAAATAAGCTTGATTAAATGTATTGGTTAGTAAAATGATTAAGTTATAAAGAAGGATCACCTATTAGGGTCCCGGATTAGCCACAGGGCCCGTTTCCGTTTATTCAGTTTGATTTGAGAAGAAACGCGCACAATCCACCAGGATTGTCCAGGTTTCTCATAGAAAAGTTCATTTTTACTTAATTAGTCCAAAAATATGATTTTTGATCACTCTTGGTGTTTTGATATTCCCGCAGATTCACTAGTCGCGAACTTGCCGGTTTTTATAAAAACTGAATTTGTTTAATATTCAGATTAGCATAATTAATTAACCGTTAATCATTAAATTATGAAAATTTAACCACTTATCAATTAAAATATGTATATTTTTATTAAAATATTTCTGGAATTTATTTACTGATTTATTAATTTATAAAAATTTATTTTATCAGCTATATTTCGTCTAAAAATCGTCCGTTTACCCCAAAAAATTTCCAAAAAATCCACAAAAATTCCTGAATACTAAAATCATGACCCAAAACAACCTGTATCAATTCCAGAATGTAAAAATTCCGTGCGATATTATTTTCGGCCCAAATTCGGCTGTAAAAATTCACATAAACGCAAATAAACAAAATACCTTTAAACTTCTCCAAATGATCCCAAAATTCGTATGTGATCAAAATACATCAAATATGAGTTCCCAGAAAAATTTCATAATTTTTGAAGTATTTTAGATATTTTTCCCAAATAAACGTCCCAATTCGGTAATAAATTCGCCAAATATTCTCGGATGGTTGAAAAATTACCAAATTTGAACAGGGACTCATTGACATGGTCCCTGATGTCCTTGAATAATTTAATTCCTAAAAATATGCACATCACAACCTTAACCTAAATAGCCCGTAAGCGAGTGTTTCGGCATTACCTTAGCGGGGTTGGCTCGTTTCCGACCTTTTAATCAAGTTTTCAGGTTCTTGTGCTTCTAAGAAAGCTAGGTACAAGTCCTATATCACAAACCAAGCAATATTTCATCAACATAACAGCTCTTAACTTAGGTTTTCGGCTAGTGCACAAAAACGAACTTTTGAACCGTAAAAACGTCGTTTCAACCCTTTAATCCGTGTTTATGGCCAAAAAAACTATCAAAACAGGTTCCTTACCATGTGTATGATCAAAAAATGTTTATGGACCATTTTTAGGATTTTTACATGGTAAGGAATGTTTTTTAGTAACCAAGACATGTTTTTATGGTATTAAACAAGTTTAAACAAGCATAAAAGCTACTTATTTAAGCCCCTTACCTTAGGTTTTGAAGGTTTTTGGCTGGAACAGAGCTTATGTCCAGAGTTTTCAAGAAAATGAGGCTATAAATATCTTGGATCTAGTTTAAATATGAAAGAACCAAAAGGGGGGGGGGGCTGCTGATTGCGATCGGGATCTACATGGCCCACCTTGGGCCCATTTTGGCCCAAGTTTCTGATTTCACAAGACCAAATACGAAAAAAATTATCGGGTTCGGGTTCGGATTTTGGCACGAAAAACTTATCGGGTGCGTTAAACAGCGCGAAAACGAGTGTTTTTCGGCTAGTTTTGTGTAAAATTATAAAAGCATACTATATGTTTGTAAAAATCAAAAATATTTTCACGGATCGCTTAAAACATTTCAAATAAGTGTTTGGTAAGTCTTTTTCGGCTTAACGGATGATACAATGCTTGGTTTGTAACTATCTTTTGCGTTTAAATCTATAGCGGATAGTTAAACGAGCATGTTTTCGTTTAACTTGTTTGCTATCAAACTAAGACCATATTTCTAATATTTTAGCTTGTATAGATCGTATATCACTTATAGATGGCCCCCCGAGATATCTGGGTTATAACCCAACCCGTTCGGTTAATCGTTCGTTTGTTATGCAAAATGCGTTTATTTGTTTAATCGGTAAATACATGCTGAGGTGTACCTTGTTTTGGCTCAAATGTCACATTCTCCCCCCGTTAGAAAATTTCGTCCCCGAAATTTGATTATTCAACTTTCTCTTTGTTTGGAAACAGGTGCGGGTATTTCTTTTTGAATTCAGATTTCCGCTCCCACGTGAATTCGGGTCCCCTTTGTGAATTCCACCGAACTTTTACTACAGAGATTTTGTTGTGTCCTAATTATTTTATTTTTCTCTATAATATTTCCACCGGTTCTTCAACGAAATTCAGTTTTTCGTTTATGTTTAGGTCTTTTAATGGCACGATTTCGGTTTCATCGGTAAGACACTTTTTCAGGTTCGAAACATGAAAGACATCGTGAATAGAACTCAACTCCATAGGAAGTTTCAGTCGGTAAAGCTACCGGACCTATCTTAGAAATGACTTCATATGGCCCAATGTATCGCAGAGCTAGTTTACCGGTTTTTCCGAATCGAATGACGCCTTTCCATGGGGATACTTTCAGAAAAACTTTGTCGTTTATTTCAAAGGATAACGGCTTTCTACGAACATCAGCGTAGCTTTTCTGTCGATCTCGGGCGATTTTCAATTTTCTTGTGATTTTACGGATTTTGTCAGTGGTTTCTTGAATCAAGTCAGATCGTGTAATTTGGGTATCTCCAACCTCAGTCCAACACAAGGGTGATCTACATTTCCATCCGTACAGCGCTTCATACGGTGCCGCTTGAATGCTACTGTGATAGCTATTGTTGTACGAAAATTCGACCAGTGGAAGATGTTGATCCCAGTTTCCACCAAAGTCTAGTACACAAGTGCGAAGCAAATCTTCTAAGGTTTGAATGGTTCGTTCAGATTGACCGTCGGTTTGGGGATGGTAGGCGGTACTTAGGTCAATTTGGGTTCTCAAAGCTTCTTGAACTGCTTGCCAGAAACGAGAGGTGAAATGGCTATCGCGATCAGAAATGATTGAAACGGGTACGCCGTGTCGGGATACGATTTCATTGATGTAGATGTGAGCAAGTTTTTCGGTTGTGAACGTGGTCCGGATTGGAAGGAAGTGTGCGGATTTGGTTAGTCGGTCAACTATCACCCATATTGCATCATTTCCTCGGGAAGTTTTTGGGAGGTGTGTTACAAAATCCATGGTAATTTGTTCCCATTTCCATTGTGGTATTTCCGGTTGGTGCAACATTCTCGAAGATTTTTGATACTCGGCTTTAACCCTCGCACACGTTAAACATTTGCAGACGAATATCAAAAGCCGCCGTCACACAAAACCCTAGACATTCCATTCACTGTATCATTGACGTATCATTTAATATAGTGAATCTTTGTCGTTGAAATAGTCTTTACCGATTATCATTTATTGTTTTGTGTTTGATAATTCTCCACAAGCTTTCATTCTCAATCATTGAATATCCTGATTCCGCCGGGATACTCAATCGGTCTTTGAGTAATTAAGTCGGTGTGTCCTTGTCAAACCTTTGCTAAGGTTGCACCCGATAGACGGTCCTGACATGTTACCTTCAAATTATAATAATAATTAATAATAATAATAATAATAACAATAGGTGTTAGAAATTAGGTTTATTTACGTAATAATTACTAAAATCAAATATAGCTGGTAGGAAAACTCATGTTTGGCTTTCTTTATAAAGGTTTTAATAATTCTTTTAATAACAATTTATGATAATACATCTTTTAATTAATATAGCAATTTAATCATATTAGTATCGTTGAGTTTGGAACATATCTAGTAACAAAATTCATGGGTTTTGTTTTAAAACTTTTTAAAAGTAAACGGATGGTGTATGGGCTCGAACTCGAACCACATACCATTTGTTTAAGATGCCATGTTATTTTAACTAGGATTCATTTGGTTTAAGTGTTTTAAGTATCAAAAATAATTACAATATACCTTGATATTACTTCGTCTTCTTCAATACTTCGCCGGAAAACATTAGGTTGACCGGAAAATTGTTTTGAATCCTACACGTGGTGGCGACGTGACCGAAGTTACTAACAAGTGGCTTATCTTGTTGGCGTTGGTTTGTTTTCGGCTTACCGAAGATAGCAAAGTCCTCGTCAGAAACTTGAACGGAATATATCTACATGTGATGGTGAAAGCTCTACAAACCAACTCTTGTATATTACTCTTTTCTTGGTAGCCAAGGTGGAGATGGAAAGATAGAATACACGGTACTAACTATTTTGAGTTTATATGGTTATTCGGTTAATCGGTTCCGTCGTGATGCCGTACAGTGGTGGTTTAAAGGTGGTAGGGGTTGGATATGGGTGAAGATGATGAACACGGTAAATGTTTAGGTGCTTTGAGTTCGTTTTGTTTATTCGTACACTTGAAGCGTGACTAGAATTTAGCATTTAGAGAGGTGATTTTATGCATGTTAAAGTGTTTTTGAGATAAGTACTTATAACCAGATTTCTTTCTAACTAAGTTAGTTAGAGATATGGATAACCATGTAGATAAAACTTTATTCAATACTCTCTTCACTGATCAATGAGCCTGTGTCATTTAATTCTATCATATTTTAACTTTTGATCCTACCTGTATGTTTCTATTTATCTTAAATACTTATTTAACTTTTCATTATTTCACAATATTATTATTCGATAATATTCGTAGCATCTGATTTCGAATATCATTTATTATTATTAGCTTTATTTATACTCCAACGTTATTATTATTATTTTATTTTATTTCTATTATTAATTTTTTATTAGGTTATTACATTTATTGCGCATGTGAGAGTTTCTTGTTAATCATGGTGATTTAATCAAAAATATCATCTAGGGGGAATTAACGTAAAAAAAAATAGGTTTTGGGTTTATACACATAACAACCAAATTAGCGGGGTGTAACAAGTTGAATGACTAGACTCAACTTTATTCCATTTGAGTTGAATGACTAGACTTAACTCGATTCCAGTTGAGTTGAATGACTAGACTCAACTCGATTCCAACTGAGTTGAATGACTCGACCCAACTTCTTTCTAGTAGAGTCAAATGACTTGATTCAACCCAATTCCAGTCGAGTCGAATGACTCGACCACTTTTTTATTTTCGAGCCCGTTTTCCTTTTCGGCCAATTTCTTATGTCCCGATATGCCCGTTTTTCTGCTAGATCGAGTTTCGGGTCGTAACATTTCCATTTCCTTGTTTAACATGGCCCGAACATCACTTGTTCATACCGCCTAAACCCAAGTAACTTGCTTACAACAAAGTTTACATTTTTCTTGCTTCACAAGACCCAATTTTCCTTAGTCATTGCATCTTAACACAAACCGACATCAAAAAACCTAATCTTTAATCTAAAGCATACCTTTCTAGAACTTGGTTAGGTTTGGATCTTGGATCTCACGCGAATCTAGACATGTTTTTGTTGCTTGAACAAGGATCTCCTTGCTTCTCTTGAATCTTGCATAAATATGGGGGGAATGGAGTATGGGTGTGTGTTCAGAGTGTGTGTCTGGAGGCAGAGAGTGATGGATATGAGAGAGAGTTAGGGTTTTAGGAAGGTGTATGGAGTTTAAATACTCCAAGCCCATGGATCTTAGGCCCATAACCATCTCTAAGTCCATCTTTTATCTTCCAAACCCACACTCAGCTAATTATTATTCAATGTACTTAATAACACACAACTTATTATACGAAGCTCTTTTATTATTTACTCATAAAAAAGGAAGATGTTACACTGAGTTATTTGAGACTAATGTTGAGGAATCTAGGCCTTTGCAGATTGATGCTCAAAACAACAATCTTGGTGGGTTTAGGCCACTTTCTGACTTAAACAATAGGCCAATCTATTCTGATAGCGGTTCAGAGAAGGTAGATTTTATCTCAAAATTAAAGCAGTCTAAAAGGAATGTAGGCATGCTACCAGATTCCACCATGCGTGGTAGACATGCTATTAGGGATTCAATTATCATGAGGGCGGGCTAGGTCTATGTCCATCGGTCCTAGAATTTCGTCGGTAGTTACGTCTTTGAATATTTCAGGCGGTTCAGATTCAATTTGGGATGAAGTGAATAGTATGATTCTTGTGGGGATGTCTGCAGGTTTTGAGATGGCTGGAAAGAAGGATCAATTAGATCCTCAATCATAGGAGATGGTGTTCGAGGTGGTTTATCATGAACATTATTGCCATCAATTGTAGGGGGCAGGTGCTAGGGGTTGACAAATTGGAATGGCTTAAGAATTTAAGAAGGTGTCATAATATTCATTTAATTTGTGGTCAAGAGTTCCCGTTGGATATCCCTTTTGGAAGTTTATGGGGTAATACTCCTTTTTTGTCAATGGTTCTTGGGTCATGTGGTCGATCTGGAGGCATTTTTTATGTTTGGGATCCGTCTTGTTTCACTCTTTTACAATAAGTCAAACATAGGAATTTCATTCTTCTCTCAGGTAAGTGGGTCGGCATAGAGGAGCGTATTAATTTTGTCAATGCATATGCTTCTAAGGTCCTCTCGGATAGAAAAAGGTTGTGGGTGGAACTTATGAACCTAAAATCCACCTTCCCTGGATGGTGGGTTTTCATGGGCGATTTTAACGAAATTAAGGTAAAGGAGGACAGGTTGACGGTGTCGGGTTGTGATTGGGACATGGCGGAATTTAATATCTTCATTGCTTTGTGGGGTTATGAGAGAGAGAATGGGGGTCGGAGATTTACTTGGATGAGTGATGATGGAAATCATTTAAGTAAGATTGATTGCTTTACGCAATAACTTTCTTGGTAAATGGCCTTCCGGTTTGGTTATGGCCTTACTAAAAATCTGTCCGATCATTGTCCTTTGGTATTTTCGGCTAGAGTACTGAGGTATGGTCCTATTCCATTCAAAATTTTCAACTCTTGGTTGTCTTGTGATGGTTTATAAGAGGTAGTTGTAAGCTCTAGGTCGAGTGGTAGAGCTGGCAACTCCAAAGAACTTAACCTTATGAAGAAACTGAAGTGTCTTAAAAATTATATTAAGGTGTGGAGATCCAGTTTGATTGAGGCTGAGAGGGCAGATCTAGTTAGCTTGGTTGGTATAACTGAAGAAATTGAAGTAAGAGCCGAATCCTTTGGAATTTCGGCTGTGGATAAAGATGTCCAAGCTGATTAAAAAAAACAATTCTTTAAATTAATCATAGAAAAAAAATCGGATTTTCTTCAAAAAGCTAAAATTAGGTGGGATGTGAAGGTTGATGAGAACATCAGAATTTTCCATGGTCATATAAATGGAAACTTAAAAAAGTCTATGATAACGGTCTTCTTTAAATGATAAATGGGAATGTGACCTGAACTTGGTAAAAAATGAAAATTTTAGTTTATTTCAGTCTAACTTCGATGAACAGTCTTCTAATAGACCTTGGCCGATAAATAATAATTTCAAGTTGTTATCATTTGAGGACAATCAGTGGCTTGAAAGGCCTTTCTCGTTGGATGAATTGAAAGATTCTATGTGGGCGTGCGGGAATGACAAATCTCCGGGCTTGACGGTTTCACTTTCAAGTAAGACTGTAAAAGTCGTTAGGCGGTCGACTGGGGAGTTGCGAGTACTCGAGAGTAGTCGGGGATTACTCAGAAAATACCTACGGAGTACTCGGCCGAGGCGGGGAGTACTCGATCTAGACGGGGAGTAATCGGGGAGTACTCGACCGCCCACTCGGGAGTTTTACAACATTGCTTTCAAGTTTATTAAATCATTCTAGGAAGTTATGAAGCATGATTTCTTTGATTTTGTGAAAGAATTTGAGCAGTTCGGTGTACTTGAAAATGGGTGTAATTCTTCATTCATTTCTCTTATTCCAAGAATAAAGGATCCGATTGTGATTAAAGATATCGACCAATTAACTTGATCGGATGTATACCAAAGGTGATTTCTAAGCTTCTGACCATCAGGTTTAAAAAAGTTATCCCGCCAATCATTGAAGTTGAACAAACTGCTAACATTGAAGGTAGAAACATACTCGATGGCTATCTAATCGCAAATGAGGTTTCTTCTTGTATTAGGAGTTGCAAGAAAAAATGCTTATTACTCAAAGTAGACTTTGACAAAGCATTTGACTCTGTCAATTGAGCTTATCTCGACTCAGTCTTGGATCAAATGGAGTTCGGGTCAAAATGGATATCGTGGATCGATTCGTGTTTGTCATCTAGAAAGCTTCAGTTTTAGTGAACAGGTCACCTACTTTGGAATTTTCATTTAAGCGTGGGGTTAAGAAAGGAGATCCTTTTTCACCTTTTTCTCTTTATAATAGCTATGGAAGGCCTAAATGCAGTTATGAAATTGGCTTCTCAACAGAATTTATTCAATAGAGTTCAATTACCAAATGGTGGCCCTATTGTCTCGCATGTGATGCATGCGGACGATGTTGTCACACCCCAACCTAAGGCGGAAATGTCGGGGCGTGATCCGATTGCTCACAGCTCGAAGATACTATCATAATATAAAAGTGACAATATCTAATTAATTATTTTATTTCAAATATACACACTAGTTTACAAACATTACAAAACAATTCAAATAAATTATTATAAACATGATCTAACGATTTTCTTCATTATAACCTATGGTCTTGACTAAATATCCATACTTCAACTCAAGCAACCTGCATATGGGTAGAAAACAGAGTTTGTCAACATAAAGTTGAGTAAGAATATCACCAGTTTTGCATATCAATATAAACATAAGCATGAGCAAATAAGTTGTCGATTAAACCATTGCCAAGCGAATCAGGCACCAGTAAATCAACCATGAGCAAATAATAATAAGACCGTTGCCAAGCGAGTCGGACGTTGGTCAATAGCATGAGCACCCAATACATGGGAATACGATGGACCTCTCCGACAATGATTGAATATACACATTAGCAAGTAAACATATAACAAGTATATTTGATTAAGTCACACACAATTACACGTATGCATTTGTTTGAATATATACATAGTACGAAATACAGATAGGTACGCATATGTCCCCAAAACATTTAGAAAAGTTGGTAAAATAAGGGAATGATAAACTCACCTTAGATTAACGATAAACGAATATAAATACGAATAAGCGAGCTAACGAATAAGCGAGTCGTCCACTACACGTCAAACGATATAAGAAATTCAGAATCTGAGACTTTAAGATATGATAATATAAATAAAAACTAACTCGCTGATGCTGGAATCAATCCAAAAGAACGTTTGGAATTTAAGTTATCTTTGTTTTAAGATTTAAGCGAGCCGGTACTGACCAGAATCCGAACAGCGAGTCATAAGTTGGGTTTTCTTCAGTATCCTTAAAATTAACTTACGAGAATAAAAGTCTTCTGGACCGAACGTTGAATCCGACCAGAAGTATGATAAAACATAAAGTCAAACTTGTTGACTGATTTGCCCTTTAACAAGTTTTAAACAAATTGACCAGTCAACACCCTTCAACCACCGGAATTGATTGAAGGTTATTGACTAGGGAATATATATTAATGATTCCTTTGTTTACAACTTACCCGGAAAGTGAAAGGATCAACAGATCGGATGAGTCAAAGGTCCACACTTAAGCAAAGTCAAAAGAACAAGCATTGTATCTTCAACGCAAAAACCTGACGGCTGGGATTAGTGAGTTAGGGTATGTGAAAGTTTGTGGCAGAGATTATGAGGATTGTTTATATAGAAAACCCTAAAATGAACCATATTTAGTAAATTCACTCCTTTAGGAAACCGAATATGTATTTAATGACTAAAAGTTGTAGATTTTGTGCATGATCAGTAATTTATGAATATGGACTTGTATTTTAGTTATAATCCTTTTCTTAGACCTTAGTTCACTTGATTTATGCATAAAATAAGCGATTTTCATGCCAAAAACGAACCAGGAAAGGAAATCGAACAAGAATCTTGTGCAGGTCATCCATAGCGCCGCGTGGTGGGCTAGATGCCTCCCATCACGTGCTGCTCCGCCCTCCTAAGGGTGGAGTTTCATAATTTGACAGTTTTGGTCCTTGTGGTTTGAGAATTGGATAAATAATAAATATTTTATACATAAATTAATAATTGAACATCATTAAAAGCATAAAGGGCCTAAAGTGAATATTAGAAACTTAAAGTCTTATAAATATTTGATTTTTAATTTATAATAAAGATCCCAAAAAAATTCCTGGTCGGGTTTAAACGTAAACGAATACGGGTTTGGAAAATCCAAAATGTTTTATTTAGACTCGTCATTTCACGTTCGGGAAATAAGTCCCTGTTTACATTTGGTAATTTTTCGACCATCCGAGAATATTTGGAGAATTTATTACCGAATTGGGACATTTATTTGGGAAAAATAGATAAAATACTTCAAAAATTATGAAATTTTTCTGGGAACTCAGATTTGATGTATTTTGATCACATATGAATTTTGGGATCATTTGGAGAAGTCTAAAGGTGTTTTGTGTATATGCGTTTGTGTTAATTTTTATAGCCGAATTTGGGTCGAAAAGAATATCGCACGAGCTTTTTACATTCTGGAATTGATACAGGTTGATTTGGGACATGATTTGAGCATTCACGAATATTTTTGGAATTTTTGGAAATTGTTTGGGGTAAACTAACGATTTTCAGGCAAAATATAGCTGACAAAATGAATTTTTATAAATTAATAAATCAGTAAATAATTCCAGAAATATATTTATAAAAATCTACATTTTTTAATTGATAAGTGGTTAAATTTTCATAATTTAATGATCAACGGTTAATTAATTATGTTAATTTAAAGATTAAACAAATTCAGTTTTTATAAAAACCGACAAGTTCGCGACTAGCGAACCTGCGGAATATCAAAACACCAAGAGTGATCAAAAATCATATTTTCGGATTAATTAAGTAAAAAAGAACTTTTCTATGAGAAACCTGGACAATCCGGGTGGATTGTGCGCGTTTCTTCTCAAATCAAACTGAATAAACGGAAACGGGCCCCGTGGCTGATCCGGGACCCCAGTATGTGATCCTTCTTTATAACTTAATCATTTTATTAACCAATACATTTACCCAAGCTTATTTTCCCATAACTGTTTTCTGAACGCGTAAACGAACAACTTGGCCCAGCTGGAAAAACGGGAATCTGAGCCAAGTTCGGTTTTAAGTATTAGACATTGTACAACATCACAACCTAAGCCTATTGCCACTTTCTGGGCGTTCCAGCTATACCCAGTTTAGTACTGAGATTATAATAATATTAATATTATTATGATATGGACTATAGGGACTAAGTGATAGCAAGGGAGACGAATCCCGAGCTGACCTCGCACTGAGTGCCTACAAAACTGTGAGCTTCATGACCCCACTCTTTAAACTATTTTACGAACTTTTGGGGTGGAAAGCATGTTTATACACGTCATCTATCTGAAAACGGATCAGGATATAAAATATCTGAACATTTATATATGAAAAGTCCATACAAACATAATGATTGACTACGTGCTGATGAAAGATGATTATTATCGTTGATTGATATATTGAGTGGAAATAATACGAATTGCAAAACATAATGAAATTACACGTGACAGCATGTTTATACAAACACGTTATGTAATGTTAAACATAACTAATTTGGGAGACAACGTGGTTTGTAATGGCCATGGGGATAACGTGGTCTGTGATGATTATGGGGCTATTGTGGGCGGAAGGGGGGCCACAATAGTAACAAACTAAATTTGAGTATGGCCTATGAGCCAAGTTCTGGTGCAACTTACTAAACTAAAGTTGAGTATGGCCTATGAGCCAATTTCTGCTGCAACTTATAAATTAAAGTTGAGTATGGCTTATGAGCCAAGTTCTGCTGCAACTCACTAAACTAAATTTGAGTATGGCCTATGAGCCAAGTTCTGCTGCAACTTATAAACTAAAGTTGAGCATGGCCTATGAGCCAAGTTCTGCTGCAACTTATAAACTAAAGTTGAGTATGGCCTATGAGCCAAGTTCTGCTGCAACTTATTAAACGAACTAACTTGATTATGACATGAATGTTAAGAAAATAATGTGATTATGCGTATTGTGGGCGGATGGGGAGCCACAGTATTTGGTGATGCGTGATAAATACTATATGTGTATATGTGTCTATATACATGCTATGTGATTAGCCGTAGGAAATACTATGTGTAGAATATACTAATTATTTGCGTGTACACTATATAATGTTTGAGTTTACGTGGAATCATTGTGGGTGGAAGGGGGACCACAGTGGTTGATGTTAACGTGGAACCGTTGTGGGCGGAAGGGGGGCCACAGTGGTTGAGTTTATGTGGAACCTTTGTGGGAGGAAGGGGGTCCACAGTGGTTGGTTAAACACAGAAATTGGAAACAGGTAGTACGAACAAACAATCACGATTTTACCGAAATTTCGAATTTATATTATAAACTTACATGTGTGCATATGCACACACAAGGATATGGCTGTACATATTTATAGAAACGTAAATACATATTTTTACATACGCGCGTACATACAAACTATGACTATGTGGTACGCAGAACTGATTTCGTTAAACTTATGAAACTCACCAACTATTCGTAGTTGACCTGTTTTAACATGCTTTTCAGGTAATCAGATATGAGAAGTAATTTCCTGTGCGTTACGTGTCTGATTGGTGATTGATGTCATGGGCATTTGAGTTAGAAGTAAAGTAATTGAAGAACCGGTTTGATTGTATCACCTAGTTTGTAAAAGATGTTAGAACGATATAATATATTGTAAATTAGTTAGTAATGTTTCTTTATGAACAATGTATTTGATACCAGTTGTATCTGTTGCATTTCCGTTTTACGCTTCCGCAATTCGCTTAACGGGGTGTGACAGAAGTTGGTATCAGAGCCATTGGTTGTAAAGGATTACGTTACCCCTTAGGATACCTATAATATAACCGTAGGCTCGATTATATCTGGGAAACTTAATAATGAGTAACGATAGATACTGATGGATGCCGGGATGAACTCGTAGAGCAAGTGAGTTATTATGGTCCGGAACGTAATAACAGACTTGCTTGTACGAGGGAATTCGGGGAGAAGTCGCGGAACATATTGATAGGTAAAAATGGCAACATACGCGCATAAAGGTGATGTGAAGTATATATGAAATGTGCATACGTGCTTATCTGAGACGAGGTATAGGGATATGTGTACGTACGGTACTACCGATGATATTGAATCTTATTGTAACGAATATTATATTCGGTTATAATCAATATTAATTCCTATTATGATTAAAATTATATCGTATCAAAATTTATATTATATTTTTTTATAATTAATATTATACCTGTTCGTAACAAATAAAATATTTAATTTCGGTATTAATTAATAACATCCTTTACGATGATCTAAGCTACCGAAAAACGTTTTCTTCTGATTAACGATTGCATCGAAAGATGTCGAGATCGGGTAGCTTTATGACATATGAAGAACCGGTGTTGCCTGTAAGTGAGAATATGAGAATGCTTCAACAAGTTCAAACTAAATCTGGTGATATGCGGAACCACTAAGGGACTTAATATGCAAGGCCCGGGAAAGAACCGTTGGAGGCATGTTCTATAGACAATGATTTCAAGAATATATATATATATATATATACACACACACACACACATATAATACCTCTCAGCATGGGTCTAACCTTTATTTCATGTACTCGTTTCTTTGACACTAAACTAAACTATTTTCTGGTCATCCTTCGATTTATGTTGTTTGAAAAACAAACACCATCCATGGGGGAAATACTTAGTGATGAATCCAACTTATTGAATTATAAATATAATAACTACTTTATTGAGTCCCTAATTCTATAAACAGACCGTGACTACTAGTACATATAATGTATTAATGATATTTCAAAAAGAAATATTAACAATAATAATTTCCTTTACATATCACCAGTACAACTAATTCTGATGAACCTCCTTAACTAGCAAGCTCTTCGAATCCTCTATGTTCGACAACCTCCAACCTCTCTTATATTACGCGATTTCAATCGATTATTATAAAATGAAAACCCCATAATCACGAATTGATGACGTGCCCCGACTGGAATGGAACCTTCTTACCTCCAACCAGTAAACTACTACTTTTATTAAGTCCGACATGCCTACGAAAACTGAATGACCTGACGAAAGAATATATTTTACGATTATTGTTAACAAACATTCAGAATTCAGGTGGAATATACACTTGCATTCCCATTATAACGTACTGATTAAACTCGTAACGAGCAAATATCTACCTACGGGAGAGACCGAACAAAAACAGCTTCCCAATAATGGGATCGTATAGGAACAGTTGTCGTACAAATTGTGAACTATTTATAATTGTTATAACGCGTGCTTTGATAGATAAGGATAGTACGGTATTGTCGTGTATAGCTTCTGATACTCCATACAAGCATATGGTGGTATGCTATGCTAATATGGAGGACGATTTGGGCATTTTTAATACAAACATTGACCCCTATTGGGTTAAAATTTCTTGTCATGAGATAACAACTTTTAATATATATGCAAACATTGGCGTTTGCTAGGCTAATTTTACATACTATCCTTAGTATTCAGACTTGAGAACAAACCCGTGTGATATATACGTGTTGATTGAAATACCTGATTACTTGTTATTGTAATTCCTTTTGTGATCATTAGCGTATGTGAATTTTGTTAACTGTGGGATAACCGGTTATTGTTATAGAATGGCCCCGAAGAAAGTAAACACGTTGTCTGAGGCAGATATAGCCGAGATGATCGCTCGACAACTACAAACAGTACTTCCGACAATAGCAGCACAATTCGCTGCTGGTATCCATACAACTATGAATACAAATCAAGTGCCGAACGCTAACGCGACCGTAAATACTAGTCCCCCGACAAATACTAATACAACCACAAATGCTCCCCCGATAAATACTGATACTATCACAACTAATACTCCCCCGTTGAATACCAATATTACTTTCAATAATGATAATCTCCCACCGAACTTGAACAATAGTTGTAACAATCAAAATCCCCCGCAACACGGATATTAACTTAAGAACTTCATGCTATGTAAACCTATGGAATTTAGCGGTACTGAAGGACCAAATGGACTAGTAAAGTGGATCGAAAAGACTGAATCCATCATTAATATCACTAACTGTCCACCAGATTGTATTGTCAAATTTGCTACTTCTACATTTGTAGACCACGCGCCAATGTGGTGGAATACTGTTGTGCAAATTCGAGGACAAGAGGCAACCAATCGTATGTCTTGGACAGAACTTAAAAATCTTATGATAAAACACTTTTGTCCGATAAACGAAATTCAGAAATTAGAGCAAGAACTTTGGAATCTAGAAATGAAGGGTGCAGATCACTTGGAGTATACCCACCGCTTTAACGAACTGGCTCGTCTAGTCCCATGGTTAGTTACTCCATAATCTAAACGTACTGAACGCTACATTTGGGGTTTAGCCCCCGAAGTCAGGAGTTTGGTTAATTCAACTGGCCCTGTAAACTTCGAAAATGCCGTGTTACAAGCCGGCATTGTAACTTCTGATTTGATTAGAAGTGGTGCGTTAAGAATGCCCGGGGAATCATCTGGTACAAAACGAACCAATTATGGAGCGGGAATACAAGAAAGACAACAGAATAAATGTGCGCGCCCTGCAATACAAAATTACGCTAAGATCAGTTCCGATGTGAAGCAAGATAAGTATAACGGGCCTTTGCCTAGATGTGGAAAATGTGGTTATCATCATGTTGGTGAATGTCGGACCAGTGTGTGTCACAAATGTGGGAAGGTGGGACACTATGCCCGAAATTGTAGAACCGTTATGAATACTATAAATCCACCAACCCAACTCCAGGACTCACAACTACCCCAACCGCAACCAACACGACAACAACCAGTCTACCAAAACCAACCCATAATAAACCGTAATGCTTGTTATGAGTGTGGTAGTGTGAAGCACATCAAG
This sequence comes from Bidens hawaiensis, assembly GCF_021521415.1. Lineage (NCBI taxonomy): Eukaryota > Viridiplantae > Streptophyta > Magnoliopsida > Asterales > Asteraceae > Bidens > Bidens hawaiensis. The sequence goes on along the minus strand of NW_027493581.1, from coordinate 212,171 downwards.
AAAGACTGCCCTAGATTGAACCCAATTGCGACGGGAAGACAAAGGCAAGGACCGGCATCGACGTCCAACTCGACTAAGGGTCAAGTATTGTGAATAAACCGGATAGAACAAATGTAGTAACAGGTACGTTCTTAGTAATGCCTAATATACTTTAGTTTATTTATTACGGACACTGATAGACGTTTCGTTCCTACAAGTTATTACCTTGGAAAATATACCGTCTAGTAAAATAACAATTCTGTATACTATAGAAATCACCAAAAGTAAGACTATAAATACTAACCATATTACTCGTAAAACTACCCTCTTAACTTAAATAACTAGCTATTCCCTATCGATGCACTCCCGGTGGAAGTGAGGAGTCATTGTGTAATAGTCAGTATGGACTAGTTAATTGATTTCAAATGAAGGTTATATATAGAAATAGAACTGTTATACTGCCTCTTCTAGATAAAGAAGTGACCCCGTACACGGAACAAAACCTAGTACCCCAATGACGAACACGGATGAGGAAAACTATACTATCCGTAACCGAAACTTGAACTTTAAACTTTTATAGCCTTAATAACCAAGTGATGAACAAGGAAAAGTCAGGCCAGATGTTTGGATAAACTGAGTACTAGTATAAAGATGCAAGCGAAATCTATGAAGGAATCATAGGCTCATGTGTTGTAAAGTGTGCACTATTATAAGTTCTGGGAGGAATACTAAAGATCCCCGGAGATGCCACAACAATTCGAGATACCCCATTGGAAGTGGGAAACAAACTAAAATGGAACCCTTAACATGTGTTCCTTAAACATCCCGAGAAAGCAATTCAAGCTGAATGATAGTTCCCTGACTAATCCACTCCAAATACCTTCTTCTGATGTGTAACAACTACCCAACTAAAAAAAACATGCCTTAACAAAATCTTATCCTTAGTAAATTGTGTATGAAACCTTATGTCCCGAATCGACCTGAGCACGGGCTGTAGTCCTCTAACAAACAATCAAACCATATAAACTATTCAAACAATAGAGGAAAGTGAGACCAGTAATTTCAATCATCGTACATTAACAGTCATCATAATATTATACAAGTGGTAATATACTATATTACACGAGCAAGAATATAACTCGCCACCTTATTCAATTGAAAATTGGCGACCCCCAAAATACAAAATACAAAATCCGATTCGATTTCGAGAATCATAAATAAAGCTCGTAATATTAATAACAAACTGAAGGTTTACCTGGCCAAAGAATCATAAATTACAAACCAGTAATTTCAATCCTCGTACATCGTTTACCTGGCCAAAGATAAACTAGCAATGGAAACACAAGTTGAAAAAAACCTGCGAATAAAAATTGGGTAATAATTCTCTGCTATTTCTGTTTCATGCATGAGTTTTACATAGAAAATTAATTGCTACAAACTTGCAAAAGCCAACCCACGTTCCTAACTAACAGGAAGCGGTGAATACATGTTCAAACAACTACAATGCACTTCTAAAAGAAAATAACTGAAATAAATGAATAGTAAAAGAAAATAACAAAGCATACATGCCCTAAAAATAACTCATGGAGCAACACTAATGTGAGTGACCCACTTGGTAGCTTTAGTGAGCTAGTCTTTTGCTTCCACTTCCACTTCCACGTCATCAATAGAATATGCACATGCATGCTTACGTCGTGTGTCTCCATCATCCAAAGCGAAACTATTGCCGGCTATTTGGTTGATATTGAAGATTCGAAGGAGATGGTGATTTTTGTTTTTATTTCACCACAGCAAAGAAGACGGTTGGAGATGGGCTGGTGACTCTTCAAACATTTTTTTGGTTCAAAATTTAAGAAGAATGTTGTTTGATTATATTTATGGGGATGGATCTGCTCTTTGCACTTGGGAGCCTTGGATCCTCATAAAGATCAATTGCTTCATCTAGAGACTTATGCAAAATAGAATTTCGTCTATAGCTCATTTTGTCAGTTTTCGTATGAATCTTCGGTTCATGTTTTTCTTGAGTCTCCTAAAGCAAAAGAAGTGTGGAGAGCGATCTCTCTTTGGTGTCAATGGAACCTGACAAGTTTCGATTCTTTTCAACAACTTTTGGAGGAAGCGAATGAACCAGGCTGCATTGCAGGTAGGAGGATTTTATGTTCGATTATTTTTACATCCATTTGGTTCATATGGAAGCGTCGTAATGCTCAGATTTTCAACAATAGGCTGAAATCTACACAGTTAATTGTGGAGGAAATTATGACAAATCTTTTTGGTTGGATAAGCACAGGTCTGTTCATAAGGAAATTGTTTATTGTTTGGCACAATTGGGTCACTTCATCTTTATCTTGTATTTTGGTTTAATGTGTTGTAGGGGTGGGTTTTTTTTTTTCTTCCTCTTTTTCTTTTGGGTTCATCTCCAGCTTCCTGCTTGATGTTCGTTTTGTTTATGTGAATGAATCTTGTCTTCCTGTTTTTTTTTTTTTAAAAAAAAACACAAAACAAAACTAACGTGGGTAATGACAATTCTGATGAAGAGTCTTCGAATACGACAGGGGAAATATGGAGGCCTTACATCACATGTACTGGGGTTACTGGGCCAGAATGTATGGGCTAGTAATTTGTTATATTTGGCTGTTACTAATGTCATACAAATTTACGACCATATCCTGATTCCTAACATACCGTATTGCCGTTTATTGTTGCTTTGAATAGAGGTGGAAAAACCAATTTTAAAGTAATACCGGTTTGGGTTGAAACTAGTTGGTCAAAGAAAAGTCAAACCAGGTTGAGTATAAGCCGGTTTCCTTACCAGGGTATGATCGGGTTCTTGGCTGGTTCAGTTCAGTTTAACAGGTTTGGAACCGGTTTCAATGATGAGAGTTATAAATTGGTGCCGAACCTATGGTTTCTATCGATTCCAAACCGATTCCTAATATAATCAGTATAAGGAGTGTTGCACCTAATAAGCCACTTTAAGTTCTGTCCTCCCACCAATAGTAGGAAAAGATGACAAAACCTTAATACATTTTTTCCAAGCTTTCTCATTTTTGGTTGTTTCAACAACACATCTTCGAGCAACTATATCCATTCATCATAGCTCCGTTTTAGACGTGATTTATATAAATCCAGAAATAAATATTTAAATAACTCATATATAAATATAATAATTATTAATGTAAAAAAAATAATGAATACTCTTTTTCAGTTTTTCACTGTAAATTTTTCTAACAAATTCACCATCATTCAATTAATATCGCAATGCTGATAAGTGACAACATATGGTCTTCAATATGTTCATATCATAGTTAGTGTAGACATAGATGCGCACTGCAGAATTTGTTCTTTTGGGATGCTTTAGTGGTATTCTTAATATTTTTCCTTATATTAATAGTATATGACTTCAGGTTAAATTTGCTTATCATCATTATCAAATAAAAGCATAATATATTTCTAAGGTTTTGATAAATGGATTTGACGTTCATGTATATAAGTTAAAAGACAATTTTGTTATCAAGATTCCAATATTATTTGAATGGTGTATTTAGGAATTCATATTTACGAATTCGTTTAGGGGAAGCTGAGATATTATTTAAATGGCTTGCATATCACATTGTATATTTAGGAATCATTTAGGGGAAGTTGAGATATTTTTGTCCAACAAAATAAATAAATACTATTAATGAGACAGGCCGGTCGTGGAAACAACGTATAAAATAGTTTTTAATGATTCATATAACGTTATCTACTAACCTTAATCACCTTGTTTTAGTATAGATGATGTTTACGGTACCAAAACACCCTCTAAACCACTTTTGATAGATATACATAGAAATACACAAAACAGTGATAAAGAAATAAGGGTGTAAATAAGTCAAGACACTAGCAGCTTACTTGAAATCGGCATGTTAAATGTTTAAATCTAGCTCAAGCCATAATTTAAATTGGAGCTCATTTAACAAACGAAATGAGTGAGAGCCAGAGGTTTCATATACTTAGTTCTACTAGATTTGCAAGCCTAATACGAGATTATTTTTTAAGGGAAACTAGGAGTTTCAACAATACATATATATCCAGTGGCAGATATACCATATGAGGGGTAGCCTTCGCTACCTACACTCAACGTTTTACCGATAGTGTAAAAAAAAATTTGGTCGATTTTCGTGTTTCGTTGCCCCTGAACAAAAAATAACGTTACCCCTATGTATTTTAAGCCCAACCAATTTAATACCTAAATCCAACAAAAGCCCAAGCCCAAACCAAAAAAACCCAATAACCCAAATAATCCAATAAAAAAAAGAAGCAAACCTCAGACCTGGTACTATGCTCAGCCTCTGAGCCTCACGACATTGTAACCAGCCACCACCACGACACCTCCACCTCCAGCCACCTACCTCCAACCCGCCACCAGTCCGCCACCGGCCACTCCATCTCCGGCATCTCCATCTTTCCGGTAAGATTTATTGTATTTAGGGATTTAGGGTTATGTTTAAATTGAAATTAATTTGGGATTTAGAGTTTATGTTTAAATTGGAATTAATTAAGTATTTAGGGTATGTTTAAATTGGAATTAATTAGGGATTTAGTCTTAGCTTTATGTGTAAATTGGAATTGATATTAGGTTTTTGGTTCAAATTTTGTTTAGGGAACTTTGAAGATGAGTAAAGTAAACAACCTCTTATTAGCAACCTTCTTAAACGTCAAAGAAAAAAAACGATGACATCGGTTCATCACCAAGTTTAAATATTCCAACTTCAAGTTCAAACATGTGCGACTTTTTATTTTCTTATTTAAATAAATATTGTGTTTGTCAATATTTTTGTTGAGTAAACTTTAAAACTATTCATTACAATATGCATTTGATCGAAAGATGCATATATTGTAGGGATTATCTCACAAAATAGTAACCAACTTTTGAAAGCGTCTCAATTAGGTCACTGGTTTAATTGTTTGTTTTATTTAGGTCACTAAGTTTTATTTTATGTTTCAATCCTAGGTTTTTTTTACCTACATAGGAGGTCATTTAAGTTTTTTTTTCAATTAATAAAACAAACTGTCAATCCTTATACCACGACGATCCTTAAGAAAAACCCTACCATCGATATCTTAAACCACCGATTCGTCAAACTCATAATCGATTCAATTCACCCTCTTCATCGTCCAATCAAGAACACATCGACCTCAACCATTGATGTCTACCAAATAACCAGATTTTAATTTACCACCTGTTGAGGATGTCGACCTCGTTTCATCACCAATCTATAACAGCAGTAGAGAGGTTTGTTACTTAAATTTTCTTCATATATAAATTATAGTTTTGCCGTCAAAGTTGCATGGTGTGTATCTTAAAGAAGTACAATTCCTAGAAGGGTGGCTTTGTTGAATGGTGTGGTTGGTCTAGAAGTATAGTTTCTTTCACAATATTAAAAGGATTATTTTGTTGAATGGTGTGGGTTTTTCTAGAAGCAAGGTTCCTTTCACAATATTAAAAAGGATTGTATGTGGTTTCCCTTTTGAAACAATATTTAAATTATAAAGTATATGCAAGAAGATTGTTTAGATATATTGAGATTTTAAAATTATAGGTAGTTTTGAAACAATATTAAAATTTGAGCAAATTTCATATGCACGGTAGTTAGTTTTGAAACAATAATAACAGTATATGCACAGCGGGTAGTTTTAAAACAATATTAAAATTCAAGCAAATTTCACATGTGCACTAGGTAGTTTTGAAACAATATTAAGAGTATATGCCCATAGGTAGTTTTGAAACCTCAAATTGAGATTTTAAAACACAACAATTTTGATATAATAATATTTCACCTTAATTAAGTGACCATCTTTATAATATTTTAGTCATCTTTATGTGTTTTTATAACTTTATATCTATTGATTTGCAACACTTTTTTAGTTAATTAATGATCCCTTATTGAATTTATTTTATCAGGTGAACTTAGAAGATATTCTACATGATAATGATGATGTTAATGATCCTTTCTTGAATTTACTTTGTTTCGACAACAATGATGAAGATGAAGTTGATCTTAGTTCTGTTGAAGATTGGAGTGGAAGTGAACAAGATTATGGCAAAGATGTTGAGGTGATGATTATGAGGATGTAGATGTTGTGTATCCTTGTTATGATCCTATTATGGATTGGAAGTTGGCAAAGCCCATATTATTAAGGAAATTTGAGAGTTCTGCGCAACTGAAAGACATGCTAATTGATTATGGGGTTGCAAACAGTCACCAATTAGTGTTCACGGTAAACGACCATGCTAGGTTATTAGTAAGATGCGGGACAGAAGAAATTGAAGACGATGGGAATGGGCGAAAAAAGAAAGTGTGGAAGTGTTCGTTTCGGCTATGGGCCTCTAGGATTAAAGGTGATGATTCTTTTCAAATAAAATCATTAAACGATAATCATACATGCTCAAGGAAGTTTCATTTGGGTTCACTTGTTACGTATTCTTGGATTGCAAAAAGATATTTCAAGAAAATAATTAAAAATCCAGAAATTAGTTTACGGGAAATGCAAAAAGATATCATGAAAAAATACCAATGCAGAGTGAGTACCGGTCAATGTGACAGAGCAAAGCAAAAGGTATTGAATGACTATGAGGGAGGGTTGAAAGAGCATTACGCAAGACTTTCAGATTATCAAGCTGAGCTATTGGAAACAAACCCGGAGAGTACTGTAAAGATGCTCGTGGAAACAATGCCAAATGGAGAGATTATTTTGGTAGTTACTATATTTGTTTTAAAGTCGTCAAAGATGGATGGATTAGCGGCTGCAGGAAAGTTATTTGTTTAGATGGATGTTTTCTGAAAAATAGTGGTCCATTACTCTCAGCTGTTGGAAGAGACGCCAATAATCATATTTTTCCTTTAGCATGGGCAGTTGTGTCTGTTGAGAACAAGGAAAACTGGACATGGTTTCATAACCTATTGCGGGATGACATTGAAATGGAAGGTGGACATGGACTAACTTTAGTTTCTGATCAACATAAGGTATTATGCACTGATAACACATCTATTTATTTGTTGTTATGTATAACTTATATGTTTTATTTTCGTTATTGATTAGGGAATTATCGAGGCCGTAAAGGGTCTATTTCCAAATGCTGAGCACAGACAGTGTACAAGACACATTTATGCTAACTTTATAAAGAAATTTTGTGGGCTTCAGTCTAAAAATTTGTTTTGGAAAGCTGCAAATTCTACTAGTAAGCAATGGTTTGAAAGACATATGGAAGAGTTGAAAACTAGTAGCAAAGGTGCGTATGATCATCTTATGGAAAGAAATCCAATTACTTGGTCAAGAGCTTTTTTTAAAGTTGGTAGAGCATGCAATGCGTTCGAGAATGGAATGAGTGAAAGCTTTAATTCACGCATACAAACCGCACGAAGGAAGCCCACTATTAGCATGTTTGAAGATATTAGAAGATTTGTGATGCGTATAATGTTTTTAATTGCGAAACAATCAGAAAGTTTTGAACATGAAGTATGCCCTGCAATCAGAAAAAAAAACTATAAATTTTCATAAAAAGAAACAAAGGTAATGGTTATATCTTAAAATTTTTGTTATCTTGTTATGAATTTTCATATATTTTTTGGTTGATTGTGTAGTCATTATGATGTTATTCCAAGTGGTAACAATATATTTGAAATAAGAAGTGAAAAAAGTGCATATGTAGTGAAGATACAAGAGCAGACTTGCACTTGTGGATCATGGCAATTGTCAGGCATCCCTTGTGTTCATACGATAGCAGCTTTAGCGTTCCTCAACATAAACCCAAAAACTTATGTCAATCCGTGGTTTAAAAAGGGCATGTTTAAGGAAGCATATAAACATTGTATAAAACCGGTGAAGGGAAGTATGCATTGGTCTAAAACAAATGATATTAAACCCCTACCTCCAAAAGAAAGGCGAATGCCCGGTAGACCGCCGGTAAAAAGGAAATTAGAGACCCTTTGGAGAAAGAGAATAAAAACAAAAAAGTTGGAACTGGAAGAAAAATGACTTGTCAAAACTGCCTAGAAGTTGGACATAACATTAGGTCTTGCACAAAAGAGAAAAAAAACCCATAACCAAAGGTGGCAAGACCAAGAGGAAGAAATAAAAAATTAGAGTCAACAAGTGTGACTCACGAGATGGTAGATTAGGTGATTTAATTCGTTTGGGTGTATTTTGGTATATTTTGACCCGTTTATTTTGGTGTATTTTGGCTTGTTTAGGCCTATGTTAACCCGTTTATTTTGGTATATTTTTGACTAGTTTCACACATTTGGGTGTATCTTAGTGTTTTTTTGACTCGTTTTAGGCCTATGTTGACCCGTTGTGGTTTTTTTTTCTTATTGTGACATGTTAGAAATTTTGGTGTATTTTGATCCAATTTGAGCATTCTATTGAGCATTGCATAAATAAAATATTTCTTTGGTGTAGCATGTTATAAACATATACTTAAAATGCGCTTTTATGAATATCACATAAGCATTTTTTTAGTTTTTTTAAAAAAATTAGTAGTTTTTTTACAAGATTTTTTATGTTTTTTTTGCCATTTTTAAAATTTTTTGGCAAATCTTTAAAATTTCTTTGCAATTTTTTAAAATTTGTTTAAATATTTTGCTATTAAAAATTTTTTTTGGCAAAATTTGAAATTTTGTTTGCAGCTTTTTAAAATTCAATTAAATTTTTTATATTAATTTTTTTCTGTTTTGCTTTTATATTTTGCAATTTAATAAAGAAACAAATTGAATAAAATAACATATAGAATGGATGACCTATTATTCAGGTAAAAAACCTCTGATTGAAACATAAAATAAAACTTAGTGACCTAAATAGAACAAACAATTACACCAGTGACCTAATTGGGACGCTTTCAAAAGTTGGTTACTATTCTACTAAATAACCTATATGGTATTAGTAAGCTAATAAGTTTGAATAATTTTACAAAATCATTAAGTAAACAAGTTTAGGTTATTTTGATCCGACCAATTATAAACCAACTTGTTTTGATCCGTCATTGCAAATAGGTTAACTGGGTGCCGGTACGCTTGTAACACGAAGCCGAGCCAGGGACACGCCAAACGCGTAACCAGACACCTACGCGAGCAAAACGCATTACTGGGCTCTGCTACGCGCAAAACGCGTAATCAGGCCCCATAAACACGAAACCGGTAAAAAAAAATTCTTAATGTACGGTTAAAAAATCTAATACGAGATTATTTTTTTAAGGGAAACTAATACTTTCAACAAATACATATATATCACATAATAAATATTATATACATGTATATTTATGATAAATATTATAAATAATAGTAACTATATGTGGGTGTGGGTGTGGGTGTTATAATTCCAAATACATGTATAACAAATTATATATGTATAAATGAAACAATTAAATTTAATTAGCAGAAGTTGCTCATGATCTAAACTTGACCTACATAAAACTTAAAATGGAACTCGAATCACTTACACGGTGTATATAAACATCACAAATTAAATAAAACAGGAGTTATTGTGCATCTAGATTATAAATAAAACTTTAAATATATGTCGATTAAGTAAGCAATGATATGTTGTTGAGAAATATATAAAAAATGAAGGGGCATCTGGCCATTGGGGTACCGTACAATTCATAAAAACAAATAAATTAATTATAAGCAAATCAATAGCATACACGTTGGATGCTATAGGGTCTTTGGTGGTTTTTTAGCTCGAGGAGAACGAAAAAGTTTGATTAGGGTGAAATATACCTTTGGTTGTGGGAGAATAATATAAACGGATTACGGATGGATAAATAATAAGTAATAATAAAATCTAGGTTTTCTAGCATGATAGTAGCATGATAATTAAATGACAAGTTTATTATTTGCATGATAATGAAACACTCCACTAATTGCTCTAATGTGTTACAATGAAACATGTGAAATTGGTATTCAAATTAATTTGCACATGCAAAATACAAAGGAGATAAATAATGCAAGAGATAAATAGAAACTGAATAATGTAAACTAGGTTGTTACCCGGTACGCTGGGTAGTTATGTGTTGGTTACATCCGGACGTCGTTTCTGTAAGTTGGCATGAATTCGGTTGGTATCGGTAACGTTCTTTACGGTATCAAAACTAAACCAAAAAAATAATTCCTCAAACTAACTTATTTAAAACAAATTAGAAAACAAAACGTCACATCACCTTACTTTTTCATTGGTTGATTAAGTATGAAATCTATAAATACAAAAATTAATTTGTATTTTAATTAAAACAAAAAAAAAAATGTCTTCAAGAAGGTTCGAACTCGGGACTTGCAAGTTGCAAAAACAAAATAATACCACAAAGGCAGCTTCCTTTTTTGTTACTTTTTTTACTTTCAAATGAACAAATACTAAAACAATAACAAAATAAAAACCAAAAAAAAAAAACGCCTCCAAGAGGCTCAAACTCAGGACCTACAACTTGGTACAACAAAACAAAACCGCCACAACAGCTTCCATTTTTGTTACTTCATCTAGTTTCAAATTAATAAACTATAAAATAGATTTAGAAAATAATAAAAAAAATAAAGAAACTAATTGGCTGCCACATGACGACCACTGATTTGACCACAATCTTTTCTACTGTAACTATAGATTTCCTTTTATATATAATATAATACAACAAAAGATAATTACAATGAATAAATATTAATTCGTCTTTCAAGTTGTATCATTAAGAGTTGAAACCACTATCTTGACATGGTGTTGTTGTGAGACACGACAAGAATAAACGCTTAGTCATGACAAAATTGAGGTTTGTACCGAGGACATGTCTTCACTAGAGACCATTTCTCACTTATAATAAGGACATTTCGTCACTACCATAGTTATCACCATAGGCTCGTAGCAATAGGACACTAGAGTCCTCACTACCAGTGTCGTCGTTATAGATGTACATATAGTGAGGACATGTCATCACGAAATGCTTGTATAAAAAAATAATTAAAAATAAATAAAATTGATTTTTTATAATTTATTCAAGTTAATTCAAAATGAATTACTGATGTTTTACCTATAGCGAGGACCATGTTGTCGCTATAATTGGACATAAATATAAATCTAAAATATAAATAATAACAATTAAACAAATGATGAAATTATATACCAACGGCATGTGACTACCTATGGTGACGACTTGTCCTCGCTATGGGGTTTAATGTTTTTTCATTATATTAATTATAATTTAAACAATCCAGGTTTTGAACCACAAAAACCCAGCAATAAAACAAAACTGGACCCATTGAACATTATAAACAAAACTACAAACCAAATCATCCTAAATTAAACCATACATCCAAACCAAAATATCCAAGTTAAAGAAATTCAAACCAAAGTATCAAGAAGTACAAACTACAAACCACTATAAACTAAATAATATAGCTAATAATCTTCATCCTCACTACTACCATCACGACTAGGACCACCACGTCGATGTTGATATTTTTTCTCAATATCCTTACGCATTTGTTCCCTTTGTTTGTCAAAATCTTGTTGCATCCATTGTCGCATTTGTTATTCCAATATTTCCCCTTATGCATTCATTTGCAATTGAACTTGTGGTTCGAGTTGTTTTCAAGGTCTTCTCTCACTTCATCTGTAAAGTTTGTTTCCAATATTGTTATGGGATGGGAGTGCATTTACTCGAGGACATATCCGGGATTGGCTTTCTCACAACATGACCCACGCCCCGTATGTGCCCACACCTTTCTCCTAAAGCACGCTTCATATATTCAATATCATCGAAGGATGAATCACCGACTCGTTTTCCATTAGCTCGGCCTCTTGTTGAATTTTTTCCTACATTAAAGAATATAATAAATGAATTTTTTCCTACATTAAAGAATATAAAAAATGCAAGTTAATTTTTTAACTAAATTATTGCTAATACAATAATTTATGCTTTTCGCCATGACATAATAATTCCCAAACGTTGTGTTAAACGGGTCATGACGCGCTCAGGACCTCATGTTCACGTGTTGGCCCGTTTAGCTCATTTGTTTTTTTAAATATGTTCTAAATAATAAATTATATTGGTCAATATCTTATGCAAATTTAAAGTTTTACTATTAGAAAAAGAAAACACCTTAAGTCAAACGAGTGTATTTGGGTCAACCCACAAATACGCATGTCATGTTCGGGTCAACTCGCAAATACGCGTGTCATGTTCGGTCCAGCCTGCCAACATGTGTATCGTGTTCGGTTTCACGTGTTGACACGCTTAACTCGTTTTTTTAATTGTTTAAATATAACAAATCATTATTCAGGGAATTTTTACTTACATAGCCCGCTTTTGTCGTTTCATTTGCCCATCCCGTAATTTCTTTGTAATGCGACGATTTAAAGCCTTCAAGAGAATTTGAGAACCCGGGCAACTGTAACAATCAAAAATACTATTATAGATTTTTGATTTGGGAAAAATAAATGTTTTGATGATTATTACATTAATGTGTCGCTTTTGTGCATACGATTGACTCCCAAGAACCGTGCATAACGATATTTTACCCGATTTTGTTAATTTTTTTTCGGAGCGATTCATGTATCCCCGATCTAAGAACAACTGAGCAATGAGAGTAACCCACTTCTCATAATCAGATTCATAACCTTCTGAGGGGATGTTTCTTTGCAGTTTAAATATTTTCATACCCACCAACATTATCAAAATGTCTTTTATATTTATGTTTTTGACCGCTGTAACTCTTTTGACATACGTCATTGATACCAAGCATAATCCCTTTCCACTGCGGTGTCTTTTCAAACTTAGTGACTTCAAAATATTGCTGCAAAAAGTAATGATTATAATGTACATGGACCCATCCTTGTTACTATTATGCCCCATTGAATCTACTATTTTAATAGTATTGAGTAAATACATAAAATTTTGTCATTCCCTCATATAATATCATATTGTTGCCCTTCCAACATAGAATGATGTTTGTTGCTGACAATAGCGTATCAATGTCTTATTTTGTCTATGCTTCCTTACAATTAAAAATGAGTATAGTCTCGTAAGACTTAGGCTCGAACACAAAAATAAGTGTGATTTACTAACGTTATATTAGAGGTGTGCATGGGTCGGTTTGGAGCGGTTCCATAACCATAACCGATAGTCGGTTAATGGATAACCATAACCGACTATTATGGCAGTTTTGGTTAATAGATTTTGTAGGTTATAGTGAGTTGGTTATGGGTCGGTTAACCGTAACCAAAACAATGTAATTGGCCTAAAAGTTTGGTACCAATTATTACAAAAAACGACATAACATAATCTTACAAAGTAAATAATCCATAATATTAATACCAAATATTCAAGAAAAAATAATGATATTGTATAATCGAACAATGAAATTCAACTTAATTCGATAACAAACTTTGAACCAAAAACTTTAAAATGATATAATCCGACAATATGTTTGGTGGAAATTAATCCCAAACATATTGTTGGTTAAATAAATGGGTCGGTTCGATCGGTTATGACGATTTTGAAATTATCTTTAACCAAAACTGACCCGTATTTGGCGCTTTCCAAAAATTCATTAACCGACCTGGTTATGTCGGTTATCGGTTAAAATCGGTTTGGTTATGTCGGTTATGATCCGGTTTAACGGTTATGGCGGTTAAGTTGCTCACCCCTACGTTCTATGCTAGGTCAATCTATTCCTTAGCAAAAGAAATGTTAAGTAATCTGGCACGAATGTGTTATCGGTACAATGTTCAGAGTATATTGTGACTTCTACTCGTTAGGAAGTTACGTAATCGAAGAATCAGATATCGAAGTATTTTGTATTAGCAGATCTTAATTGTGAAAATTTAAGCATTTTAATGAAAAAGTGTTCTTGGTGTGCTTAGATGAAATTATATATATATATATATATATATACACACACACACACACACACCTATACTAACAAAAGAAAATAATGATGATGACGTGTCAGTCCCATATTCCTTCTTGGCTAATTTTTCCCGCTCAAATTCTTAATCTTTTTATAGGCATTCTAGAAACTTTCCATATAAATAAAGATGATATATTCTAAAATTGAACAATTCCTAATAAAAAAAAATAATTTTTATTGTAATTTACATGAGAAAATATAAAACTAAAAATGGAATTGAAATATTTAGTCAATCTCAATTTTAATTTAAAATATATATAATAATGTTATGCATAATAATATAAAAAGAATGTACCAATAATAATAATAATAATAATATATGATTTCTTAGATTACGTGTTTATTTAAAAATTAAGTCACTCTACTTAATATCTTAACTTTTCTAAATATCTATATTTTATAACGTAACAATAAAAATATGTATACATGTATATTTCTAATTTAAAAAACATTTTCATATGTAAAAAACGGATTTAAATCAAAAAAGAAAAAAAATAATTTAATGGATTTGCGACATTAATAGCTAATTAACCTAATATTTATTTCATATAACAAAATCTGAATTGTTTTTACATACTATTTTCTAATTCGCCTTATATATATCAATATATAATTTTAATTGAGAATATTACTATTGCAATTGATCAATGTCTTCTAGATTATATCAAGTGTATTACACCTTCATTATTGTAATTTTTTCTATTCAAGTCTTTTCTTTGGATTTATTATGCAATCACATATCAAGCATTCCAACAAAAATCAACGTTTCAATAGACTCATAATCAAATTCTCTGTTTTCAAACTTTTACAAACTTTAACGCCATAGTGGCATTGGCTGCGGGTGAGCTCTTTTATTTATAACTTTTTTACTAAATTGATAAAAAAAATAATAAATTGTCATATATTTTTAATTATGACTTATGGTTTGCAATAATGGGTAAAAACGTGAAGGCACTGGACGTGGCAATTGGGGTACTGCCACTGATGAGATTGAAGTGTAATTATTTACAAATTTGAAACATATAAATTTGCCACATCTTGTAAGTCAACTTCGTGCATTCATATATTGCTTTACTATTGAACTTTATGTTTGTGTTATCTTACAACTTATTTTATTAACAATACACAACAAAAAAATGTATGTTTCGCCCAATGCCAGAGAAAATGCATTGTGTAGTTAGAATCATTAGTCCTTTGATAGCTTATTTTATTTAACAGAAGGTTTACTTTTGAGAGACTAACTGCGTATACAGAAAATATACTTTACTTTCATGCTTATGATAATTTCCTTCAAGAGGTTGCAAAATAATCATTTTTTACTTTTTCTCCAATTTGTAAATTCTAAACTTTTTAGTACTTGTCGTATATATATTTGAATATATTTATAACTAGCTTTAGAAACCCGTGTATTGCACGGTATAAGTTAATGTATAAATTACAATGAATAATTTAATACAAATAAAATAAAAGATACTTAAGTCTCTTTATATTATATAAAAATGTATTACAAATATAGTCGCTTTATATCATCAAATGCATTTGAATTTTAAATCGAGAACGGGTTGTTTTACCATCTGTATACAATAATGAAGCAATGCCACTTGAAGCAGCATTTAAAACAATGAGGCCTTTAGATCTGAAAGATGTAGTTAAAGTCTTTCACAAAAATGTTTTTCACTTCATACCATAAACCCTAAACCCTAAACCATAAGAGACACCAAATTTACCTTTATGAATAGCTTTCATGATATCCTTATAAACACACTGTTGTTCAACTGTCACAAGTGTTATACTAAATATAAAAAAGGAAAATTTGTCTATGATTTTTTAAACTTATTAAACATTGGATATTTGTAAAAAGTAACTAAATTATTACAGTTTTCTTTAATATGAAGATGCCTAAAAAATTAAATGTTAGTGTACTCTTTAAACATAAACTCGTTTATATACATTTTAATTTTAAAGAAAATATGGCACGTAATTATTGTATATATTAATAATTTTTTTATATTAAATATGTTTACAATATAATTTATAGCATTAATAATTCAATCAATGGAGATTGACCAATTAATACGGTATGTTGAAATTATAATCAATACTATATTTAGAACCAATATATATTCTTCTTTTCCATCAATAAAGAGAAGTGATTTGGGCGGGAATTTGATAGCGAGAATTAACCTCAGAATGCCATGTGTCCATAATTATTTTCTTTTATTAGTATAGGTTGATACATTTTTTACATAATTATGTTTTATGTTTAACATTTAGTTTTTTTTATTTCAAACAATTCATTGTATTAATTTGCACATTGACAGATCTCGTGTAATACACGGGTTCTAAAGCTAGTCATATAATAAGATAGTGAATGAGATTAATTTTTCAAACCGGTGTAATACACGGGTTTATAACCTAGTATATATATATACAAGCACACCCAATCATATGTTAAAAGGTATTATATAATACTTTTAACACTAGAGATTAAATCTTAATTGGATGCTTGATTTGTGAAGTCATATTGAGTTACACCCAGTATTTATGTTATAACAAAGTGTGATGGTAGTTCACACACAAATCCATGTAGTCAGGTGATCACGTATACCATCCGCTAGTAAAGTACATATACGAACCATGTTCTTAACCACAGTCACGCCAAACTATATATAGTCGCGCCGAATTGCATATATTGATGTCGAACTGTGTGTAGGACATACGTTCCCTAACCGATTCTGATTGCATTCTTGAAAAACATTAATGAGTTAACATCTCCTTATCCATCAAAGATAGTAGTAAGGTGTTATCCCTTGTATATTTTTCAACTCCATTGCTCTTCGAATACTGTGCAGCGTTTGCAACCATAATATTCTAAGATCTTTAAGTATCGTTGTAGCTTCATCTACAAATTTAGTGATCCCGTTGTGAATTCATTGTCATCATTCTATTTGATTCAAGCCTATGCCATATACCCACCTTTCATGGTAAAGAAATATTAAACGTTTAGGTCCTGCTGTATAATGTCATTTAGCATTTATGCCATACTGAATGAATGTTTATGCTTAGAGTGTAATAGATCCCTTAAGAAATAATCTTAGGACAATATCCTTTGCAACTCGTCATAGACAGAAGCAATATAAAGAGAAGGCGTTTGCATAAATTTCTTTTAAAGAAGCGTAATGAACAGAATTGTAGTAGTCTGTCTAAAGACCGACTAGTATCGTTTCATAAAAGACTAGCTTAGAAGGATGGCAAATACGATTGCAGACATGGACAAGATAAAGACTCCCTTATGCGAGAGACAAGATTAACCTTAGAGAACCAGTGTTCAAACTAGAGACAAGATCAAGTAGTTTACTTTGGTAGACTTATCAAAGTTTGGGTGTGTGCTTACATAATGAAGTAGAGCATGTGTTTGCGCAGCACAGTTGCACTCATAAAGATAGCTACTTGACCTATGATCTAGAGTTAATTAAGGATCTTGATAGAAAAGCTTATACCATGATAAGTAGCTAACGCTATCGTCTCAAGGAAGATTACCTTGCAATCAAGGAAAGATGTTGTTAATATCGACAAAAGATTTAATTCATATCAGAAACGCGCACCAGGTGACAATAAAGAATCTGAAAATTTATATGAAGGTAAGCTACCGGCAAACTTGAAAGTTAAAGCAAAAGAATTAGAATGTTAGACCCCCTACGCTCAGTCGAATCTCGAGGACAAGATTCAAATAAGGTGGGAAGAATGTGACCACCCGGTAAAATAAAAAGTATTATTATATTCCATAATCGGGATTAGGACACGTTTAGGCCGGGTAAAGTGAGAAAGTAAGACCGTAAATAAAAATATTATTTTATTCTAAGAATAAAGGTCATATATATAAAGGAAATCACGTGAGAAGTCAAGCTAAATAAGGAAATTCTAATGATAAGCTAGAAGAAACGAACGTTTTTGGTTAAACATGCGAATATTCAACCCGAAATTCAAGAAAATATCTATGGGTGGATCCAACTGAGTAGTGTAGAGGATTGAAAACCGAGACCGAAGGCGAAAACGTGAGTCAATTCTGAGTTATAACGAACCGGGAAAATGCAATTTAGTATTTTCCGAACACGGTCGTTAAAGCACCTGTACTGATAAGCTTGCAAAAGTTAATACTATCATCGTATTTTGAGGTTTATTATGAGGATAAAATAAATCGAATAGACACCAAAAGCTACACTAGTTTTATTAAGTTTGGAGTAACACGGAACCGACGCCGGGAAACGATCAATAATAATTTATTAGCGGAAATAATTAGTTCATGGGACAAATTTAAGTCGGGAACGGAATAAATATTTTGACAAAATATATTTAGAAAATACAACGTCACTCGAAGTAGCGGGATCATTGGAGCGAGATATCGAAACGCGATCGCAAAACGCGTTTAAAACCACACTATATAAGTGGGCTACCCCCCCCCCCCCCAACATATTATTCATTTTCTCTCATTCGGCTGAAATCTAGAGAGAGAGAGAGAGAGAGTAGAGATAGGTTAGAGGATTCTGGCAAGGAGACCGCCGGCCGACGGCGGTCCGGCGGTGGTGCGCGGTGGCTGGTGGTGGTCCGGCACGATGGTCCGGTGGCAGCCGAAGCCCGTCTCCTACCCGGAACCATTTTTCGGCATCCCAAACGCGATGGTGAGCTCCGACCATTCTAATTTTGAGCTTAAGTTCGTTAAAAATATGTTTTAAAATCTGGACAGATTGTATAAGTTTTGCATGTCTGTAAAGATCGTTCCAAAATTGAAGATCTAACGGTCCAATCATCTTATTTTTTATAGAGGTAGAGGGTTCATAACCCATATATAATCATTTTGAACGGTGGAGATGAGAATCGGAATAGTTTAAGTTGGGTTTCTAGACTCGTTTTTGGGTTCAGTTCGTTGGGCGGATTTGAAAACACAACTCGAAAGAAATGCAGATTCCCAGAGATTCGACCGTCGGAACGAGCCTTGGACGATTTCGTGTAAATTTTTTATATAAAATATATATATACGATATTTGAACAAAATATTTTATTCAGATAATCGGTTAATAAAAGGTTATTATATTTTACAATAAATGTATACTTTTTATTAAATAACGTTCATGTCTAGTTTCGAGAAATGTATTAGTTATAGAACGATTGTTTAAAACTAAGTTGTTTATACTTTATACGATAATTTGAAACATTCGATTCGTTTACGATTTTCTAAAACGATAGAAGTTCGCAATATAATTATTACAATTATGATAAATAAGACATGGTTCCTACTTGTATATGTGTTTATGTGTTAATATATTTTGTATAAACATAGGAATCCAGTTATTATTGGATGAATGTTGTTAAGATCTTGCATCAACCAGTTGTGTATCACCTTATATGTGTTAATTATGCTAAGACAAAGGTGAGTTCTCACAATCCCCACTTTATAAATGTTTTAATTAATTATAAATGTTTTGGGAGAAGAACACGTTTCATGGATTGCATTTTATTTTTACAAACGTATTAAATGGGATGAGTTAAATTGGACTGGCGTGAAATACTTAGGTAAGGAAACAACGGCCTAAATACAGTATGAACGCGAAGGCACCGCCCGGTTGTTATAACCGTTAACCTTGGTCTAGGGCACAGAAATATTGATAGATCTATCGGGGTGACACCCTGCCGGCCAACTAGTTGCTCTGGTTAAATGCTAGGGGCAAATTTTTTGAGTATGGTATACTTCAGGTTATTAATTTAATAGTAATGCATGTGTCATATTCTTAGCTAGCTTATGACTAATACGGTTTGTTTAAAGAAATAAATTGTTAATATTATAAACTTTGAGAAAGTTTTGTTTAAAGGTTACCTTCGTAAGAATTCGAAGAGGATTTATGTGGATATGATTTATCACACTTTAGAATTAAAATGTTATATTCATACGATTTCACAATTAAAACGAAAGTTGACTTCAGGCCGTATGGACGATGTGGTACTTATGGAAATAATTAAACAAAGAAAGGCTTTGTTTCAATAAAATAAATATGAAATAAAATGCAAAATTTAAAGTTAATAATGGTATTCTCATTGATTAAAATGAAAAAATAATTGATGTAAAAGTCGAAAGCTATCGCATCATGGTTTTTAAATTGAAAACTCACCAACCTTTGTGTTGACAAAATTTTTAAACGTGTTTTTCAGGTAAATGAAAAGTGAATGCTTCGTGAAGATGATGTGGGAAAAAACGAGTGTAATACTTGAATGTTGGACTTCTATTTTAAACAAAACGTGTACGCTGACACGTGTACTTTATGACATCTTATAAGGAATAAAAGTCCAACTTGTATATGAATTCATTGTGTTTAAATACTGATGGCTAAACGGCATCTGTCATCGCCCAAATTAGTTGACTAAGTCTTCCGCTGTTAAATTAAGGTTTTTGGGGTGTGACAGTAACTTCGAATTTGAGGGCAGCGGGCTTCTGCAATTCGTTGAACGAACTTTTACTTTCTACAAAGGCTTTTGGCCGATATGGTTTAAAGAAGTCTACATCCGCGTCGGGGTAGTAGCTCAAGTGTTTCTTTCCTCACTTTTGACTCTTTGGGCCAGGGCTATATCCGTCACTTCCGCTTTGATCACTCACACTCTTTTCTCAGCAATGCTGATCTTTTGCGGGGTTTTCTTTTGTTCTAGCAACTCGGATTTGGCCTGGGGACTGTTCTCGACTTCTGGCTAGATTTTTACCTTGTCCTTTTAACTGGTCTCTATAGCTTTTGAGTCTTTCACTTTCACGGCGTCGGGGTTGAGGGTCTTCTTTGGACAAGTCATCCTGATCGTTCAACGGTAAACCAACGTTCGTGGCGTTACCCGATTCACTTGTCTTCTCATTTGTACTTCCAACATTTTCTCGTATTTTGCACTAATCCTTTCTTGTTTCCTTTCTAACCACATTACCGGGTCTTCATCAAGGTCTATCGTTCTGCAGGACCTTTTTGGCGAGTAGGCCTTGCTTCCTCTAAGCGGAATCACAGGTCTTGTAATGGTTGTTTGACTTCAATGTAGTCTTCGTTGTTTGGGCTGAACAGCTCGTTTCGCCTGTCATTTCCTCCCTATGACCCATCTATGTTGGGTCCAGCACGGTTGGAAGACGGCGGTGTGGCTGGGGGCGGTCGGCCGGAGCTCATAACAAATTGAATAAGGCTTAAACAGTTCTAGCCAGTACAGATGGCGCCAACGAAAAAACACTAGGTTAACCCTTGGTAGGCTTAACGTAATATCTCGACCGATGAGAGCTTAATATCAATCTACCATTGGTAGGCTCAGCTTGATATTCTCGTGTGGGAAACGCTGAAACTGTTAGGAGTTCCGGTAGCCCTGACCTACCAAACCGAGCACCGTGAGCTCGTTATGAGAAGAGGAATAGGGGGTCTTCTTGTAAATGCCCTCCGGTATGAGAATCGTTAGGGTAAGTAGTGAGTGAATTCTTAGAGAGAATAAGATTGTAGATCTCTTTACCATTGGTTCTCTTTTTGTATTTATAGCCAAAGGGGAGGAGAAGGATTGGGCCAGCTGTCTCACTCAATGAAATCTTCTACTCTGATGGTTGAGCACGATAACGGTCTCTAATTGGTCCGACATCTGGCATACGGAGATCTTTTTCGTGGGCAGGTACAACATTGGCCTTCTATGATTGGTCGATCGTACAACCGTGGGCATTATAGGGATCTCGACTTGTGATTGGTCTTTCCCTTCCCTATCACGTGCTATCCTTCCTTTTATCACGGCATGTCTTCTGCTGAACTCTTTGAATAGTTAAGTATTAGGTGTTTCTTCCGCGGAGGATATATATCTCTCTATGCATCCGGTATTCTGTATGCGGATGGTTATCCCTACTTTGATAGTATCTCCACTGAGGGGAGGGATGTCTTCCTCTGCAGGAGGTCTTCCACGCATGTGGAGGGTTTGTCCTTGTGTTATTTGGGCAATTCGGTACCTTACCTCCACGACACCCTATCTTGATATTGTTTTTGAGTTAGTTCACTAGCAAGGCCGTCTCCAAGAATTCAAATACCTAGGCCGAGCATAAAAAAAAGGCCCATAGGCCCTAACGAGTAACGAAATACATAAGATAGTTTTTTTAAACAACATTAACGTTAGGATTTACATTTTATAAAAATAAACTTGAAGTTATATATTGAGGGTGTATTTGGGATTCCTTATTTTCCTCTCTTTATGACTTATGATAGTTGAATAAGTCATTTTTGTGTTAACAAAATGTTTGGGAACATATAAGGCCTTTTTCATATCTTCTTATCAACAAAGCCAAAATAAGAGTTTTCAATAAGTTGGAGTTTGCTAACTTATCTCCTTATAGGATTAGAATACCCATTACACCCTTCCAAGTTCCATTCCACCCAACTTATTTACTTATACAAAATGTCCTTTTGGTCATTTACAACAATAAGTTAAAACAAACACTTTTTAAAAAACAACTTATTGTCTTATGTTAATCCAAACACTTTTTTGAAAACTCCTTATTAGAAAGCCATAAGACCTTTTCAACTTATCACGAAAAGACCTTTTTACCTTAAATAAGGAATCCCAAACACACCCTGAAATAGCTTAAAAGATAAAGACCATATATTAAAATGGGTTAAAAAAAGGTGAGGAAGACTATGAGCTTGACAAGTGGCAAAAATGGTAAGCTTTTATCAGAGCAGATAGATTGGAATTCAATCGGTTTATAGTTATTATGATTTTTTTTATTTTTTTAATTAATTTGGACCCAATACCGCAAATGGATTATGGTAACACAAAAATTGGGCACAAAAAAAGTCGATTTAAATTAGTCTCTTTATGA
The DNA here is from genome assembly GCF_021521415.1 of Bidens hawaiensis. Taxonomy (NCBI): domain Eukaryota; kingdom Viridiplantae; phylum Streptophyta; class Magnoliopsida; order Asterales; family Asteraceae; genus Bidens; species Bidens hawaiensis. The sequence goes on along the minus strand of NW_027493581.1, from coordinate 189,395 downwards.
CTTAGTAACAACCCACATCGATCCTAATTGCAAGAAAACATTAATCGTCTATTTTTGTGTCTTTACATTTCATTTTCACACATGTAACATTCATAATTTCCTCAGCAATTTAGGTGAGCTAGCTATATTTGGAGGTAGCATGATCATACACCGATCTTGCTTTCGAAAGACCATTTCATGATTATCTCTCCTGACCGCCATTATAGCTGGAGGTTTTTCCTGACTCATGTTCAACGAATCTGGACACAATTCTCATCATAATATTATATATATACACACATTAATTAATTTCACAATATACATATATATTAACTACAAACTCGTCGATCTCTACGACCATACCATTGCAGCTTTGCCCTTCCATGCCTATGAAAGGTACTTTGAATTTGTATTTAAAATTAAAATATTGTTAATATTATTATCTTCGTCATCCAATTTCGGATATAATATTCAAATGATTCGTGTGTGATTGTGATGCATATTAATTGATGGTGATTAAGTTGGTGTTTTTAAGGTTTCTATAATCATGACACTATAAAGTGTAAACACATGCCGATAGAGACATTTAGGGTTTGCAGAATATATATGCATATAACACGTTGACATATTCAAAAATATCTTAAAAGTTGCTGGTAGGAGTCATGGAATACGATAGCATCCAAATTATTATTATTGTTATTATTTGCAATTTGTAGCCATTTTTGGATAACTCGTGTACTTGAATATTTTAATCTTGAATTATTTAGGGTTCCAATTGATACATGGTTAGCACTTAGCAAGCGGGCGGGCGGGCATGACATAGATGTTTGCCAACTTTTAGGTTTTTTTGTGAGTATTGTGGAAGGTTCGATCGCACTTCTTTGGTAACGAATATTTGGTAGTACGTCTTAGTGGTATTTGATAACAAATAATATATCGTCAACTATTAGAACCGTATAATACACTGGTATATAGTTCATATAAGATAATCAAAGTAGTGAGAGAGAAAGTATGGCATGTTACGTAACATATTAAAAGCAGTAAATACAAGTTGAATTATGCAGTTATCGCAGTTCTCAAGAAATTATTGGTTCTAAAATGAATGCTCTCCGCCTTTTCATATGTTAAAACTAGGTTCACAAGGTGTGCCTTACCAAATGCCTAAGCTAGAGGAAAAGTGCGCGAATATAATTTAGTTTGGGTTGGGTTGTAATCTACAGCCATTTAATAAATAGGTAGTGTTTGCTTTACTTGTGTAACTCGTTTAATTAAACAGGCCAATCTGATTGATAAACTGTTCAAAACAAGAAAAAAACATTCATCTTTTAAGGTCTGCATACAAATCATTTGCAGCATGTTTATTACAACCCTTAATTTAGCCCGTTTAAAACTTGATCCCAATCTATCAACCCGTTTGACTGGTATTTAAACAAGTCATGTTCAGATTACACGACTTTAAGTGTGTCCAAGTTTGGATTCTTTGATACAAATAAATATATGGATAATGTTCAGGTCATCTCAATTCACCCTACACGATTGTCACCTCTAAAAGAAATGCCATATATTCAAGGACAGACGTGTAAGTACCATATAACCTGAGGTTCTAAACAAGCCATCATTAAAAATAGAAGCTGATGCAGGAAGATTAGACAAAAGAAATCTACATGTGCAGATTTTGGCCCCATAGAATTTCATAAGATTCAATCAAATATTCTTCTTCATGTTAAGCCAGTTATGCGCGAATGTTGTAAAAATCTGTTAAATTAAATTATTTAACCAGCATAAACAAAATGAAAGGCCAGATTCAAATAAAAAAAACTGTCAGTGTATAACTTCTGTATACAGCCAGATATTTTAAAACACTAAAGTCAACATTCCCTTAATGACATTGCTTATCTACAACATGGAAGTAGATTAATACTTCCCAGCAATAATTGTTTAATAAACTACACCAGTTGCATTCTCTAATCCCAGTTCAGTCTTATCTGTTTACGGGTTTTTGTATCTAGACCGTATGCTATCTAGATTCATAGCGTATAATCTCGCTTTGACTTGCATATCTTATTGCAAAGTTGACTTCTACTCCCATAAATAGGATCCCCTTGTTCACAAATTAAACCACACCAAGTCTCTCAGTACCTGCATTTGTAAGAAACCTTTGAAACAAATACATGACATTATATAACTTTATTGAATTCATAAGCTAATGATTTATATTTTTGTTTTTTTTAATGATAAAGGTGATAACAAAATTCCAACCATAATGAGTGGGCGGATTTCAGCAGATATTGAGATGAAAGATTCAGGCTCACATTTGGGACCAGATGAACTGCCTTATGTTCATAAAGTTGGGAAGCCACCAAAACAAGATTTGTTGAAAGAAATCAGAACTGCGCTTAAAGAAACGTTCCTTTCGGATGACCCGTTGAAACCATTTAAAGATCAACCCAGAAGGAGAAAGTTTGTGCTCGGGTTACAAACGTTTTTCCCGATACTCAACTGGGCTCAAGATTATAGCTTTTCTAAGTTTAAAGGAGACCTCATTGCCGGATGTACCATAGCGAGTCTCTGCATTCCACAGGTAAACAAAAAGAAATAAAGTTGTAGTATGCCCAAAAAGATATCGACACAAGTTTTACATCGATCAAAACCATTAAAACGAATGCTGGTATCGGTTACCCCAGTACCGATGCCGGTTTAGTTCGGCTGCACTCGCTATAGCTTACAATACCAAAAAAATAGTCTACCTTTAATACAATTCCGTTTTAAACAAAATTTAGCACTTGCGTATTCAAGCTTTTTAAAAGTTAAAGAACGCAGGTTATTAGAAAAAGATCAAATTTAATGAAAACTAAATGGGTAAGGTTTATATAAAGTAAAAGGTGTGAAATTGAAACTTACAAAAATTTTAATTTAAAAAGAATTTAAGTACTGTTCATAACCACACAAATTTATATATATATATATATATATATATATATATATAATATTTGTTATTTATGCCTTTTTCAGGATATTGGGTATGCAAAACTAGCAAACTTGAAGCCACAATATGGGTTATGTAAGTTACCTTCATAATATAATTGCATGCAACTATGCAAGTGTTCTTTTGAAAGTTTGACCAATCTAAGTCGACTTGCAGACTCGAGTTTCGTTCCGCCTCTTATTTACGCCTTCATGGGCAGCTCAAGAGATATTGCAATCGGGCCGGTTGCAGTGGTCTCTCTCTTGCTTGGATCTATGCTACAGGACGAGCTTGACCCGGTCAAACAAGAACATGAATATCTACGTCTAGCTTTCACTGCAACGTTCTTTGCTGGTGTTACTCAGGCTACACTCGGGTTTTTCAGGTATGCATAGTTTAAAACGTTGTCGTTTTGATCCAAATCTTATATGGTTTTTGATGTTTGACTTTTTTACAGATTGGGCTTTCTGATTGACTTTTTGTCACATGCTGCTATTGTCGGGTTCATGGGGGGAGCTGCGGTTACCATTGCGCTTCAACAGCTTAAAGGGCTGCTTGGAATCAAGAAGTTTACCAAAAAGACTGATGTTGTTTCGGTTATGCGTTCTGTGATCAACTCAGCGCATCATGGAGTGAGCCAAGCAATATTGAAAATTAAAAATTTTTAAAAATAAAAAATAAATTTAGTTACTAAGTTTTGTTTTTGTTTTTCTTCAGTGGAACTGGCAAACCATATTGATAGGAGTTTCATTCTTGGCTTTCCTTTTGGTAGCAAAATTGATTGTAAGAACTAAGACTATAATTCTTACCCTTGCTTCTTAATCTCTGCAATTTACAATTTTGACCCGTTGACTTTGACTTTGACTTTGACTTTTAAATTTGATCAGGGCAAAAAGAACAAGAAACTATTCTGGGTGCCTGCACTAGCTCCTTTGATTTCCGTCATCGTCTCAACATTTTTTGTTTTCATCACTCACGCCGAGCGACATGGTGTCGTGATTGTAAGCTCGATTTGTCTATTCGTACATAACATGCTGTTTTGCTGCAAAATTAATAAACGAGTAATGTTCATTTTTCAGGTAAGTCATATCGAACAAGGAATCAATCCATCATCCGTGCACGAAATCTATTTTAGCGGGCCATACCTCGCCAAAGGTTTCAAGATCGGTGTTGTTGCCGGATTAATTGCACTCACGGAAGCGGTGGCAATTGGAAGAACATTTGCAGGAATGAAAGATTATCAACTGGATGGAAACAAAGAAATGGTGGCACTAGGTTCCATGAATATTATTGGTTCTATGACAAGTTGTTATGTAGCCACAGGTACGGTTCGCTCACTTCAAAACGAGTCGGTTTATATACTTATTCGCATATGGTGTTTGACTTGCAGGGTCATTTTCACGGTCGGCCGTCAACTACATGGCCGGTTGCAATACTGCGGTGTCGAATATTGTGATGTCTATGATTGTGATGTTGACTCTCTTTGTCATCACTCCATTGTTTAAGTACACTCCAAATGCTATACTGGCTTCCATCATTATATCCGCGGTTCTAGGTCTTATTGACTACGATGCAGTGGTCTTGTTATGGAAGATTGATAAATTCGACTTTGTAGCTTGCATGGGTGCGTTTTTCGGTGTGGTTTTCGTTTCAGTTGAGATAGGCCTTCTCATCGCGGTAACTAGCCTTAACATTATTACCACCGCACACATAAAAACAGTCTTTGATTAGTGAATTTTGGTAAAACTAAGGTTATTTGTGTTTCATAGGTTGGGATATCGTTTGCCAAGATTCTCCTACAAGTAACACGACCTCGGACGGCGGTACTCGGAAAGATTCCAAGAACAAGTGTTTACAGGAACATAGAGCAATACCCGAATGCGACTAGAGTTCCCGGTGTTCTGATAGTTCGAGTTGACTCGGCTATTTACTTCTCGAATTCCAACTACATAAAAGAGAGGTAAAACAAATTTCATTTTTCTTTACGGTTTTATGTTAAGTTTTGATCATTTATGATTCTTGTTATAGGATCTTGAGGTGGCTAACAGATGAAGAAGAAACGTTTAAAAATCACCCGAGAGTCGAGTATTTGATCGTTGATATGTCACGTAAGGGGCATTATTGTAATTCAACTGTTACAGATGAGCATTGTTCTAAAACTTTATTAACTTTGTTTCGCTTAACTCAGCTGTTACCGATATTGATACAAGCGGCATTCATGCTTTAGAAGAATTGCATTCAAGCCTCCAAAAGAGAGATGTTCAACTAGTATTAACCAACCCCGGACAGACCGTACTGGATAAGCTGCACGCATCTAATTTCGCAGACCATATAGGAGAAGACAAGATCTTCCTAACTGTTAGTGATGCTGTCCTAACATTTGCTCCAAAGATGGAACAAGCCTAAACAACCTAGGTTTCATAATTCATTGTCTTGGTTTAACACAGTTCATTTCGGTTTGTTTTCAAGTACAAAAGGAGCAAATAATGAAGAAATTTGGAGACGAGATCAACATGAAGTTGTACACGTTATTCGCCCTCTGTGTGTGTGTGTTATTACACGTTATTCGCCCCCTGTGTGTGTTATTAATCGATGAAAATGTAAACGGAGTCGTGTCAAACGGCCCAAAAATATTTACTATATTCTTACTGTAATTTATCTGTGAGTTAAATTTTTTTTTTTTTTTACAATTTGTAATACATCTGTAGAGCTAATTTCTTTCTTGGTCACTGGTTTGTTCATTTTAACCATTCAATCATCAAACCTTTAACAAATTAGGTAGGTCACCAGAGTTTCAATTTTTGATCAATTGAATCCAACTGACTAACAAAACTCTGTCAAGTACGAAATAACTATTTAGCCCTTTAAATAATTCATTGATTAAAAATTTAAAATAAAAAAAAAATAAAAAAATAAAAACTATTTATACGGCCCACTTTATTGATTTTAAAAGTTAATCTTAAGAAATGGGTTTGTCTATCTAGGGGTGTTTGGGATTCCTTGTAAAAACTCATAACTTTTCAATAAGCTAGTAAGTTATAAAAGTGTAACTTATTAATTTTTTTCAAAATGAAAAGAATTTGATGGAAAGAAAAGGAGATAGGATGTATAAAACAAAAAGAAAAGAAAGTTTTCCATTCACTTCCATCGTTCAAGTTTTTTTTGTGTGTTAAGTATATTTATTTTATGAAAAGAGATGGACGAACGTACCCCTAGCCTACCAGAGTTTTTGGATAGCATTAATTAATTGGGACTCAAAAACTTAAAACTCTAGTATTAAAGGTTTGGAGATAGAACCAAACGATTAAAATGAACAAATCAAAGTGAACAAAAAGGGAATTATCTCTATATCTATTGATGGATCATACATAAATCTCATAACATACAAAGAAACCGCAATCATCAACAAACAGAAATAAGTAAATAGCAATCTACTAGTGGAAGATATCTTTAGAACATCTAAGTACATAAAACCATAATACAACCTCTCAAAAATAACTCTCACTTCAAGTTTTAGGCACTAGATGATAACAATAATAATATAAAACTGGCAAAATAGGTAACGCTCAGCATGAATAGAAATAAACAGATAGTAGCATACTGAGTAGAACCAAGACGGTTGACATGGCTAGCCCGGATGAGCCGGAGGTTAGGGAAGCCGGTGTAGGAGCGAGAGCTGAGGACGGTCCAGATGCAATCACAGTTGGAGCGAGAGCCACACCCAGTGGTGCGTGAGCTGCAATGCATCATAATAAACATGGTTCGTAAAATTAGAAACCCAAATGTTAATGAAGAGTTGAAGAGTGTGCAAGTCACTTAAACAAGTTATGGTGTTCAAATGCACAATTTTCAGCACAATGTACAAGTCATAATAACACGGAATTTCAAACTTTTGAATGAACGAATTTAGGGGTGTAAACAAGCCGAACTTGAGCTCAACTAGTCTTGAGCTGGCTCGTGGGTACACGGGCTAGGCTACTTTATTTTGTTATTTATTAATTCTTAATTAATTTATATATATTAATAATTACTTTTATATATTGTTTAAGCATAAAATGAATATATGCGTTATTTTTTATTATGTATATTATTAAGTTACTTTTATCATAATTTTATATATAATAATGATTAAATAAATATATAGATATATTTTAAATTAATTAAAATTATATAAATACTAGGCTAGTTTATGCCTCAAGCCGGCTCAAGCTCGATAATTAAGACTCAAGCTCAAGCTCATGCTCGTTTATTAAACTAGCTTATATTTGGGCTCAATTAACCTCTAAACTCATTAACACCCAACAATTAACATCACCCAAAAGAGACAAAATCTAGTTCCCTCAATTCATGCATAACATTTATAATTGCCAAAATATCCACAAAATAAATTAAACAAAAAAATAAATGTAAGATAAGATTCAAATCAATACATACCAGGAGCTCCAGCAAGTCCAGGATTAACTGTAAATGTAAACACAACAAATTCAAAATTAGGGTTTGTAAAAACATAATAACTGAAAACACACTTGCTTACTTCCACAATTAGTAGCAGATGGAGCGTTAATATGGCAAGCAGCCGGTAATTGTAGTGCTTTAGTGATGTTCAACGAAACACCCAGCTGAGCACTGTTCTTAAACGCTTCACATAGACACTGAGCGTCAGTTTTAAGCACGGTTTTCAGGCCTGAACAGCATGTTCCTTCCGGCTTCGTCGCCGTGCTGTCGTTGGTGACGTACGAGAGACAGTCCGCCATGTTTAGGATGACTGTCGAGCAGTCGGCCGCCGGCGCCGGAGCTCCGGTGCCGTGTGCGGAGTTGACGAAGGATGTGTGGAATGCCACGGCGGAGATGCAGAGGATGAGAACGGCGGTGGCTGTGGTGGCTGCCATTGTTGCCGGAGGGTTTTGGAATTGGAAGAAGACAAGTGAGGCTGTATGTGAGTGTGAGGTGTTTAATAAGGTGATTTATATTATCTTTTGGTGATGGGTGTTATGGTAAAGTGACTTATTTGGTCCCTCAATTGTTAGTGTTTGTTACTTTCGCCCTTCATTACAAACGATGGGAGTTGACGGTGAATCGCTGATCTTAGGCTGTGTGTTGTGGGCATCAACGGAGCCGTGAACGGATGAATTAATAGTATCATATTGCATCATATGGCGCTAACTGAACCTAACCCTTCACTCCCTTTGTGGTCAGCTAGCCATCTGCGCAAGCCAAACCCTCAAATTTTCTCCATTTGCATGGGTTAGCCGGCTGAATTCATCCATTCATGACAATCGTTGAAGCGTGGCCATTGTGGTGTGCACGATCCAGATGGCTGGATTCATCCGTTCGCGGCTTTATTGAATGTTGAATGTCCACAAAACACAGTCTTATCGGTTCTTTGGTTGGATTAGATTTAATAGTTGAATGATCGTAATTAATTTTAGAAGATATTTAAGTATTATATAAAAAATACTATTTTATGTTGGAAGATTAATATGAAAATGTTGTTATGTAGGCTATGTTGCAAAACTAGAATAACTGCTTTTTAAAAAATAAAATTGATTAAATGCTTGAAATGTATATAGTTTGTGTTTTATATTATAGTATTCAATATCTTATTGTTAAGAGTTTGGAAAGGATATATATATATATGAGGGATCTTTTGAGAACCATGTTGTGTTGTAAGAACTTAAGAACTCAATTTTATGCCACACATTTAATTAGGTGGATTGGAATATTTGGTTGAGATTAAATATGACAAAAAAAGTCAAAATAGGAGAGAGAATAAAGATGTAAGTGGTTACACTAACTTTTACGTCCGTTACACATGTGTAAAATGTCGGCTCGGTGTGTAAAAATTTCTGTAATTTTTTTACGTGTATGTAACTTACATATATTACGCATGTGTAAAAAAAATAGTTACACTGAGTTCTTTTTCGAGTTCTTAAAACTCAAAGGGGTTCTCATTAGAAATCCCTCCTATATATATAGTAATGTTGTTTAGACCGGATCGGACCGTCTGGTCTGACCGGGATTCGGTCTATTGACCGGTCGTTCGGTTCTCATAGAACCGGCCGGTCCGATCAGAAAACCGGACCGGTTGAACCGGTTTTTTACTATAAAAATATTATTATTTTTTTTGAAAAAAATTATTTTCAGTTGTAACGCCATTTTTTAAACGAAGGTTGTTCGGCCGATTAAACTGGTGAACCGGTTATCTGTTCAGTTCGCTGTCTGATCCGGTTATGAAAACATTGTATATGAAAGATGTTGGTTCAAATATTTACTGTTAAAAAATCGGTTTAGAAAATACTTTTAAAAGAAAAGATGGAAAATTATAGCTTTAACCCATCGAATTGAACTGGTCATCCCGATATGATCATATCTTCAAAGTATTGAATTTGACTTTTCGTTTGTATGAGTTCATCTAATTGTTATACTTTATTACAATGACGGTGATCAAATTCACAAGCCACTATCATTAAGATAGTTTTGAATATAGATGCATCTAGTGTGTGGTTGGTTACACGAGAGTATTTGTTTAATACATGATCACCTTTAAAGAGATAATCATAAAACAAAAAGTCATGTAAGCATTTATATGCATTGATTTGACAGTGACAAATATGGTGATTACGTAACCACGTAACCATATGTCCATCTCTTCCCTACCAACCAGCTTAAATATGTAAAGACCATGTATAAATGTATAACTGGTTGTGTTTTTTATCGTTGCTAACTTAAAACAGTTATATGCGAGTGTGTTGGATACACCCTTCTAAAGCAAACAATTCTATAATAGGTTTTGTGTTTTGTTTGTGATAACTAGAATTGCAATTTAAACTTGAAAAATAAAATAAAAAAGCTCATTCTGAAAACTTGTTATGTTCCTCTTCTTTTAAGGGCCAAATGAGACATAATGGGATAGTATAGGCATCCGATGAGTAATACAAAGTGGAAAATGGTGTTCACCTGTGAAGAGAGAGTGTGTATGTGATGTGGGTTTGGTGAAAAGTGCGCCATGTGCACACAATAGTGACTTGTGTAAATGTAAACGCAGGGAGGCGGGTTACGTGTCGTCTCACCGATTTTTGCGCACTAAATTCGGTTTCCAGAACATATACTTTCACATCTTATTGTGTTGTGTAAATGCATTTTGTTTTATAACTCGTAGATATGTTTTTATTTATATCCGCTCGTTTTACGTATGCTTTATGGTGAATGACTTAATGATAATTCACTTACTTACGCAAATGCTAGTTGGATTAAGTATGAGGAAAGAGATGCGTCAGGGTTTGAATCACATATATGATAAGAAATTTTTGTTTGAACCTCGTGGGGGCTCCGGTTAGATTCCAACAAGCGTGTGCCCGTATGGGAGGACAACACTATTATATGATTCGAACTTAGGTAGCGTGGGTTGTATATGGTTCGGTTTTCATGATCTTTAGGTCAAACCGTAAACCAAACCTTAGAAATCTAAAACTTTCACGGTTAGCCATAGAAACACCATGTTTTGGTTTTTGCAATATGTTAATTTGTTATATTTTAGTGTTGACAGTTTTTTTTTTGTTTAGTTCTGATGTCATAACCCAATACCAAGTTGTATTGACTCGCGGCTGCACCTCTTGTATCTTTTTTTATCATAAGTTATACGAATGTTAATAATATATGTGAATTTAATTTTTTCATTTATTGTACTTACTATTACAAACCTAGTCAACAGTGGTGGATCCAAAAGTTTTGTTCAATGGGGTAAAACGTAATCGGTAAAAATGATCGGTTATTACAGGTAGTCGAACTAATTACCATATTTAATAAACAAAGTGGGTCTAAAACACACTCTTTAGTACCTATCATTCTTCTAGAAAGTCATGACCAACATGAAAGATTATCTAAATAAACATAAACTAAATTCATAGTAACTAGTAAGACAGCCTTTAGTACCAGTCTTCTTTTTTCAAATTGGGCTTTGAAGGGCAAGAATAAAAGCCTTAGGGCATGTGAAAGACACCGAATGGGGGCATATTGAATTTGGATAAGTTATTATATGAAATTTACAAAGCCTTTAACAAGTTGAGTGGGGATCATTACCCCCCCCCCCCCTCTCCAATCAAGTAAATCCGTCACTTCTAATCAATATTAATCAAATTTGAGTCACTACATCGCCGCATCATGGCGGGTTTCGTTACCTAGTTGAAATTAATCTTCAAATTGTTAGTTACGCATTAACTTTAAAAACATATTGTGTATATAAGAAAAACGAATGCAATGACTCAATCAATTCAATTGATTTTGCACTCTGTTGTATAATTGATTTTGCATCTCCACAACTCTAATGAATCGCTCAAAGGTAATTTCAAGCTTTGTAAATTGATTGTATTTTCTTCAAACTCTGTAAATTAATCAAAGGTCTTCTAGCTCGGTAAAGTGTAACCACATTCGTAGTCTATAATTGATCAATCAATTAATTACGAAATTGCCACCACATGTTTTTTTTATTTGATTTGTGCGTTTAGTAGGTTAAATTAATTTGTATTTGATCCAAACACATGTGACGTATGAATGGATATAATTTATGTTTTAACAATATAATAATTAGTCATGTTGCCAAAACTTATAAGAAAACGTTAGAATTAAAAAAACTAACGTGACACAATTGATCGTTTCTATTTATTTATTTATATTAAAATATACTAGTAATCATTTACTTTTCATGACTTTTTAAGTTATATTTTGTTATTCTAAAGTACACGTATTTTTAAATATACATTAAAAAAGCAGACAAATATAAAAGAAAAATAATAAAAATAATTGAGAAAAAAAAGAAAGAAGAACAAAAACCCTTTATGTCGTTAAACTTACAAAGTTACAAGTATCTTTTACTTTGTAACTAAAGTAGTTTGACGAGTCACACGTGAATTATGTATCGTAAACTAGTCAAGTCTAGCTCGTCTAAGTTTGATTTTAAACCTTTTAACTAAATATATCTCAATCTTGAGCTCGAGTTTAACTTATTTCGATCTCTATTGCCAAAGCTCAAATTTGATTCTTAAGAAAGATTTCAAGCTTGAGATAGGTTCGTTTATTATGCATATGCGTAATACCAAAAAAAGAACTAATAGTAAAGATCTATCGGCTTACACATATATTTCATATTGCAAACCATGAACAAAATTGGTAAAGCTGATTTTTCAAGGATAAACCAAACGTATAAATCTTAAACAGATCAAATAAGTTTATTTGTTTTGGTTTAGAGTGTTTAATCAAAGTAAACTGTTTACAAGCACTCCTAATTTTATCGATCAATTCATCCAACCATTTTTTTCTCATTAGTTTTATTGTCATTAACATAGAGCTGGGCATAAAACCCGCTTCCACTTGACTTGTGGGTATGAAGCAAGTTTCAGTTTTTTCCTAGAAGCGTACCTAGGCCTGTAAACGAACAGAACGTTCAGTGAACTATTTGTGAACTGTTCGGTAGAAAGTTCGTTTATGTTCTTTAATTTAATAAACGAACGAACATGAACACGTGTTCTGTTCGTTCATTTATATTCATGAACGTTCGTTTACGTCTGTTTATTTATGTTCATTTATGTATTAATAGAAAATTATGAAATACTATCTGGATAGGTTATCTGCTTAAATGTTTTATATTTGTTAATTTATGTTCATTTAAGTGTTTTCATTTCAGTTCGTTTATATTTGTGTTCATTTACATTTGTTTATACATGTTCGTTTATCTTTGTTCCGTTATGCTCGTTTAGATTTTAAACAAACGAACACAAATGTCTATTTTTAAATAAGCGAGCATGAACATAAATATTTGTTCGATTAAGTGTACGTGTTCTTTTAAAGGCAAATGAACAAACACGAACATGCTCTTGTTCGCATTCATTCGATTCGCTTACAGGCTTTCATTATTCACATTGATGAATACATCGGTCTCAATCTCTAGACTCTGCCAATTTTGTTTGTGTTTGTTTGTATTCGTGAACCGTTCGTGAACACATTAATTTCCTTAATGAACGAACATGAACAAAAAACCTCGTTCGCTAAATGTTCGTTAACCGTTCGTGAACACATTATTTTCTTAACGAACGAACATGAACAAGGTCTTGTTCGTGTTCGCTCGGTAAGTTTACAGCCCTAAGCGTACCCAGACTTGGAATTGACAAAGACCAGTTAGAACCGGTTCCACCTTAAACCGGTCAAAACCCGGACCTCATCCAGCCAAAATCCTATAAAAACACGGCAAAACCCGGTCAAAAACCTAACTATACCCGAAACCGGTTCCTACTCAATCCGTTTCTTGACTTTTATTGACCAAACCCGGAATCAGGTTCCGGTTTGAAAACCCGGTTTACCCACATCTAATATTCTAATTATACATAAGAAAAGTATATTTAAAAATAAGCAATGTATGAAATTGTAGTTAATTACGCGGCGCATGTTTCATTGGGTCCCAACCACTTTAGCTAAATCATCATCATCATCATCATCATCATCATCATCATCATATTCCCTAAAAACTGAATTTTGAATATATGTCCATGTTTTAAAATTCTTATCATTTCATTACTTTAATCCGTTTAAAGAAATTTAATGGCGCGTCAAGTATTTAAATGGTTCACCATTTGCTTCACATTACTCTTCATGATTACTGTAAAGGACAATTAACTTTTTATTATATAAAAAGCTGTTAAAAATTATTATAAGTAATTTGAGTTATACTTTAGACTAAAATATAAGATTTGCTATAAAACCCGAACGTTTCTATGAATTTCACACTTTAAGGGGCGTTTGATTCGCAAAATGTTTTGAAAAGAATTAGAATGTTATAACGGAATTGGATTTGGTAGGAATTGAAATTAAAGAGTGAAATGAGTCCCTAAAAAGCGGCTTCGTTGAGTTATAGGTTCGTCTGGAATCAAATCATAGGTTGGTTTCGAATCCATAATCTTCGTCTTCAGATTGAATCACAAAATGGTTTGAAATTGGTCCAATTCTAATTCATGGAAAATCCAGGGACCAAATGGGGTCTTGAAGAGGTAGGGTCCTAGACCCACCCAAGCGCCAAGGCACTACCATAGGTGTCAAGGTGAAACCGGTCAAGCGTCATTCCCTGACACCCTGGGAAAATTTAGCGCTAAAGATCTTCATAAGCATGGTACAAAAAGAAAATATCTCAATGAAAATGATGACTAGCCAATAAAGGAATGACAGTACATGGATAATAGTACAGCATGGTACAAAGGTCACCATCAGTAAACTATTTTACCCGTTAGCCTCCCAATCGCACGTGGGTGCTCCGTGATTGGTGGAATTCCTAACACCGTGGGCAATCCATACTTTCTCTTCTCATATCCGACTATAAATAGAACTCACACCTTCATGGTAAAAGAATCGAACTTTCAAAGCAAGAACACTCACTAGTGCATCGCGATTACCTATACTTATTTAATCATCAATACTAACTCTCATGCCGGAGGGTGGTTACGAGAAGACCCCCCCCCCCCCCGTATTCCTTTCTTGTAACGAGCTCATGGTGTTCTATTTTGCAAGAGCTTATACTCATATTGGCCGGAATACGTACAACCCATCGTGGGAAAGACTAGATATCAACTTGAGGGATAGGCTACTAATCTGAGGGTTGAACTAGTGTTTCTTCATCGACGTCATCCGTGTTTTTTTAGAACTAGCTGTACCCAAACTCTTTACGCTTCGCGGCTAAGATGAGTGGGAAAACATCCACCTCGGAGACCGACAACGCGTCGCTGTCCAACAAAAGGGAAACACGATGCTAGACACCGTTATAACAAACCAAGACGATGTTGTTAACACGACGAACCAACCACCAAACTTCACCACAACGGCTGGTACCAGGTTCCGTCCCAAGAACCAACCGCAAAACTCACTACCACCAAGCGTGATGGAATGGTGGGAAGCGAGTAGGAAAAGTTGATGGCAAAGATGCAGCAGAGATTCTAATCAGGAGTTCAACCGAGAACTCTGTTCGAGGGAGCATCAAGCAGTAATGACGAGACGAGTGTGAAGAAGAAGAAAATGAATCAGCCCCGCACCGTCCTCGCGCTCCTAGCACCCGGACTCTGTTCGAGGGAGCATCAGTCAACTTCTACGGGTTTATTTAAAGAATTTACTTTTTTACTTTAGTTTCAATGTTATAACTCGATATCGACTGAATTCGCGTTGGTTCACAACTGCAACATTAGTTTTTATTTTTTTTAATATATTGATTTGTTGTATTTAAACGATAACAAATTTATTTTCTTAATTATTACACCATCAGCCCGATACAACACGTTGAGTTTGATATTCACATTATTGGCAAAGTTTTCACGTTAGAAGTAATTGGAAAGGTTTTCATATCCACCATTTAAAGGGGCATAAATTTGGTGGATGCTTGTTAAATGAGTAGATCATCACATAAATATGTAGACAATATCCTTTCACATTATTGTTTCTCATACTCAACAATATAATAATTGATAAGAAAGACAAACCTTAACAACTTTTCTAGAATTTTTTTTTCTTTTTGTATTTGAAATTCCACTACTACTAATAATAATATTATTTATATATTAATGGTTTGATTAAAGAAATTTAAACAACTATACATTTTGAAATTTTTAGTTCACAAAAGGAATGATCTCCCGTGAGAGTATGAGCATGTGGCAAAATACATTAAGGGATGATTTCTCTTGTGTTTCTTTAATGCATACTCTTATGAATATCGTTACTTTCATTTGTCCATTTCATGATTAAAGATTCTTGTAACTTTAAGTAGTTAGTAATTTTCATTTAAATTTACATATATTTATAGAAATAGAAAAGTCCAATATAAAACCAATTTCAAGTTAAGAATAATAATACATAAACATACTTTTATTGCTTCAGTGTGATACATAAGACGTTTTAACCACCTATCCCCCCCCCCCCTAATTATGCAACTCTTTTAAATTTAACGACACATACAAATATATACATATGCGCATTTTTATCAGAACCAGTTTTATGTTGAGAACTGTGATAACTGCATAAAGCACTTGTACGTTGTTCATTAAAGAATTAATGAGATATTAAGTAGGCGGTTATACAGTCGTCTTATGTATAACACCTAAAACAAGATGTGAAAAGATGTTACATTGTTTTCATAGTTCATAACATATCTTTTGGTTGAACCTTCTGTTTTAAAGGGTAGTAAGCTTATTTCAACACACACAAAATCGGATTATCTAATTAATAAATGAAAATAGTATGATACTATTATATTTTCTATGATATATATATACACGGGTTATCCTTTAATTATTGGCCAACATGCTGATGGAAGCTGTACAAGATGCATTAGAGTAAGTACCAAGGTAGTGATGGCCAATGACCTTTGTGTGACAAAAAGTGAGTTCAAAATGAAGACACCTTAATGATGGTGTCAAATGGACCGTGGGTTGCATCATTCCTTATGTTTTCTTCAAGCGTGGAAACTAAAAGTAGACAAATTCCCCTATATTTTCTGGTGGACTTTTACACATAGAAAAGAGCCGATCGGTCCCATACGAACATGAATATATTCGTGTTTGATAGGCACATAAAACTTTGCTTGTTTGTACCAAAGACCAATTGGTCCAGTTGATAGTCCAGTCTGGAGTATTTTGTTTTGGTCTATGCAAGGTGATTTCCTGATTATGGGTTTCATCCTGGGTCACTATGTTCTGTTCTTCAGGTGGAATGATGATTCATTTTTCAGGTGATCTCGGGTGTCCGGGCTTTTGCAATATAAAGAGAGAAAAAAAGAGAAAAATATTAATAAAATAGAAAGTTTACTTGTTTGTATAAAGAAGTCGATTCATAATGAATTTTTATTCACGACAAGTCAAATATAATACAGAAATCAATTATCCTTCAAATTTTCCACCTTGACCGATGCCCACTAATATGTGTTGTAATATTCTTTCAACGGTTACATTTGTTAAGTTTTTTCTCTTAACGTTTGGACTTTTGAATTTATATCTTTTTATGGTGTTTTAACTAAGCTTTTATTTTATAATGGTTCTACTCTATTTTCTTGCATGGTATGACTTGGCAGCTCAATTTACTTTTTCAACATTACACACATTTTTTTTTTCTAAAACAAAATTAAGAATATCATTGAGTTTGATGATTATGAATATAATTGAGTTTGAGGATTAGTACAAAGGACACATACATCTAGAGATTAAAATCTTTACCTAAAACATTTTAAATTGGTTAGTTTGGGTAAGATATTTTAACTTAAAGAGTTAAAATGGATCAATTGAAATTACATCTTATTATTTTGGGGTTAAAATGGGTCAACAAATTTAAAGAAATTGGTCGATATGAGTTAGTGTCCTAAGAAAATTAGAATGTTTTGGATCGGAATGGGTTTCAAAGTGGCATAGATTTCTGCACGAGATAGGTTTCAACACTAAACGGGCTTGGTTCAAGTTTTGGCTCAGATCAGGTTTCGAGCCGACACGAGTTTTTGCACTGGAGGTTCTTCTTTCTTATTCTAAATAAAGTCCCCAATAGAGCTTAGTTGATCCATGATTTGGGTTAGTCTGGTTTCTTATGTTACTTTTTGGTCGATTTCGGATTCATTTTCAATTTTGATAGATTTTGTCAGTTGCTGTTGTTCGCTTTTAGTTTTTTAGTTTCGTTTTGATCGATTTTTTGGGTTTCAATCGGTTAGGTTTTGTTTTTTTTGTTTCGTTTTTGACGATTTTTCGGTTTCAATTCTATTTATCAGGTTTTTTTGTTCGAACGAGGACAGCGGAGGAAACATTTTAGTATTTTATAGTTTTTTTTGTTTTTGAATTATGATTTTTTTCATTAATTTTTTGAAATATTTTTGAGGGTTTTTTTTAATCTCAACCCATTCCGATCCAAACCAAAAAAATAAAATAAAATAAAAAAAATCCTTTTTTCTAATTGACCCGTTAAGACCCTAACCCGTTTCAATCCATGACCCGCTTTGACCCATGACCCGTTTTGACCCAACCCGACCTATTTGCCACCCCTACTGACATCTAAGGTTAAAATCATATTATTATAAAGGGTTAGGTTCAAATAAGAAGTTTGATTTTCCTAAGAAGGCTATGAAGGAGGGTATTTTAGTCTAATACTTTAATATCAAAACCCACCTACTTTAATCTCAAAACCCACTTAAATTAATTTCAAAAACTCACTTACATAAAACTCAATTACATCTTCACTCATCTCTTACTACCACCATCACTCCACCGCCCACCGCCACCACAACCGTCACCCACCGCCACCACCTCGTCGGAAAAGTCCGAAAAAACACAATGAAAAAAACACAATGGAAAAATACACTATGAAAAAAAAACACAATGATAAAAACACAATAAAAAACACAATTGTATGACACAATGGAAAAAAAACACAATAAAAAATACTATTGTATAACACAATTTTGTAAAACACAATTCGGTAAAACACAATTTGTAAAAAACTCACTAATTTTTTTTTAATTTTTATATTACAATATGGTACTCATATAAAAGATAAAAAAACACTTGTTATTATGGTGAATTTGTTTTTCATTAAAAACGTCGTAAAAAAAGTTATAGACGTTTTAAAATGATGGAGGAATTTGGCATCTGCCTTGCATGTGGAGAGAGAAAGTCAACAAATGTGTTATTCCTTTTATGCCCTTTACCTTGTGTTCACACTTGATCTCCCCCTAAACTAATCTCAACCCTCCATATTTAAAATCAATGGACAAGATTACTTGTTATCTTTTCTACAAAAAGTATACTTTCTATTATAACCGAACCCTTATTATAAAAATACTAATATAAAATAGAAAGTTATAAATCTTTAAAACATTCACAAAATCAAAGTTGGTGTGACTTTTACTTGGGCTTTTATGCCGGTAAGAATGGGCCTAGTGGAAGATATGGGCTGTGTGTGTATTGGTTTTGTTTAGAAGATTGAACGAAATTTAAAATTTTACATGATATATAAAACTATTTGCAATGACAAAAACATTTAAAATTGGAATTTGCATAGGATTTATAATTAGAAAGAATTGGATTTGAAATCTGAACATTCTAATAGGAACTGGAATTTGATATGCTCGTTTGACAAATAAATTGAAATCATTTTTTTTAACGAGGATAACGGCGAAAACATTTTAGTTTTTTATTTATATTTTGCGTTATGATTTTTTATTTCTTTTTGAACTTTTTTTAGGGGTTTTCTATTAAGATATAAAGCCCGTAAAAATTCAAAAATAATAATAAACAATTCATAACTCAAAATATAAATCAAAAACAGAAAAGGTAAAAAAAAACAATGTTTTATTCGTTGTTCTCGTTCAAAAAAAAAAAGAAAAGAAAAATCTCGCGAGAAGATTCCAATGAATTTACTTGAAATCCTCCACATTTTGGAAGGGTTTGGAATCTATTTATATAAAGGAATTGAATTCCAATTTCAATTCTAATTCTTTGAACCGAACACACCAAAATAGCATTAAGATTCCAATTTCAACGAAACAAACACGCCATGTCATGGGATTTTAATTCCAATTCCTTTGAATTCCCACGAATTCTGTGAAACGGACACACCCTTAAATAATGTTTATGCGTATCGTTGCTCACCAGTTATCCTTGAGCCCGCCAAAACCCACTACCACCGGAGCTACATTACCCGTGAAATTACTTGCTCTCTCTCCCCTACACACAAAATCAACACTCGATGTCGATACAACCAATGACGGCATAATTCCAATGGCTCCAAGACTCCAACCTAAAACAGGCCAGCTCTAACCATAAAGGCTGACATGGCCCGAACTGAACTGTTGGGGTTTGCGGTTCTCCCTCTAACCAGCCAGTTTAGTTATGTCACATAAATATTGACACTAATCACAAAACAATGTCAGATAAATATAAATGATGGTCTCATTATTAGGAAATGATATTAGTTGAAACATTTTAAAAAAATACATCAAAATTCAACTGTCGTTAATTCGTGTCTCATCGTGTTTAACAAGTTAAAAACGATGTGCTTAACACAAATATCAAACATGAATACGGCTTGTTTAACTACTTTATATGTAATTATTATAAGACAGTTTAAAGTTGTATCAATAAGGATAAATGATGGAGCATAGTCCACTAATTTCAGCTATTAAAAAAAAAGAATCACATACCGAACGCTAATATAAAATAAATAACTTCAACTTAGAATTTTAATGAGTCATTTGACAGCCCTAAATTCAAGTAAACCTAAGTTAATATTATTAAAAGTTCCTTTTGATTAACCAGTTAATGGATTTAATAATAAATAACTTCGACTTAGAATTTTAATGAATGCATCATCTTTATTTTGAAATGAATTTTAAGGTCAAACCCACTTCTATATTTTTATATTTTTAGATACAATTATACAGTTGGTACCTAATATTTACTAAAAGTATGTATGGATATTTAACTATTGAATTTTTAACATTTTTAGGTGCTAATTGTATCTTCTGTTAAATGTTAACAGAAAATAGAGGGCAATTTTGTCATTACGCAAAAAATAGAATATTTATACATATTTTTGACTCATATATATTACTTGTTAAATAAAAAAGGTTAAATCAATGGCTTAAAATAATAAAAGATTATGAAAACAAGTTTATACAGTTATGTTAATGTCTTTTTCAACAATCGAATTGTGATGACCAAGGTGTTAATTCATCTGTTTTAAAATTAATTATGAAGCTAAAAAGTATATTAATAACTAATCTTGCTTTCAAACCTTTAATTTTCTTTATCACTATCAAAAAGTTTATTATAAGGTTTTAAATTAGAAACATATAATTTAAATACCTAATTATATTAAATTTCTAAATAAAGATGTTTATAAAATCGTTTCATTTTAGCGTTTGAAGATAAAAATATAGATTTAGAAAACGAAAGTAATGATATAAATATTTAATTTTCTGTCATGTATGAAGTTTAATTTTCAGAATATTTGTTTTATGTGGAGTCAATTTTCTGTTAAAATATGTAAATTTTCCAAAAACATATGCATATATATTCTTTTTTTTTTTTCATATGATGACGAAACTACCCTCCTTTTTCCTGTTAATATTTAATGAAATTTACAATTAGTATCTTAAATTGTTACAAATTTAGAAGTTGAATGGTCATACATGTTACTTTTAGTATCCAATCTTGTTACTTGGTAAATGTTAGGGACTAACTATGCAATTGTCATATTTTTATTCAAAACTTAAGATAACTTGGTAATCATATAATCTTTATAGTCATATATATTACGTTAATCTACCTATTCTAATAAAGTAAAATAAATGTGGACACTTGTCATGTTTTGGTTAACTCTTATAATTTTTTCCCTCTAAAACTAATTTACCCTAATATATGTAATAAATCAATAATTATTCACTTTCCTTTTACACTATATTTATATAATATATATATATATATATATATATATATTTTTATAAATATAAATATAAATATTAACATATTATTTTACTACATATTTCAAAATACTTGGTGAATTTCAAAAATCAACAACAAATCATGTTACTCAAATAAAAATTGTTTCGGATTTTTTATGGAACTTAAATTTGATATTATGGGTCAAAAGTTGGTAAATAGATTATTTGGTACAAGTTAACTACATTTAGGTTAAAATTTGTTACGGGTCAAAAATGAAAATTTTGAGTATTTTTAAAAGTTTGAAAATGCAAAATAGATTTATCGTCTAATTTGTTATGGGTTCAACGTGTTGACTTTGAAATGTCAAAAGTATGAAAGTTAGAATTTTAAACATGATTCGGGTTTCAAATTTATTTTTAAGGGCATTTTTTAAAATAACCAAAATGTTCGGGATTTGGCAAACTAACTATTTTTCCCTCAAATATTAAAATGTAAGAAAAGACTGCGAACACTTTCGACATGCCACCTCCATGCCTATTAATGCTTATAACTTTTATCAATTTTAAAATATTTATGTTAACATTAATTTTTCCTTCAATAAGGATCATAACGTTGTATGGGAAGCATGTTATGGAAACCTATGCTCAAATGAAACAAAATATTCATAAAATTGGATGGGTTAATATGTTATTTTTTATGTTGTCATTATGACAAAGTCGAGAAGCCCTCTGAAACTTATCAGAATCTTTATCATGGTGTAGCTCAGAAAAACATAGCTCTTGAAGAACATCCATTGTTACAATTTAATGTTCTACTTTCCTTTAATGAGTGGTAAATTGATAAATATATCAATAAAGGTAACGCTCATTTTGTATTTAGACTGAGTAGTTATAACTACTATCGTATGAGAAGCTTTATTTCCGAATGGTTCATAACCAAAAGTCTTTCAATTATACATATATGGCACCGAAAATGAATTTTTCAATAGAAAGAAATATTCTCGGGTACGTTTTTACACGAGCATTTTTTTATTAAGTTCATATAAAAAAATAATTTTGTGATATAAATAAAATCAATTTATGTACACATTGTATAGATACAAGCATAGATGTAATACATTTTTTTCATATATGCTATGTAATTATTTATTTTACCTATAATTTTATAATTTGAATTATCCAGTGTGTGACACGGGCTCTAAAACTAGTTAGTTATATAAACAAAAAAAAGTATATCTTGTTCAAGCTTGTGTGTATTAATATTGAGATTTTTACATGTTTTCCCTTCCTAAACCTTTTAAATTACATATTTTTTCAAAATACAAGTGTTTAATGCAAAATGTACAATGTTCTTTAAGCATGGTTTGGAAAAATATGTAATTTCAAAGTTTAAAAAGAAAAAAATATATAAATGCCTCTAAAATATTCCTCTAGTTAATAGATTTATTTTCCGAAATATTTGTCACTTGAGATGATAATTTAAAGACGTCTAAAATACTTTTTGAACAGGCTATCAAGAAGATAAGCATAATATGCTTATCATTTACAAAGGTGGACAGAGCTGATCTATATAGGGGCTTTAGCCCATTATGCTACCCAAATATACAACTTCACTGATTTGGTTCTATCTCGTTGATATATATTTATTTGAATCCGAAAATTAAACATCACTTAGTGCATCTCCATCGGATGGTTTTTGGTTGGTTCAAACCAACTTAACCAATGGAGGATATGGTTTAAACCAAAAATCAAGAAGCCAAGTTTGAATTTCCAAACCAACAAAAAACCATTCAATTGTGGACCCCAATATCACATCTTTCACCCCCCCCTACACACACACACACACCCATATTTACATTTATAAAATATATTAAAATGTTATACGTATATACATATTTTTTTTATATTTATTTAAAAACTTATGTATTTTTTTGTTTGTCTATTTTTTACGTAACACCAAGTTTAACGATTAAATTTTTTAACGGCTAGTTTTTTAATGATTTTATTATCTATTTTACAACGCTTAATTCGAATAAAAAAAATATTACAAGAAGTCCTAGAAAAAAAAAACGTTACAAAAAATCCCAGAAAAAGGTTACAAGAAGTCCTAGGCATTACAAAGATTCCTAGAAAAAAAAAACATTACAAGAAGTCCTAGAAAAAAAAAAAAAAAAAAACCGTTACAAGAAGTCCTACTCATCCAACCCATGTTTCGCCATTATTTTGTCACATACTTTCTTGTGAATCGCTAGTCTCTTCGGGTCCATATGCGAGCGATCCGCAAAAAGTATGTTCATATCTTAATTATATATAAAGTCATCCATTTTTTGTTGATGTTGTTTTAACAACGTTGCTTTCAAACGAAAGATCTCCTCGAGAGATTCGTCGGTCTCATTTGTTTTTTCTTTTCTCTTTGTAGCCTTTGCCAATGCCTTAGCTTTCTAGGTACCAATAGGATGAGACGGCTCCTTGTAATGCTCATGGTCGTCTTCTAGGTTGACGCCATACTCTTCAACAGTTATTGGATTGCTTTCGGCATTGAGGTCGAAAAGTGTTGCGTGGCCATCTGATGCTGATGTACTGTACTCCCTGGAAGCAGACGTCTTTGTCCTCTTGTATGTAATGGTTTGGGCATATTCCATTTTTGTTGGAACCTAACCACCTCCCATACATGCTCATAAAGAAATTTAGCATTCTCAAATTGAAAATATTTTGCCTTGGCTGCATTACGGATTTGATCATTAGACCAACCACTACGATATTGCTCTTTGAGGTTGTCATACAACTCTGTAAAACGGTGCACTGGCTTTGTCATTTGATGCCAGTGTGATTTTATAACACTTTGTTCCCTTGGAACCAATACTTCTTTAATCCAGTATGCATGGATGCGTTTCCAAAAATCATCAACCTTCTGATTATTACCCGTGATTGAACCCACATAAATGTGAACATGAGCACGAGCTAGTAGTACCTCATCATCAGCGTCCTAATGAACAACTTTGGTTTTGGTTTTGATAGCTTTGGAAGATGCCACTTTCTTTCCTTTCTTCTTTTTATCAAGTGTGGGGGTTGGGTTATCATCCAAAAGAGATGATTGAGTTGAACCAAGTATTTGGTGTTGAAAAGCAGGAGATGTTGGTTCACCACCAGATTAATGGGTACCAGATGATGGAGTTGGATAAGCATGGGGATATGTGGGTTGTGAAATACATGGATAAAAATATGGAGTTGGATAAGCATGGGGATATGCAGGTTGATGATATGGAGGTTGTTGAAATGAAGCATGTTGATATGAAGCTTGTTGAAATGCAGGGTTTAAAACTTGATTGAATTGTTGAAAACCGACGTTTGTGGCTTGATTTGGGAGATGATTCATGGGAGTTGTTTTGGTTTTCATTGGATGAAGTGCTTAACAAATGCTGAAATGGAATTTCATCATCCATTTTTAGTGTGAAGAAATGAGTTAGTGAAAGACTAGCTGGGAATTCAACATCCATTTATAGAAAGCACTTTATAGAGAGCACTATAGAGAGCACTATAGAGAGCACTTTACAGAGCACTTTGTAACAACTAGTTTTGTAACGGCTAGTTTTATAACGGCTATTTTTATAACGGCTAGTTTTATAACGGCTAGTTTTGTAACGGCTAGTTTTCAAACGGCTAGTTTTCAAACGGCTAGTTGTAACGGCTAGTTTTCAAACGCCTAGTTGTAACGGCTAGTTTTCAAACGCCTAGTTTTCTACCATATATACATCAATTTATCTTCAATTTACCTCACAACCTTTTATCCTCAATCTTGCTAATCTTTATTCAAAATGAGTTTGAGTGATGAAGAAATGTCAGAGGTTCCCATAAATTTTGATGCTCACTTCATGAGCTTGTGGAATAAGCAACTCGAGTTATTGGTGGATGATGAATACGAAAATATGTATGAAGAAATCAAGAGGAGGCGTGTTGAAGATTCAGAGTCAAGTTCTAGACGACCTAACAAAGAGAAACGCAAAGAAATAAGCAGAGGTCGTGTAAAAGGCAACACACGTCTATGGGATGATTACTTTTCTCCCCAACCGGTTTACCCTGAAAGCTACTTTAGAAGAAGGTTTCGGATGGGCAAAAATCTGTTTATCAGAATTGTAGATGCCATGTCAAATCATTCTCCATACTTTACACAAAGATATGATGCAGCACACCGACCGGGCTTATCCCCTCTTCAAAAATGCACATGTGCCATACGCATGTTAGCATATGGCTTAGCTGGTGATCAATGCGATGAATATGTACGCATTGGTGAAAGTACTATCATGGAATGTCTTCAAAAGTTTTGTAGGTATGCCATTGAAATCTATTCTAATGTTTATCTAAGAAGGCCAAATGAAAAAGACATCCAACGACTAGTAGATAAGCATTCTACAAAGCATGGTTTGCCTAGAATGTTAGGAAGCATTGATTGCATGCATTGGTACTGGGAAAATTGTCCAGTTGCATGGAAAGGTCAATACACAAGAGGTGACCATAGCGGTCCTACAATCATGCTCGAGGCAGTTGCGTCTTACGACTTGTGGATTTAGCATGCCTATTTTGGTGTTGCTGGATCAAACAATGACGTGAACATTATAAATCAATCTCTAGTATTCAACGAAGTCTTAGAAGGTAAGGCTCCGCTGTGCAATTTTATAGTGAATGGAAATGAATACACTACAGGATACTATCTAGCAGATGGAATATATCCTTAATGGTTTACACTTGTGAAAAGTTTAACGTGTCCACCAAACCACAACCAGAAGATGCTAGATTTCAAGGCATGCCATGAGTCTGCAAGAAAAGATGTGGAGAGAGCATTCGGTGTTCTCCAAGCTCGATGGCATATCATAAAAGGTCCAGTAAGAATTTGGAGCATGAATTTTATAAAAGATATAATGTATGCATGCATTATACTACACAATATGATTGTGGAAGATGCAGGGGCCGCTATAACAGATTGGTCGAATGATGAAGATGAACCACCTGAACTGCCATTTCATGAACCGACATATGATTTCCAAGCGTACATGGAACGGTTCAGGGATTTACGTAACAATGAAGCTCATCATGCACTTCGAAATGATTTAATGGAACATTTATGGACGGTTAAGAATAATAATAATTCATAGGTTTTATTATTAAGCAAAAGCTTCAAATTATCTCTCTTTCATTTCGTAGAGTAATTGTCATTTTAAATTATGTAATTTTTTTTTGTTCATTTATTTGTTATATTTTTGTTAATCTATTTTTTACTAAATTTTTATTATATTACTATTTATTTAAATAAAAATTAAATATTTGGAAAATTGGAATTTAATAATCCCAACTTTCTGTTATTGGCCAATAATAATCTCAACTTTATTTATTCCCACTAGTGGTCCCAGATTTAAAAAAGTTGGCTCTCAATGGTCCCCTGTTAAAAATAACCTAACGGCGTTAAATTTTTTCCCAATTTCAAACTGATTTATTAGGGCATTTGATCGGAAGGAGGATACGAGTCGATTAGCGTAAAACATAGCTCGAAATGATGATTCAAATGGCTTGATTAGTGCTTCAAATCGGGTGTTTGAATTTAAAATTAACAAACATTAAGTTGTTTGGAGTATCGTTTCGAGCTTAGTTTTACATCAAGTATCTTTCTTCCGATCAAAAGTCTAAAAAATCAGTTTGAAATTCGAAAAAAACTTAACGCTGTTAGGTTTTTACAAGAGGACCATTGAGAGCCAACTTTTTTAAATTTGGGACCACTGGTGGAATAAACAAAATTGGGATTATTATCGGTCAATAACAGAAAGTTGGGATTATTAAGATCCAATTTTCCTAGATATTTTATAGTATTGTAAAATTGTTATTTAAAATAATTGTAAAAGTAAGTGATGATGTGGAAATGTAAAGATGGTTTGAGAAGGTGTATTGTTGGAGTAAAAAAAAAGATGGTTTTTAAGAAAGCTGATGTGACAATGATGTGTCTGGTTTGAACCAAAACTGTTGAAGATGGTCTTAGTATTTACAATTTTATTTTAACAACACATTTTCAACAGTATATGATATGCTTATAATTTTACTCGGTTTTAAAAAAATTGGATAGGAGGTTAGGAACACCAACTTTCTTTTTACATACTAAAGCATCCACAATGCGTATACATAGATGGTCACAGATGATAACATGACAGGCGACATACTGACATACAAAACTGCCACTGATGCCGCAAGATACAAGTTTGTCCATGCCCGTTTTCCAAGTTCACGTTCGTGAGACGGGTGAGGAGAAATTTCATTGATTAGCAAATGTGAACCTTTAATTTTCTTTATTAATCATCTATCAATAATATTTAGAGAAAATTATGATATGTGCCCCTATGCTTTATGGGCGGGGTACTTTATAGGTCCGATTCTTAATTTGAGTGATCTGTGCCACCGCAATTTTAGGGCGGGACAGTTTAACTCCTGTCGTTTGCTGACCGTTAATTGAGTCGTTGACCGCAAGGGCAAAACCATCTTTTTGCACACATGTTGTAATTATACATTTCCTTCCTCCGATTTAGACGATAAGTTAAGTCAAAATAAGGTCGGCATCAGCATAGGCTCTATGTATCCCCGTAATTTCCAGCTTGATTCTTTAACTGATCATCAATTCTAGGTCGTTTAGTGGCGTGGAAGTAGAAATGGAGGCTGGTTCATACAATATCAGGCCTGAAAGTAAGTATTGTGAGCCCGATGACCTTGTATGGTAAGTGATAAGTGTTATGTTGTTAGCAAAATTTTCAATTTATTAGTGTCATTGATTGATTAATAGTAATTACAGGTGATAGTTAGACAATTTTTACCATAAAGCTATCCCATGGAGGTGTGTTCCTTAGTCAGCCGAAAAAAAGTTACGAGGGGGGTAAAATAAGCTTAGTTGACTATGTCGAGGTTGACAAATTTTGTAAAGGGATGTTGGAAGAAGTACTTTGTAAGTTACAATATGGTTGTGATCAAGTTTGTTAGTTGTTCGTTTCTTTGAATTTGGGTTTAAAGCTTTTGGGTGAAGGCTATCATTTTAAACATATTTGTGATATTGTTAGAGGTGGCCACAACATTGTTGAAATTTGTGTTGAACATGGCCAAACCAATGTGATACAAATTTCAGGATTTGTTAGTGCCTTTAGCATGCTTGCCTGTGAAATAGTTTTATACAAAGGACCCGGTCAAACTGATGAAGAATTGTGTGGTAGTGATGGTGATGAAGAGGATAACGATGCATATGATGGATCAGATGGTAGTGATTTAGATCCTGATTATATAGTAGAATTTAAAAATCCTTTGGAGGAAGTAGAAGTTAACATGAGACCATATAAGGCTGTTGTTGATTATGATGTGGATGAAGACATGAATCATAATAGTGATGTTAAGCGGTTAAATCCTGACATGGACGATTATGAGAACTCTGATGATGAGAGTCTGAGTGTGTTGAATAGTGTGGTAAGGAAGTTTAAGGGGAAGCAAACGAGTAATGTTGATGATGATTGTCCCTTCTATGTTGATCAATTATCACAGACGAATGATGAGTTGAATGTAATGGATAAAAGTTATGTTGTTAATGCAAGAAGAGATCTTTACATTAAAAAAAGTGATCCGTTAAGGTATAGAGTCAAAATGGGGGACCAAGCCCAATTTGATTGCTGGTCAGGGGTCAAATGTGATAAGTGAGGAAAACTCTAAGTTACCAAAAGGGCACATTAAACTCACTTGCCTTGGGCAATGCAGATCTCAAGAGCCTCCATTGAAGTCAGTTGGTGTGTGAAGGCCATTCCTCACTAACATTAGTGTCTCAAAAGTCAATCTATTGGTCTATACACCATGTCGACCAACGGAATCCTCCAATTCACCCGGCGACAAATTGTGACCCACTGAAAGAGGAGTAGAGGATATTTTTCTGGTAGTAATCTTGTATCGACTCAACACATCATTCACGTATTGCCAAGGAGATTGAGTCAGAGCTTGAAACCAATTCCAACATAGCTGCAAAATCTCTAAAGAAAAATATTCAGTAGAAGCACCAAGTCAAAGTATCAGAAGCGAAGGTGAGAAGAGCTAAGACAATAGCTAGAAACAAGAAGGATGGTGATTTCACCAAACAATACAATAACCTGAGATGCTAAAAGTAAACCCTAAGAGTTCCATCGATGGAGCTAATTACTAGGTAACATTATACTACATGACATTCTTTGTGATGACATACTTTTATGAAGCATCATGTTTTAATATGATGAGTACATTGGTAGGTAAAAAGTATTCGAAGTCAATGTGTTAACGTGGAGAAGAGAACCTATACATGTAGGAAGTGGGACTTGACAGGATGC
Source organism: Bidens hawaiensis (assembly GCF_021521415.1). Lineage (NCBI taxonomy): Eukaryota > Viridiplantae > Streptophyta > Magnoliopsida > Asterales > Asteraceae > Bidens > Bidens hawaiensis. The sequence goes on along the minus strand of NW_027493581.1, from coordinate 159,643 downwards.
CATGCAAATATGGGGTTGCAGCTCTATTTGCCCAAAATAACATCCCTGTTGGTCCACTGAAAAAGTGTGTTGATGAAGCATACTGGTTAGACACTTGGAAGAAAGTGTATGTGCACCAAATCAATGCAATCCTAGAGCCTGATATGGACCCATTTAGAATGCCCAACAACATTAACTCCACCAAAACATCGTAAGCAGGTAAGTGGCAGTCTGGTTTTTTGCAACAATACATAAACAACTAATCAGCCTGAAATTTCTTTTGTGTTTTCACATAGATTGGGAGGCCCAAAAAGAGCAAGAAGAAGGCACGGGATGAGAAGAAGATGATGACAACTTCTAAGAAGAGGAAGATGACAATAGACGAGGTTCAATAAGTGTTTTCTTAAAGAGGGAGACTAAAAAGAATGGGGCAGTGTTTAAAATGTAGCAACTACGGAAATTTTGGTCACAACATCAGGAGTTGCAGGCCCTCACCTGATTGAGGGACAAGCTCCCAATCACAAATCAGGTCCTCGCATGGAGCATCCCAACCAAGTCAAGCCGAATGAAGTCAACATGGTTAGTTTTTAAGGTTAATTTGGGTGGTTTGTGCTAGACAATCTCAAAACAGTTGTGGTTTATATCGTAAGTTAGGAAGGTTTGATTTTATCAATGTTTAAAATGCCATACAAACTACAATTGTTTTGAGATTGTCTAGCACAAACCACTCACATCAACCTTAAAAACCAACCATGTTGACCTACTTCGGCTTGACTTGGTTGGTGTGCTCCTTGTGAGGACCTAATTTCTGATTGGGAGCTTGTCCCTCTATCAGTGGAGGCCTGCAACTCCTGATGTTGTAACCAAAACTTCCTCCTCCAATCTATGTGAAAACACAAAAAAAAAAGACAGACTGGTTAGCTTTTTATGAGTTGCTACACATACTAGACTGCTACTTACCTACTTATGATGTTTAGGTGAAGTTAATGTTGCTGGGCATTCTAAATGGCTCCACATATCAGGCTTTGGGATTGCATTGATTTGGTGTACATACATTTTATTCTAAGTGTCTAACCAGTATGCTTCATCAACCCACTTTTCCAGTGGACCAATAGGGATGTTATTTTGTGCCATGTCAAATAGAGTTGCAACCCATGTTTGCATGGCATTCCTGTCAAGTCACACCTCCTACATGTACAGGTTCTCTTCTCCACATTAACAACACGTTGGCTTCGAATACTTTTTACCTACCAATATACTCACAATATTAAAACATGATGCTTCATAAGAGTATGTTATCACAAAGAATGTCATGTAATATGATGTTACATGACAATTAGCTTCATAGACCATCATAACTGACTAATTATTTGCTTCTACTTGTATTTCATCCCAAAATTTGGTTGCATACGGTGTTAAGGGGTCCTTGGCAGTTGCTTGCATTTTCCTCACTTTCACAATCCTCTTTGTCATATACTCTCTGATATACTCTAAACATGTTATAATAGGCTTGTCCCTTGCTCCAACTAGTCGGTTATTAAAAGATTCACATAGGTTGTTCAATATCATATCACACTTTGCCCTTCCTAAAAAATATGATATTGACCAACTTTTAGCTAGGATTTCATGAAGCCAGAGAAACAAATCAAGATTAAGTTTCTTTAACTCCTCCATAGCATTGTTGAAGTAGGGGACAAAAGTGGCAGAAGCTGCCCTACAAAATAAGTCTTTAAACACATCTCTACGCCATTCTTGCCTTATGTTTTCACGAATGTGTCTACAACAAAACCTATGCTTGGCCCTAGGGAAAACTTTTTCAAGAGCTGGAATGAGTCCCTACAAGTTTCAACATAACACTTTGATTTACTATGAGTTTGTATATAAATTGTAACAAAAGTTAAATCATGACTATCCTTTTGTCGGTCACTAATAAAGGTGAAATTAGCATTAGGAGGCAAGTCAAGATCATCTCTAAGGTTCTCTAAGAACCAACTCCATGACTGAGAACATTAAGCTTCCACTATTACAAAGGAAACATACAAGTAATTGTTACAATCCACACCAAAAGCACTCAGTATCTGACCAGGATATTTCCCTTTCATGAACCATCCATCTAACCCAAGAAGGTCTCTCCCAAGCAATTTAACACCTCCAATCAAATCAGCATAACACATATAAATCTCTTAAATTGCCTAATTGAACCGCTAGGGCCAGAAAATGGTTCCACATCTAATTTGATGAAACCCCTAGGGTTTACTTTTAGTAGATCAACAATATAGCATCTTAGGTTGCTATATTGTTTGGTAAAATCACCATCCTTCTTGTTTCTAGCTACTGTCTTAGCTCTTTTCACCTTGGCTTCTGATACTTCGACTTAGTGCTTCTGCTGAATTTTTTCATTCAAAGATTTTGCAGCTATGTTGGGATTGGTTTCAAGCTCTGACTCAATCTCCTTGACAATTGTCAACATGGTGTATAGACTAATAGATTGACTTTTGAGACACTAATGTTTGTGAGGAATGGTCTTCACACACCAACTGTCTTCAATGGAGGCTCTTGAGATCTGTATTGCGTAAGGTAAGCGGGTTTAATGTGCCCTTTTGGTACCTTATAGTTTTCCTCACTTGCCACATTTGACCCCTGACCAGCAATAAAATTGGGATTGGTCCCCAACATATGACTCTATACCTTAACGGATCACTTTTCTTGATGTAAAAATCTCTTTTTGCATTAACAACATAACTTTTAACCATCACATTCAACTCATCCTTCATTTGTGTTAATTGAGCAACATAGAAAGGACCATCAACATTCACATTACTCGTTTGCTTCCCCTTAAACTTCCTTACCACACTATTCAACAAACTTACTCTCATTATCAAAGCTCTCATAATCTTCCATGTCAGGATTTAATCGATTACCATAACTAATGATCAGTGTCTTCATCCACATCATCATCAACAGCAACTTTATATAGTCTCAAAGGATTTTCAAATTTTGCTGTATAATCAGGATCTGAATCACTACCATCTGATCCATCATATGCATCATTATCCTCTTCATCACCATCTCCACCATCACTACCACACAATTCTTCATCAGTTTGCCCGGGTCTTTGTATGAAACTATTTCACCGGCAGGCATGTTAAAGGCGCTAACAAATCCTGAAATTTTATCACATGGGTTTGACCATGTTTAACACAAATTTCAACAATGTTAAGACCACATCTAACAATATCACAAACATGTTCAAAATGTAACATTCATCTAAAGGCTTTAAAGGCTTTAGACTGAAATTCAAAGAAACAAACGATTGTTTATTATGAAAGTAACAAACTTGACCACAACCATATTGTAACTTACAAAGTACTTATTCCAACACCCCTTTACAAAATTTTCAACCTCGACATAGTCAATAAGCTTATTTTACCTCCCTCTTAACTTTTTTCTGGCTCACTAACGAACACACCTACATTGAATAGCTTTATGGTAAAATTTGTCTTACTATCACCTGTAACTACCATTAATCAATCAATGACACTAATAAATTGAAACTATTGCTAAAAATTTTGCTAACAACATAACACTAATCACTTATCGTACAGGTCATTGGGCTCACAATATTCATTTTCAGATCTAATGCTGTATGAACCAGCCTCCATTTCTACTTCCACACCCACTAAACGACCTAATTGAAGAATCGAGGTGGAAATTACGGGGATACAGAGAGCCTATGACGACGACCTTATTTTGACCTAACTTATCGTCTAAATCGGAGTAAGGAAATGCATAATTACAACATGTGCTTAAAATTACATTTTTGCCCTTGCGATCAACAACTCAATTGAAGGTCAACAAACAGCAGGAGTTAAACTATGTCGTCCCTAAAACTACGGTGGCAGAGATCACTAAAATTAAGAATTGGACATATAGGGTGCCTCAGCCCATAAAGCATAGGGGCACAAATCATAATTTTCTCCTTTTATAAATCCTAGATATGAGCAAATATTATGATATTTATAAGTCGTTAAAAATTACAAAATTACTAATAGTTAAATATAAATTATAAAGTATATGTAATTGTATTTCAAATAAATTATCGAGAAAATTACAAATTTTGTCCTTTTGAATATTCAAAATTATGGATTTGATCCTTTACGAAAATAAATTTCACTCTTTTTCCTTTATTTGGATATTTGTCTCGGTTTTAGTCATTTACATTAACGAATGTTAAGTTTTTCAGTTAAATTACCCATGTGCTCTGCATATGAGGGCATTCTAGACTTTTAACAATTTGAGGACTATTTGTGTACTAACTTAAAAGATTTGGTTCACCTGTTCAAACATATATCATTCATCTCCTTCATTACCAAATCATCCACCCACCTCCATCACCACCACTACCACTACCATCACCACCACCACCACCCCCACCCCCCCATCCTTGCCCCTCGATCACTGCATCGATTACCGCCATCGTCTTTTACCCTATTTACCACTGTTGCTTGTCGCCACCAGTTACATCGACAAAACCACACACAGGTCTCAGCGGTCCTCTAATTCTACTCATGTTGAACACTATGAACAATCACAACCTTGACAGAAAATTCACTTGACTTCATCGATCTGTGTCTATCTACACACAAGTCTGCCATTTTTGCGCTTCCAACACATAAACCCTAACTCATGTTTGTCTTTTCTCGTTGCCACATTTTGTAGGTACAAGCCACCATCATGGTACTCTTGATTCGCCTGAACCCTTATAGTCTTTAACGTTTCTATATCAATAGATCAAATCTGTTGTAATATATTTCATGGTATTAGGATATGGTCGGTGGAACGCTCCTTGGTCAGACGACATCTACCTCAATTTCTTCTTAGGTTTACAAAATTTTGTAAAAGTTATAGGAAATTTTGAGTTGGTGGTGTTAGGGCAGAGGAGATTGGGGTAAAAATTATTTTTGATTTGGGGTATAAATCTATTTTCTATTAATTGAATATATATATATTTTTTTAGTTTTTCAATATTATTTAATTTATTATTTATCATAAATTTATAGGATAAGCAAATCTTTTAAGTTATCACACGAATAGTCCTTCAAATGGTTAAAAGACTAAAATGTCCTCATGTGCAGGGTACATGGGACGACTTAACTGAAAAATTTAACATTCGTTAGTGTAAAGGACTAAAACCAAGACATATATCTAAATAAAATACAAAGAGTGAAACTCATTTTCGTAAAGGATCCAATCCATAATTTTGAATATTCAAAATGACAATTTGTAATTTTCTCTAAATTTTAAACTTGTAACAACGTGAAAAGCATATTTGGTTGTAAAAAAATAGATGCGAAAGACAATTATCATGTGAAAAAGTATGTTGCTTCAAAATTCCTTATGTGAAGAACAGAGATAATGTGCCAAATAACATTGCAAATTATAAAAGCAGGGGTGTTTATCACACGGTTTAAAATAATGTGCCAAACCAAACCGAGACTATTTTATTTCACGAATTATTTTGATTTTTGACTTTTGAATTGGGAATTATTTTAGGTAAACCACCTCATGCCTAAATGAAATTCATAGATTCGACTTTAGTCTAAATAATTAAATGGGTTCAGGTCATCCTCGTCTAAGTGTATTTAACTATTTAAAAGATAAGATGAGTCTCAAGTTTTAAATGCATACACACATTTTTGTTTTTTTTATAGTACATTTGTAACTTTAAAGCGACATAAAAATAACATAAAACAAAAAACTTCTAGTTAAACAAGTCATGTATGATAACGGTACTCTCGTGGTTTAAAAAGCATCCCTGGACGCAAGGCGACCTCAAACACATCTCCCTTCAGTAGAGGCGTAAACGGGACGAGACGAGTCAAGCCCAAACTCGACAAGGCACGAGCTCGGCTCGTTTTCTAAATCCCAAGCTCAGCTCGTGAATTTTTTTAAGTCGTTATGGTATTAAAACCAAGCGTACGCTACATGCATTTTGAAGGTTGAAGAGTCTAGCCTAATTATGGTATTAGTAGTGTACAAGTAAAGTAGATATCCGTACTAAGGTTGAAGAGTCTAGCCCAACTTATAATTATTAGTAATTTATTTCACTTAGCTTAATTGTTAACGCATGCCTGATGCGCAAAGTGTGCCTGTAAATAAAGCATCGCCTTCCATACATGAAGCTCTCGTCTCGCACCCTAAATGCGTCTTAGGTACTCATGCTTTCTAAACCAAGTCTAGATAAATTGTACAACAATAAGGCTGTATATGATTCTGCCTCAAAAGGGTTAAAAGGTCAAACACTCAATATCTAAAACTATGTAACAAAATGATGCATTTTCCACATAAAAGTCATAGCCAACAAATGAAATACAAACCAAATTATATTAACTTAGACTACACAATTTCTTTTAAAACACCCTGTACATAAACCACCAAGATAACAAACACCAACTTCTTTCAAATTGACAAATCAAATATATATAGTTACCAATTTCACAATTCACACATTATAGCTCTACCACTACAACAAAATCAAACACTATATAATAATAATAATAATAATAATAATAATAATAATAATAATAATAATAATAATAATAATAATAATAATAATCAAGAAACCAAACAGAAATAACTAAACTTACCCCGGTTTCACTTCGACACCAAAAGGATTTCAGGCTTCTTAGCTTTACTCGGCGTGTTAGCGTTCGACCCTGTTGTAACAGCAGCCGATGCAGCCGCCACTGCAGCATCTTCCCGAGCCCGCTTATCGAGCTGAATCAAACCCCGTGTAGCCAAAATCGCCTGCGGAACTAAATCATGTGAAGCCCTAGCATACAAACACCTCACAGCAACAGACGCTGCATCCTTCACATCGTTCGAATTAAACGGCCCTAACAAACAATGCGCTAAAATCCTCAAAACCGGCTGCAGCAACTCCCACGGAAGCAATATTCTCGTCCCTCTACCGACACTATCACCCGAATCATCATCCTCAATCTCCAAATTCTTCATCTTTTCAACCACATCATTCCCTTCAATCTCAATTTCATCTTCTACATTATCTATACGCTCACGAACATTATCGAATTCAGACTTGCACGCGCAATCCTGCCCGGCCCAATCCGCCGCAAACCTACAAAAATCCCGCTTCGACCAGCTCGGCATCTGCGAGATCTGCTTAAAATAACAATCCAACGCAACCCCAACAATCGTCGCCCGCTTCGTCGACTTAATCGCCGTTTGCGGCTCCAACGGCGGCGATAACACCCCAACAACCGGCCGAAACGCCGGCGACCCGGAATCACTACCCGGGTTCACTTTCGCCGAATTGGGTTTCTTCTTCATGCCGCTAACTCTCGGCGAATGGTACAACGAGGGTTGCGATAAATCAGGTATCGAAACCACAACCGGCTTTCCGCCTCGGGATTTCGTTTCGGACGAGTATAAAGCGAGAAGGACCGCTTCGAACCCGGCGAGTGATGGAGTTAGGGTTTGGGTTGAGTGGATTCTGGATAAGTAAAGGCCGGAGATTAAAGGGATAAATGAGAGGACGACAAGACGGAGGTCAGGGTCGGAGGAGAGGAAGGTGTCGTAGAGCCAGTTGCAGAGGTTGTCGTCGCCGGAGCCGGAGTGGTCGGACGAGGTTAAGGAAAGTGAGACGGCGGTGTAGGCGGTTAAGGAAGAGAGCAAGGAGTGTGCGGGGTTGTCGGAGTCGGCTAAGGAGGAGATCGGGTTTGGATCTTGGGGCTCGGGTACGGGTAAGAGGGTGGAGAGTAAGTGGATGCGGGATCGGGCTTTGGAGATGGATTCCCACCAGGAGTGCATTGGATCGGTGGTGGGGATCTGGTGGTTGCCGTTGCGGTGGTTCTGGGAGGAGGAGGAGGTGGTGGAAGAGGAGGAGGGAGATCCGCCGGGGGCGTGGTGGCGGAAGTCCATCGGCGAGAGAGGAGAGGAAAGTGGAGGTCACGACTCACTAAGACCAAAGCTGTGCTTTCAGTTGTGGGACTGGGGATGATTTTTCTTACGCCATTTTATCCGAAACTATATAGATATCTAGTAGTTTATTATTGTGGTTTTTTTTAACGCCTACTTCGTATGGGGGTAGCCTATTGACAAAATGTTATTGCCAGCTGGTTTAATCTAGCTGTACGGAGCCCATAAGCGACTCCAAGTTATCTTCAGTTTCGGGAAAAACCCACCGCCCGAGGCCCATTAGTGATAAAACCTGGATCGAACTGAAAATCACAAAGATCTCAATCTTTATTCAATGAGCCACCTATATCCCTCCAAAGTGTTGTAAGTGGGAATCGAACTTGAGTCTCATTTGAGAAACTCAAACTCCCTACCACTAAACCACATTGGTTAATCAACTAAATAGTAATTAAGTTTTAAAACTTTTCAAATCAGGTCATTGATTAAATAATCTGTTCTAATCAGGTCATTGAAGTTTCTTTTTACGTTTCAATCCTAGATATTTGGCCTAAACAATAGGTTATCTGATAATTATTTTTTTAATATTCAAAAAGTATATAAATATAATATATTAGAAACCTCTCATTCTATTTCCTCTCTTTCTTCAACCACCGGACCACTTCCACCACTCCAGCATGTCGCCACCACCGACCACCTTGACCTTACCCTCAACCTTTTTGTCCATCTCCATTGGTGTTTGGATGCAATTGTTTAACAAAACACCATCACACCACCAACCGACCATCAACCACCCTTTCATATCTTTGTACTTCTAGAATCTGAACATGTCCCACGTGTAAACGGACAAGATTCACCCATTTTCAACCCAAGTGAACAAACCAGATCCGACAAGGGCTTCAAAACCTGGGATACAAGCCCCTTTGTCTTTTCAGTTGCAACCGTTAACCCTGTCGTTTTTCGATCTGGGATTCACACCGCCTCGTTTTTATAGCTTGAATTGGTTGTCGAGGGTGATGGTGGTTACAATCTTGTTGGAGGAGATATGCCAGCGGCGATGGCTGTTGGTCAGAAAAACAATGCCGAAAAATCAATTTGCAGTTGTGTTTGGGGTTGAGGACTGCGGTAGATTAGGTGGTGGTGTTGATTTTGGCTGGTGGTGGTTACAGTCTTGGTAGGGATGGCTTCGAGAAAGAAAAAACTTTTTTGGGCCGAAGGGAAAAAATTTTTTTTGGGCCTTAAGTAAAATGAGTATTTTGTTGGGTTTAAACAATTTAATTTTGATATGGACTTACTTCGTTATAAATTAGGTTGTGTAAAAAACTTTTGTATATAAACAGGATTAAAAATGTCTCAAATGAGACTAGAACCCATTACCTTTTGGTTGGAAGTAATACCACTTTGCCACTAGATCAAACTAGTGGTTACGTAATTAAGTTTAAGAGAAATGATCAAATAGAAAGTGCTATTTTGGTAAGAAATGTAAGAACCAATCAGAATAAAGTAAATGAAAATTAATAATTAAAAAAGAAAGGGCAATATTGTAAAATATGAGTTATTCAATTCATATATTAAAGCACCATCAGTTACAACATCAAATGCAGGTCAATATATCTAACAAATTATCAGCCCATTATAACACTTAGCTAACCACTATTAAATTTCACACAACTTAGAAAATATGTTACTAACAACACATATCACATCAACCAATAAACTTCTGCTAACAGTAACACAACAAAACCAACACCACATATGTAAAAAAATACTAGTAAGCTGACCCAAACGCAGACACAAATACCGGCAACACAACATGGTGTAACAAAGACAGACACGAATAGATCAGCAACACAACAAAACTAGCACAACACAACCTTCTACTAACACACCAACACTAACCTAAATATGTTTCTTAGGCTTACCTTGCCAACGAACACGGTCCAACGAGCACGGTCCCAAGCAACACGACCCAACCATTTATACCACAACAACAATGTCGTTTAATAGCAAACCGGTAGCATAACTATATTGATTACCAACAGTTTGCCACCCAACCATTTGGTAATCGGTTTGTTGTATATTAGATGTGTAGATACTTGGGAAATGTTGAATTTTTACATTTATTTGTTTATTACATTGTATAATTTTTACCTTTTATCTACGAATTTGTTTTATGAAATGTACAAGATTTTGTTCATTGGTTTGTTACTCTTTTATCTAAATAAGTTTGAAGATTTAACTTCAATGTCTTAATTATTTGTTGTCAAGATATATCCGTTGCGGTTTACATATCCTATTGTGATTAACAAATAGGGATGGCAATGAAACCCGAACCCAATGGGAAAACCCGAAACCCGACATAAATGGGACGGGTATTACCCGACCCGTTAGGGTTTGAGACGGGTTTGGGATTAGTTTTGAAATTTTTCGCGGGTTTGGGATTTCTAATATACCCGATTACCCGATAACATAGACCCATTTACCCGATTATATGCCCGATGTACCCGATATAGCTTATTATATTACATATATACTATATTCCAAATATATTATTTGTCAAAACTTGTTTATGCCAATTATTTGAGATATTTTACCTTTATGGTAACCATCTTTGTAATTGATTAGTTATATTTTGTCAAAACCCTGGTAGAAACCCGACGGGTTTTGATCCGGGTATACTCGACGGGTATTTTGTCAAAACCCGATAGGAAACCCGAAACCTGATGGGAAAACCCGAAACCTGACGGGTAATTACCCGATTAAAACCCGACGGGTTTGGGATGGAATTTTATAACCGGGTATGGGTTTGGGGATATCTAAACCCGACCCAAACCCGACCCATTGCTATCCCTATTAACAAAGTGCTCTTTTGGTAAACACACAACCACAATTAACAAAAATGATTGAACATTAACAATCAATATAATATAACATGATGTGTTTTTAACTTCTGACATTTGTAAGAGTCACCAAAACAAAAAAATTCCAAATACTCTTAAACAATACCCAATACAAATCATAATAAACTTTTGCAAATAATAATAATAATAATAATAATAATAATAATAATAATAATAATAAAATTCAATCAGAACGCATGTTCAACATTGTCACGTAGCCTGTTGAACACACCTTCCTCACGTTTTCTTAAACAACATCATCCATCGTAGCATCTCACGAACTTCTTTGATCACGTAATCCTTCAAAATGTTATCACCAACTAGCAATATTTTAGAGATATATTTCAACCTCAGATCGTTAAGTTGACTTTTCTAGTCTTCTTCGTGGCTTCAGAGTCGTCGTTATCAATCCAACATTAATAATTGGCTTCTTTCGTTTTGTTACACAATTATTTGTTCCCACTTTGCCAACTACAAAACCACAAAATGGATATGTTATCAAATTCATGTTATGCTTAAAAAAGGTTTTTCTTTTAAATAACACAACTAAGTTAATAACCGTCGGTTCGCTTACTAAGTCAACTGAATTTGAAGCTGTCTTTGCTTAATGATGAACTCCTGATTGCTACAAAAATAGAAAATCAGAGTCAGATGCTGACATGATAACAACATAATCTTCTAATGAACAACCAACACTTACGGAACCCCTCCACATTTATATTGCTAACACTAAGACAATATCAACACAATTCCAGCACATATGCATATGAAACCAACATTAAGCACAAAACCAACACATATATAATAGTGGGTGAAATCACAAATTGAAGACAACCCTAATATACCAACACACCATAATAATAGCATGACAATCGTTAACTTACTTACACCAACTACAAAAATATGAACTGACAACATCACCTTAGCAACACATATTTTAAAAACCAACACATCATAACAACCAACAGCATGTTCCTAAATCCTAAAGAATACATGTAACCAACACACCATAACTATTTAATACCGACACCAACATAACAACACACCATAACTGTTAAATACCAACACTACTTAACAATACGCTCTTAAACAACCAACAACAGGTTATTAGATCCTTAAAGAACACATATGAAATCAACATAATATTAACATATATCTTATTAACACCAAAACATATATTATCAGGACTAACACCAACACAAATTGTTATATTCGAGGATAGTGACATTAAAATCGCCGTCGTTGCCAATACACATAAAATATTTTAAACATATGAACTGCTTACTGCATTAACATAAGATATCTTGCAATTGAATTATGGTTTTTGTTAATAATTCACAAATCCAAAGGAATTTTCGCATGTATAGGCACGGATTTCACATTTAACGGTTAAAAGACCCGACAACAAAAGCAGAGCAAAAAAATTAGGGTTTATTTTTACCCAAATCATTATAAATAACACCAATATGAGATACTTACTAGTTGCAATCCCATCGATAATGTTCAATCGCCTCATCTTTATCTTCAATTTGTTAGTCGGAGTATTGTGAAGGCACCTCATCGTTGAAAAAAAATGACCAGCCTCATATTAAGCAAATCTCCTTTTTTTAAAAACCCCATGTTTACTTTTTTGCCCTTCTAGAAACGTTTAAACAGTAGAAACAAACATTGTATTACTTCACACAATCTAATCCTCTGGATCTAAAAATCTACGGTCAGGATTGTTTCTTACTATTTCTACACAACACATGATTTCTATAATATCCAAAGCCTTGAGTTTAAACTCTAAATATACATATTGTTTTAATAAAAATGCATATAATTTAAAAAAAAATCGGGCCTAGCAGGGTGTTGGGCTTGTGGCCGTCGACCACCCCGCCCACACCTTATAGCCGGCTCTGAGTCTTGGTGGTGGTAGGTGGTGGTAGGTGGATGAAGGTGGTGGTGAGTGGCCGAGTTGCTAAAGGCAGTGGCGGGTTTGTGATCTGGACCAGGAACAAGAAGTTGAGACTTTATTGTGATTTATCTTTTTTTTAGCTGTATGATTTATCTTATTGGGTCAAGTTATAATAGGAAGTTAGTTTTTTTCTAAAAAGACTAGGAAATAATCATAGTCATTCAAATTTATGATGAATGGTTAAGATTAAATGGATAGAGTTTATTAAATCAAAAGGGTGCTAGGGGTATTATGGAATGTACAAGTGAATTATTTCTCTCTTTTATTACCCCAATTTTTTAAAATGTTCGTAAGTAGTTCATATGATGTTATTTAAAAAAATCAAACCATAAAAACGAATTTTTTTTAATCTTTAAAATGAGTATAGTATCCATATGTATGTATGTGTATGTGTGTGTATTGTAAAATCCCAAGTTTGTTCGATATTTAAAAGAACCGGGTTTAATTGAATTATAAAATATAAATGTAATAATTTAAAGTACGAGGGGGTTAAGTGTCATTAGATCAAAAGTTAAACATGAAACCCTACCCCTATCTTATAAAATTAGTCACCATCTCATTTCACAACATCTTGGCCTCCAACCTCATTCAAACCCAAAATTCCCGTTTTTGAGAGAGCAACCCACACAAAGACCCTATGATTCTTGGAGATCTAACCATTGGACCGGTCTCAAATTTTAATTGAGTGTTCATGACATACAAATGAGGATTTCCACCCGTCGGATCTTTGATCAGAGGTCGGGAAGTCCAGTTTTTATCAAGGAAAACGTAACAATGGAAAAGTGGGTTTTCCGTCAACTATTTGGGCTTTTCGGCAACTGTAGCGGCAGATTCATACCTAATACACATTAAAGTCGTTTAGGTTCGTGTCGTGTATTTGTGTATCGTATCTAAATTGCCAGCCCTGTAAAGATCATATCCCATTTGGTTATGTAACATCTGTTACTTTTCAAACCTGACCCATTTTAAATTTTTTGTTTTGTTTATTAATATATATATATATATATATCAAGTTTCGTTTCGTGTATTTTATGTGACATTCGTCATTTTATTTGTATACACATTCGTATTCATTAAACCGAACCATTTCGTTGTTCCATTGAATTCGTTTTTAACGTTCATCGTTAATATAACATCCAATTAATTGTTTGTAAGGGCATTAGACCTTGACATTGACCCTTAATCCTAGTCCACAATGTGTTATAACATTCAAAAACGAGCTATTTGATCCGTAAACTTTGATAAACTGCCGGAATCCGTTTAAAACACCATTAACTGCAATTAATCGATATACGTTCAATTAAATCCTATAAATAGGTCGCAAACAATCGTCTAAACTCGTACCAAACCTCAACTCAATCTATTATACTGTCAAACTACTCGAATTAATACGCCAAAGTTCATTATTCCGGCCCCGTGGTTCCCCGTTATTCCTTAACAATTACAGGTAATTATTATATGGTTTTTATTCATTTTTGGCCGATAATTAAAACCCCTAAACAAAATAGACCAAACACGGAAGGAATTGATTGAATTGGAATCCTAGGGTTTCTAATGTAGAAGATGATTAAGTATGTTTATATATATAATATGGTACTAATCTATTAAAAACCTTCAAGCTAGATCAGACGGTTAAGTTATATCAGTGTGAATCCTAAGACCCTATTCAAACCTGGGTCAGCGCATTTTAGTTCCTTTATTTTTTAATCATTTTTCCTTGTTAATCAATTTAATTCATTAAAAATCATTATAAATCAAATAAAGTTGTTTTAACTTAAATAAAATTATACATAAATTAAATTTTATAATTATCATTCAAAAACCAACCTTTTCATACTCGTTAAAGTTTCGTAAAACTCGTTAAATATAATATTATATTATAATTCCATTGCGTTAATTTTTTTTCGTTAATACGCTAAAATAATCATATTCGGAAATAAAGTTATCATGTAAAACCGATGCTTTGTAAATATAATAAAATTCTCATATTAATAATAAACTATTAGTTGAGATAACGTTTAAATAATGTTATATTGTATTTCCTTTTCGTTACTTTATAATTCGATTTTGTTTACCTTTATATTTCGTTAACATAATCATTTTTGATTTAAAACTATCATTAGAATCCGTAATTCGCAAATATTATATTTCTTATAATTGTGTTAATTTATTAATCAAAAACTAGTTAAAATAATATTTAGTTAGTTAAAAATTCCGTTAAAGACTTAAAAATAATATTATATTATAAAATACTATAGAATTCTAATAAAGTACATTAAATATTCCCAAAACCAAATTGTTTAACTTTTACAATCCTGTTAGTTAGATTTTGCTTTTGTTTTAGTTATAGTTTGAGAAGTTCAATCGTTTCGGGTTCTTTAATGCACTTTCGGTTGCTTCGGTTTTGTTATCGTGCTTTCGGCTTATATTGCATGTTTATTTTCAATTTCATGGCGAGTTTCTCACACCCCCTTTTTAACGCTTTTACCTTTTTTGGATAGCATGTATATCGTATTCAAACGTTTACTTAGTTATTCTTTATTCAAACTACAATTCGTATTATGGACTTGTGTGTTTATTTGCTTACTTGCGTTGTGTGATTATCCGAGTACGTTGGTTGTTACCAACTGGAAAGGGCCTTGCTTGCGTTGTGAGTTTATCCGAGTACGTTGGTTGTTCCCAACTGGAAAGGGCCTTGCTTGCGTTGTATGTTTATCCGAGTAGATTGGTTGTTATCAACTGGAAAGGACCTTTCTTGTGTTGTTACTCATGTTCATAGAATTGTACTATTTGTTACGTATTTATATATCAAACTGTGTGATTCTCACCAACTACTTGTTAGTTGACCTTTTGTTTTATATGCATGCTACAAATAAAACTATTAGAGGTTGAAGCAAGGAAGACACTACAATTAGGTTATAAAAATACTGGACAAGTTGCTTTTGTTTTTCTTTTATTGAATGTATTTTGTTTGTCTTAAACTTGCATACTTGAAGTTTTAAATGAATTAATGATATTGTGGTCACTTAATAATATCACGTGTGTTTGAACAATCTGTATGTTATACTCGGGCGTTTCCATTTAAGCCAGAGTGTTACAGGTTATAATTCTTTTTAGATCATATGTTACTAGTAGGGGTGCAAACGAGCTGAGCCGAGCTCGAGCTCGACCAGGCTCGAGCCCGGCTCGTTTAACTTACATAGAGCTCGAACTTGAGCTCGGCTCATTTCGAGCTCTATTTTTAAAGCTCGAACTCGGCTTTGGCTTGACTTGTTTTGTATTGATCATTTCATTTTTAGAGTTAATTGTAACATCATGAAAATTTTGATCCAAATTTGACAAACTAATAAAACTTAAGGACTAAAAATATTCATGGTATAAAGAATAGGTAACATAAGACAAAGAATGGAAATACCTTACGTTAAGGGAATGAAGTAAGGAGACTTCATCCCACATGGAAAGTGGTAAAGAAAAGAAATCACTTTATAAGGAGGGCATTTCCCATGATAATATTCTTATGTGCCCAACCACTCTCCCTAGTCCTAGCGGAGGGTGCGAAGCACCCGACGCGCACGGGCACAGGCGAGGGGCGATGGGTGCAATGTGGCGCTTTGATGGCGCACTTTTCACTTCGCATCGCCGCGAGCCGCTCAAGAGCTGCCTTTGTATTTTTGGATGATGAGACGAAATCAAAGATATGGAAAGTTACCAAAAGATCAGGGACTAAAAATGCACAGAATATAAGTTTTGCATCTTCGTGATACGCGAAGAATCTGAGTTACATCTTCGCGATACGCGAAGATGCAGGACACGTGGCAAGACCGTAGCGACACGTGGCAAGCCTACGCGGCGACTCACCAAGGCTAGTGCATCTTTGCGATACGCGAAGCAGCTTCGCGATACGCGAAGTTGCAGAAAAATTTCTACAAATAGATCGGCCATGGGGGTGTTCCTCATTCATCCAACACACTCCAAAAACATATACATTACCTCGAAAAGCGTGCCATCAACTCGATATGTCGATATCCCGACAAGTTTTGTCTCGAAGTACGTGCCATAACTCTACCTAGTTACTCTCTCGACCTCCCTCCAAGTAGAAGTGCGGTCCAAGTAGAGCATAGGCATTTTGTATAATAAGCCACACAAGGTAGGGGTTCTGCCCGATTATTATATTATAAATGGCTTAGACCCTAGTCAGGGATATAGCCCATATCTTGATCATATAATAAATTGAAAAATAGATTTTTATTAGTCAAGATTATAAATGAAATATTATGTCTTTATTTTAAAGATTTTATAAATATTTCTAATGATAAAAGAAATGTGAAATGTACGTTTCTTCATGAAGAAGAAACGTAGTTTATAAATGATTAACAAAAGTAAGGACTAGAGGTCCTTATAATTATAAAGAGATAAAATGTCAAGGTAAAGGTTATGCAATCGGACTAAAGGTCTGAAGCTAGATCGCTGATCTAGTACTTATAAAATGTTATTCTTGTACTATAGGTCTGAGGTAACAAGAAAAAATCGGCGAGAAACACCAAACAAGAAGAAAGGTGAATACGTCCAACTTTTTATATAACAAGTCTGTGAATGTTTGCATGGGATTATATCCCTGAAACTTTATAAACAAAAGTAATGCTGGCCCTCAGGCTATTGTATACGTTTGTCTGGATCCTTAAATATGTGGGTAGACGGTGGGTACACCACACCGCACTTGCTAATGCCTCTGCCACGTTGGGCCGGACCTAAGTAATGCCCGAGAGGGGATTATCTCGTGTATATTGATAGTTGCTAAGACCTCAATGCTGCGGTGTCGTTGAGAGGTTTCAAGTATAACTGGAGGTTTATAACAGTAAATTTAACTTGGTTGTTTCCTAAGCCACGATGGGCCGGATCATAATAGTTTTAAACATTAGCCAATTATGTCCCCCTGTCTAACGGTATCCAACTATGTCGTTAGTTTCTCCTGTTTATTTTTAATTAATGGTCATTTTCATCCCTGTGCTTTGATACCTTTGCTAATTCAGTCCAAAGTTTGAAATTTTTTCAATTTTATGTTTTATTTAATTCAACTTTTTTTTTTTGTTTTTTTTTTGTGTCTATAACCCCTAAGAGCATAATCCAAGCCCAAAACCATCGAGCATCGACCAAAACAGGTCTATATTTACTATGTCGACAACAATAATCATACTCTCTCCCGTATTTAGTTTCTAGATATTTCTAAACTCCCCCCACCCCAAATGGGGGAATTCATTGGTAAAGTGGTCAAGGTAATTCCCTGAAACCGTACTATAGTGATAAAACTAAAATCGTGTAACATTCGTTAAAATGCGCACCTTAAAACCCGACCAATTTTTTTCATTTGTTTATTTATTTAATTATTTATTTGATAACAACTATATATAACATACAAAAACACCCATCTAACTAAACTCTTAACCATTTTTGCGCCCACCTCTAAAGTTTAGGGACCAGTTTGCAAATATTATACAACAACCTTTCTTCCTCCTTACTCTTTCCCGTCTATGGCCGCCCACACTAAAACCCAATTCTTGGACCGTAATTCAAGGGATTTTTTGATGAAATTATGGTTACCAAACCATCTAGTTACCAAAAATACTTCACACAGACACTATAATCATAGTAAACCATGAAGAATTGACAACCAATTTGAGCAATTTCAAGCGGCGGCTAACCAAGCCTGTTTCCTTATATATACTAAGCCAAAACACAATTAAACTCGTCCATACATTCCTCGTAGCATCACCATTGTAAACCCTAATTCAATTGCAACGTATAAAGCCGATCCTTATCACCCTCGAGTTGAAGCCGTGAAGCCCTAACCATCGTTTTCCTCTTGTTCGTCATCAATATCGGTAATTGAAATATGTTATTTACTCGTTTGTACTCAATTAACATAAACCCTAAATCAAATTTAAACGAACAGGGACCAATTAAACCAATTTGATGATCTAGGGTTCATATTTGAAATTGGGTTCTTGTTTTGTTGTCTATATTTGTATTTTACAACTGATTTTATCCCAAAGTAAATGAACCAGCCCAATGGCTGTTGTGTGGTGTGTAAGATCCCAGAACCGATCAGGGCGCGGGTTCGAACCCCCTGACCCGGTTTTCTTTATCTTTTTTGTTGTTTTGTTATTTTTCTTCCCTTTATTTTGTTTTTTTTCTTTATTAATATATATGTAAGAAAGATCAATTAACTACTATCTTAGAGTTTCTAAAATTAATTTCCTTTTAACTTTTTCCGTTAATGTATGTATATGTATTAACAAATTTTTAATAAATATGCATATATAAAAAGATATTATATAATGTTTATTTACTTATAAATAATTAAAATTGTTTATTTATTTATAATGATTATTTATAAATAAATACATATATAGATAGATATTATACACAATGTTTCCTCATCAAAATATACAGATTATATAATGTTCACTTATTCTAATTATGCAATAATAATAATAATAATAATAATAAACTGAGCTATATTGTAGTTTAAAATAATTTATTCCGTTAATAAATAAATATGCATGTGTATAACAATTTTTATCAAACATATTATATATAAGTTTATGGTTAGTTAATATTGCTTATTTATAATGTTTATTTATTTATAAATACATGATTATAAGTAAATATTAAGGCAAAGTGCTAATATTAATATTAATGATAATAATATTAAAAATGAAAATAATAATTATACAAATCATTAATATATATATTAATCTCCAAATTTATTTTAACAATTAAACTAATAGATCTTTAATCTCAAAACACCATCAAATCGCAAATCCGTTATAATCCTCGTGAATTTCTTTATTTATTAATTAATTTTGTCGTTAACAATTAGGGCGTTTTTATTGACGTATCTCGACCGTTGCCACCTTAACTTTTTATCACCGTATCAACACTTTTTCTAACCGTAAGGTAATTAATTCACATCCCCCTTTTTACCGTTTATTTTGGGGGCGTTATGCGTTCACAACTCAATCATTTTATTTTACTACAGTTCCATTATTTGCATTATACGATATTGCTCAATTAGTTATACGTGCAAATGTGACTATGTGTTTATTTTATGTTTTGGTGGTTGGTATCTCATCCTCACCCTCATTAGTATGATCATACGTCATCGGAGTAGCTCGTTATCTATGTGACTCGAGTGAAAAGACAATTTTTATATTTATTGTTATGCCAGTTGTAGTAGTTCATATTTATCGCAAGGAATTGAAATTTTCAATATTTTATGTATTCAAAAACCGTGATTACTTGCTCAACTTTATGTTGACAAACTAATATTTTCATGCATGGCGTAGGTAGCTATATTGGATGAAGCAAGAGATTAAAGAGTAGATTGGACTTTAGGTTGCATGAGTAATAAAGACAGATTTAGTTCTTATTTATTTAAGTTGTAATGTTATTTAATTCGAGACAATGTTTTTGTTTTTGCATACTTGAATTATATGAAATAAATAATTTAGATATTGGCACGCGTATTTTACTTTAGTATCTTTTGAGCTATGATACAATTATGTCGCGCCCCGGCATATTCCGCCTTAGGTTGGGGTGTGACAGATTGGTATCAAAGACGAAGGCTATAAGATTGGTGGTTAGACGTAACGGCCTAGTAGCATGCTTAGGGTCCCTATACGTGTTCCTATACGTGCACCCTACTTGTTTAAATTTTTGTATATAGCTTAATTTATTTAAATTGTTTATTATATACAAATCTACAAGAAAGCACACACTTATTCCGAGGCTATGCCTCAAAATCATTTTTCAAAACATTAGAATGATTTTTAATCGAGAATTTCAATAAGAAATCCCACATTTTACCTCCCCTCTCCTTAAGGATGATTCGTGTAACGGATACGTAGTAACTGTAAGGGTGACACACTTGTACACTGATCCCTTGGCACCAAGGCTTGCGAGCCTAAGGAAGTGCAATGCGCATAAATCTCAATTAGCCATGAGACCTGGTTGCCTTCCTGGAGGGTGAGGTGTGAGTGTGAAACTTGTTAAGCCAAAGCGCATCACACCAAACGTTCACGAATCTACTACCCTCATTGTATCAATCGTGGTCATGTGACGATCACTTTGTTAATTTATAATCGAATTCACGGTGATACGTGGCTAAACTCGGTTTCCGCATTGTGTTTTAGTTGAATGGGTGGATAAAGTACACAAATACGGGGTGGTTCCCGAAGTAGTCCAACCATCTATCTCTACACATCTCACAACTCAATTTTCATCGATTTTGTGGAGTTAATACATGAATATTTCAACAACTTTTATTTAATTTTTGATATTTTCATGTTGTTGGAAGGAAACATGGTGATTCATGAAATCCTAACCAACAAATGAAGCCTTATATTTCAATATTAAGTTATTTTATTGTTTTAATATATTTCAACAACTTTAATTTGGTGTTCGATATTTTCATTTTGTTGGAAGGAACCATGGTAGTTCATGAAATCCTAACCAACAAATGAAACTCTATATTTCAATTTTAAGTTATGTTATATTTATTTATTTATTCCTCATAACGTTACCACTTATAAAATCAAGCCTCATAAGACATCACTCTCAACCTCAACCACAAACTCAATCTCAAATTGTTAAATAGTATTCACAAGCATCAATTTACAAAAACCCGTATATTTACAACCTTTACCCAAGTCTCATAAATTTTACACAATTTTCCCCACAGCATGTCTTCTCGCCTCATCAATCGTACCCGCCGCGTCGGCAACTATGGTCGTAGCATGTCGGCTCGCATTACGAAGGGAATCGTGGAAACCCTCCCAATACTCATCACCCAAATCCAAACCGTGAATGCCGCTAATGATCTCGTGAACCCTAATGTGTTCTCTATCAAACAATTCACCAACGCTAACCCAACATATTACTTTGGGACTGAGGGTGCTACAACCCTTCTTCAATGGTTCGAGCACATGGAAAGCGTGTTCCTCCACTGTGCATGTCCAGATGACAAAAAGACCATTTATGCCTCACGCGTTTTCAAATTGAGTGCCCTTACGTGATGAAATAGCAAAAAGAAAGACCTTGGGGCTGAGGTTGCCATGGCCTTACCATGGGATGACCTCTATAAGCTCATGCTAGACAAGTTTTGCCCGAAATATGAACTCTGGAAATTGGAAGAAGAATTCTGGAATTTAAAGCAAAAAGGAGGTGATAATACCGCTTACAACGATCGGTTCCACGAATTGAGCTTCCTCATCCCGCACATGGTTACTCCTTTGAAGCGTGCCATTGATAAGTATATCACGGGTTTTCCGATGCAAATTCAAGATTCCGTCCTTAGTCGTGACCCGAAGAAACTTCATGATGCCATCACCCTAGCCGACACCTTTACTGAAAAACCACGTTAAGGCCGGGACCTTGACGCGGAAGAGTTCCAAAAAGCACAATGACAAGCCCGCATCCGAGCCCGCTAAATAGTCCAAGCCCAAATCCTCAAAGCCAGAATCCTCTAAACACAACCACAACCACAACTCAACTCATTACCGCAATAACAAACGAAAGCCCAATTCACAAAACTATGTCATAGCCCAATCACAAGATCAACAAGCCCCTCCAACCAAGAAACCATACACCGGCCCACACCTATATTGCAACACTTGCCAACGTCACCATCCGGCCCAATCCACTTTCCGAGTTTGCACCAATTGCCACTGATTCGGCCACCTCACCCAGTATTGTTGAGAGCCTATGAAAACGCAACTCAACTCCTCCATTCCACAACCCGTTATTCAACCATATTACCAATCATATGTCCCACCTTATGCACCCACTATTTGAGCCTGCTATCATTGCGGTAGCCCAAACCATCTTCGCAACACAATCCCAAAACACGTTTATCAAATTCAAACCTACCCAAGTGTTGGGTTTCAGTGGTGATCAGTTAAAATTTTGTTTATTAAATCCGGTTCAATAAACGTGATTAATAATAATTAATCATAATAATTAATAATTATACGCAGCGGAATACATAATTAATCAGCACCGAAAACTAAACCCCACAGGATCTGGTTACAGAAAATACGAGTACGAGTCAAAACATTAAATATATAATTATAAACTAACAATATATTTAAGTTTACCTCGGTTAATAAATAACCGGTTGAGACACCGAAGGCTAATGAATCGAGCTAGGTGACACAAAGAGATCCAACGACCAACAGTGGCGGTGCGTGACGGCAACGACGGCGGCGACGGTATCCGGACAGCAGGCGGTGGCGGACAGGCGGCGGTGGCTGGTCAGGCACCGGCAGTGATGGCGGCGGTGAAGCAGGTGGCCGGATGTTGGATGGAGGAAGGATGAGATGGACTTGTTAGGATTAGTTGTCAGGTTATTAAAACATCATATATTTATATAGCCTCCTATTAGGTTTAACTAATCTCATTAGTTATAAACCTAATGGGCCAACAAGTTCAATTCTTACTCCAAAGCCCGCTCCATGTAATTTTTATCTCATTAAAGTGTCTAACCCAGTTAACTAACTTAAGCGGGTTAATGGTTCATTACCTCACGGTGTAACTCTCACGTGTCATAACCCGGTTGGCCGTATTGACTTACCCTCACCGGTCCATAATTCCAACAGTCTCCCACTTGGACGGTTTCTGGTTAAGTTACTCAATACTGACAGCCAGCGGTGCTTTAGCTACACATAGCTGCCCCCAACAGGTTATAACATTTTAAATTCATTAACCAAAATAATCTTGGAATACACTATTGCAAGATAACGAATTTATGGTAATCGTTGTCATCTATCCTTTCTATATAAGACATCAATTGAACAATGAGACATGGATCAGGTTCAATCTCATATGACATTCAATCATTATAGTTCTCGATCTAGAGTCAAGGTGGTCCAATCAAACACACAGTTAGTTTGGGTGAGGCCTCACACTTTACCAGTTTGAATCAACGAGGGTGCCAAGATGTCTAACTGTTACATATCATGTAAGAGTACAGAATCCCATCTTGATTACATACAACTCCCACTGAACTTCAGATTATTTCTAACCAATGCCTTTATAGCTGGCAGTTACGCGACAGCGGTTGACACTGATCAAAGAATAACCTTAGTAAACGAAAGTTCTAAAATGTATCTCAGGTCTAAGGATACTAAATGAGTATACCAGTATCAAAACATCTTATGACTAAGATCCATGAAGATGATTTGATGCAAGTTACATCCAACGTCATTCATAATGAGGTCTGTGAGTTTGGAAGTCAACTCCTTGAGTCCAAAGTCAAAATAGTCTTAATTCAGAGTCGTTCCCACGAGTCTGACCGACTATGGATAATTTAGAATACAATATTCACGGATTAAACGTATTAAAATAAACGCAGTTATATCATTCAACATTTGCATTTAACCATTAAATCAAAAGAGAACTTAAAGTATAACTGTTTGAGATGTTCACACATCCAAATACTAAATCAAAACAAACTACTAGATAATCTAAGACCGATAGCATCTCTGTGATGATCATGCTTGTCCTGAGTCATCGGTTTAGTGAGCAGGTCAGCTAGGTTTTGATCTGTGTCTACTTTGCTTATTATGATGTCTCCTTGTTCTAGTATATCTCGTATATAGTGGAACTTACTTAGAATGTGCTTGGCCCTGAGCAATGGCTCCTGTGTTATCACAGATTACGTCGATCGATTTCCGAAAGCTTGGAACTAGATCGAGGTGGGCTATGAATTTCTTCATCCAAGCAGATTGTGAGCGAGAATCATTTCGGTCAATCTGGAAGCTAGCGTCAGTGTAACACCATACAGTAAGTTCTTCTTCCACTCCTCCAAACACCAAAAACATGTCTTTCGTCCTTTTCATGTACCTCAGAATGTTCTTCACAGTAGTCCAGTGGGCAATGCCAGGGTTTTGCTGAAAACGACTAGTCATGCTCAGTGCAAACGAGATGTCTGGTCTAGTACATAACATAGCATACATGATAGAACAAATCGCTGAAGCATAAATTGCTTGCATGTGCTTAGTTGCAATGTCCTTGCCGGAGATTGCGATTTGTTCAACACGGTTCCTTTAGCCATAGGGAGAGCTCATTTCTTGGAGTTGTCCATAGAGAAGCGTGCCATTACTTTGTCTATGTATGTACTTTGACTCAGCCCTAGAAGCCGCTTAGACCTATCTCTGTAGATCTTAATTCCTAGAATATAAGTAGCTTCACCAAGATCTTTCATTGCGAAACAAGATCCCAACTAGTTCTTAACTTCCTTAAGCATAGGGATGTTGTTTCCAATGATCAGTATATCATCCACATATAGGATGAGGAATGATATAGTGCTCCCACTAGCCTTTCTGTAAACACAAGGCTCATCTTCATTTTTGATAAAACCAAACTCTTTGATTTTCTCATCAGAATGAAGATTCCAGCTGCGAGATGCCTGTTTAAGTCCATAAATGGACTTTTTCAGTTTGCACACCCTGTTAGGATATTTAGGATCGACAAAACCTTCAGGCTGAACCATATAGACATCTTTAGAAAGATGTCCATTAAGAAAAGCATTTTTGACATCAATTTTCCATATCTCGTAGTCATAGTACGCGGCTATGGCAAGTAATATCCTTATCGACTTAGTCATAGCAACGGGCGAGAAAGTTTCATCATAGTCAATACCTTGAGTTTGAGTAAAACCTTTCGCGACTAGCCGTGCTTTATAAGTCTGCACATTTCTATGCATGTCGGTTTTCTTCTTGAAAATCCACTTGCTCCCTACTGCCCGACACTTGGGGGCTAGCTCAACGAAGTTCCAGACTTGATTGTCATGCATAGATTGCATCTTGGCGTTCATGGCATCTTGCCATTTCTCAGATTCCGGATCTAAGATAGCAGATTTGTAATTAGTAGGTTCGTCACTTGACTCGGCTACTAAGAGGACCTCCGGACCATCTAGATGCCATAAGTATCTAGAGTTTGGTACGCGAGTCCTATTACTTCTGCGAACGCTTGTGTTCATGTCCGATGTATCAGCAACAATAACTTCTTGATCAAACATTCCAACTTCCTCAGCGGTAGTTTGTAGTTCTTGAATTTCTTCAAAATCGACAATATTATCTCCAGTTCCTCGATCGAGAATTTCCTTCTCGAGAAAATGGCCCTTACTTTTGATAGAAATCACATTTGTATCAGGATGGAAGAAATAATATCTGCTTTGGTTATAATATTCGATGAAAACAACTTTTACACCGCGAGATCGAGCTTATCATCAAAATCACTAGTGAAATAAGCATCACATCCCCATACTCTAAGGAAAGACAAATTGGGTTTTATCCCATGCTATATCTCATATGGGGTTTTGCTTACCTTTTTAGTTGGAGCCAGATTGACAATGTGGGCGGTGGTAAGGGCAAAGCTCCAAAAGGAGTGAGACAAGTTAGTTCTACACATTATTGATCGGACCATGTTTAGCAAGGTTCGATTTCTCCTCTCGCTCACGCCATTGTGTTAGGGTGTGCCGGGTGGAGTGAGCTGTGAAACAATTCCACGCTCTTTCAGATGATGTATGAATTCTGAGCTGAGATACTCTCCACCTCGATCTGATCGAAGCATTTTAATAGTTTTCCCGAGTTGGTTTTCCACTTCGTTTTGAAACTCTTTGAACTTTTCAAAGGTTTCATGCTTGTGTTTCATGAGATACACATAGGCATACCGACTGTAATCGTCAATAAAAGAAACGAAGTATCTTTCATGATTCCTAGACATGGTTCTGGAGGGACCGCATACATCAGCATGTATGATTCCCAGCAGATTCTTTGCTCGTTCATTCTTATGAGTGAAGGAGCCTTTAGCGAGTTTGCCAGCTAAGTAGGATTCGCAGTCATCAAAAGAGTCCGGTCCTGTGGATTCAAGAATCCCTTCGGATTGGAGTCTCTTAACTCATGCCTTGCTTATGTGGCCAAGTCGACAATGCCATAGAAATGTATCATTGATACCAGATCTGATACGATTAGAAAGATTATATACATTATTGTTTATTTGAACATCAACCTCATAAATACCATTTCGAGGTTTAGCCTCAAAATAAAAAATATCATTCAAGTAGGCAGAAATAGCATTACTATTAAAAACGTACTTAAATCCTTGTTCAAATAATAAAGAAACTGAAATAATGTTTCTGGTCAAACCAGGTGCAAACAAACAGTTATCCAAAGTAACTACAAGGCCGGACGGACAAGCAAAACGATATGTGCCAGTTGCAAGAAATGGGACTCTCTTCCCGTCTCCAACGATGAGTTCCATGCTGCTTTGTTTCAGCTTCTTCCAGTTTTCAGGCTCCTACAAGACATTAACGATGTGGTAGCCACATCCGGTATCAAATACCCATTTGTTGCTAGAGATAGTGAAAGGTTCAATAACGTAAATAGAAATACCTTTAGAGGAGCTTTCACCATTGATCCTCTGCCTTTTCAGCTCAGCAAGGTAGTCGGGACAGTTATGTTTCCAATGTCCCATTTTGTTGCACTTGTAGCACTGGCGCTCTTCAGGAGGCGGCGGGTGGTACCTTTGCAATACCTTTGTTAGTGTTGGTGGCAGACCTGGCAGCAACAGTAACCTTCTTCTTGCCTTTGCCGTTATGACCCTGGTTCTTGGGTTTAGGCTTGAGGACACCAGCAAATCGAACCATAAGAACTTGATTGGTTTTAGCGGGAATATTCATCTCAGCCATCTTGAGCATTCCATGAAGCTCCGGCACTGTCTTCACCCAGCCATTCATATTGAAATTCATTACGAACTGGTCGTAAGAGCTGGGAAGAGAGTTCAGGATGAAATCCGCTACCATTTCATCTGACAGGGGATATTCAAGTTTCCTTAGTTGTTCTATGTACCCTTTTATCTTGACGACATGCGCACTAACAGGTGATCCCTGTTCCATTCTGCAACTGATGAGCTGCTTCATGGTGTCATAGCGTTCTTGGCGGGCTTGTTTCTGGAACATGCCCTTGAGTTGCTCAAGCATCTCACAGGCATCAAAATCTTCCAAGCCTTTAGCAAGCTCGTAAGACATGGTGGCTAGCATGATACAGGCGACTTCAGCAGAGTCGTCCATATGTTTGTCAAGAACCCTCCTGGCATCAGCAGTATTGTTTTCATGCTCGGTTGGAACAGGTCCATCGAGAACAAAATGCTTCTTTGCCATCTTGAGAACAAGTCCCAAGTTGCGGTGCCACTCAAGAAAGTTGGTGCCATTCAACTTTTCTTTCTCAATGATAGCCTTGAGGGTGAATGAGGAGTTATTATCAGTAGACAACAGTTCAATTAAGCAAAAGTAAATTTTATTAGTATTTTTGATGTTTTTAATCCTATTATTAATGACCCAATGACATTACTAAATAGGAACTTGAGAATCTGGCTTCCAGCTACTAATGGCAGCTGTAGCACACAACATTAGTAAGTGGTTAGGCAGACACACAATGATTACCAATTGTGGATAGAGCACAACTCTCGTTTATAAGGCCTATTAAGACAACATTTGCCTAAGTAGATACGTTTAGCCTCATCTATGCCCACCTTAGTCTCTAGATAGCTGTAGCACGTAACAAGAGAGTAAAGTAATAGTGGCCCTAGCATAGTCACTTGTGAAAGGGCCGGATGTGTCAATGGAACTCTTTCACCTTGAAGGGATAGGCTAGAAATCAAGTGCGATGCTGTAGCTCCAAACACTTGAAGTTTCGCAGTATGCTTCAAGTGTGACTTATAGTAGGATGGCATAGACTATTGATTAAAATTGGGATTAATTTTAAATATTTACCGAATAGAGTAAAAGTCCAGTTTTACTTTATTGATCGAGACAACTTGATGAACCCTTTCATCTCTCAGGACACTTAGTTTTATATGACCTATTAAAACTAAGTTCGCGATAATACCAACCAATTTTAAGTTAATAGTTTTACCTATTA
The DNA here is from genome assembly GCF_021521415.1 of Bidens hawaiensis. Taxonomy (NCBI): domain Eukaryota; kingdom Viridiplantae; phylum Streptophyta; class Magnoliopsida; order Asterales; family Asteraceae; genus Bidens; species Bidens hawaiensis. Next base: position 130,892 of record NW_027493581.1, on the reverse strand, counting down.
AGTTATTAGTTATGGAAAATTAAATTTAGTTTAATTTTGCAAAACTTGATTGGTTAATTTATTTTAATATATTTGGTATTAGGTTGGTGGTATTATAATCCTATTATAAGCAAGCAAACAAAATAGCAAACAGAATATGTAAATCTTAAATGGCCATGATTAGTGATTGATCTTGCCAGAGCCTATTAGCAAGATCAATCAGGTCAAGGGGTCACAACACAAAACAACCACAAGGATGGACTCTTGGTGCATCCCGTCATCTTTGGTAACTCCCACTGACTTCAAGAACTCCATGAGCTCGTCCTCGTCCTCGGTTTTCTTCAGGTCTTCTTCATTACAAAATTACACTAATACAAGTAATGAAAAACTAAACCCTATCTATTACAATTTTGAACCATCAAGGTGGCCAATAACCATAAAATAAAACCAAAAACTAAATACAACTTTTGAACCATCCATATGGCCAAAATAAAATCATTCAACCAAACAAACAAGGTCGGGCCAAATTTACATATTCAACGGAAAATAAGTCGGGCAATATTTTGGTCAAATAAAATAAATAAAATTTTGACCAAACTAAAATTGCCCTAATATTTTATCTAGCTCGTAAACGTCAACTCTCTTGAAGTTTATGATGTAGAACCGGTGAAAATACCGGATTCGACTCGTATGTTGTAACCAAGGCTCTGATACCACTGTTGGGTTTCAGTGGTGATCAGTTAAAATTTTGTTTATTAAATCCGGTTCAATAAATGTGACAAATAATAATTAATCATATTAATTAATAATTATACGCAGGGGAATATATAATTAATCAGCACCGAAAACTAAACCCGACAGGATCCAGTTACAGAAAATACGAGTACGAGTCAAAACATTAAATATATAATTATAAACTAACAATATATTTAAGTTTACCTCGGTTAATAAATAACCGGTTGAGACACCGAAGGCTAATGAATCGAGCTAGGTGATACAACGAGATCCAACGACCAACGGTGGCGGTGCGCGACGGCAACGGCGGCGGCGGCGGTATCCGGACAGTAGCGGTGGCACCGGCAGGCGGTGGCGGACAGGCGGCTGTGGCTGGTCAGGTGCCGGCAGTGATGGCGGTGGTGAAGCAGGTGGCCGGCTGTTGGATGGAGGAAGGATGAGATGGACTTGTTAGGATTAGTTGTTAGGTTATTAAAACATCATATATTTATATAGCCTCCTATTAGGTTTAACTAATCTCATTAGTTGTAAACCTAATGGGCCAACAAGTTCAATTCTTACTCCAAAGCCCGCTCCATGTAATTTTTATCTAATTAAAGTGTCTAACCCGGTTAACTAACTTAAGCGGGTTAATGGTTCGTTACCTCACGGCGTAACTCTCACGGGTCAAAACCCGGTTGGCCGTATTGACTTACCCGAACCGGTCCATAATTCCAACACCAAGCCCAACCAACCAACTCCAAATATATCAAGCCCAAAATTTCCAACCACCAGCCAATCAAGCCGACCAAACCCAACTAATGCAAGCCCAACCCATCCAAGCTATTCAGCCTAAACCAAACCAAGCCGAGCAAAGCCAAACGAATCTAGCCAACCAGGGCACACAAGGATGTGTGTACTACATCAATGCCAATGAATTGCAACTTAGGAATCATGTCACCACTTCACACTAGTCCTTATGCCCAAAGACCTACCTACCCCGAGAAGACAAACGCTGCAAGCAACATTTTTTATTTTTATCCGTTCGCATTTATTACTTTTGTTTTCTTCTTCTCTTTTGAATTGTATGCAAATTTTCAATATTATTAACGAATTGGTGTTTACATTTGGTATGTCCACCTTCACTTACTCCCCTCATAAAGCATAGCATGCATTGCTTATATCTATCTTTAGAATTGTAATTGTTTGCACATGATCAACTCAATTTAACGGTCTATGACTGGTGACCTCAAACATAATCGTTAGTGGAAACCGGGACCATGTACATGGCTATGTACCTGGTTATCTAATAGGAGCCGTAATCTGGGCTGCCTATGATCGGTCACTTTTGAACTGGGGCTGTGTACTTGGTTAAGACATAGCTACCTAATAGGAGCCCTATGCATGCATTTTATTTTATTAATTTTGTATTCCCATTTACGATTTATCATTATTTCAATATGAACGTCACAAACTTACACCCTCCCCGTAACGGTTAAACTTCTTTGGGAATAACACAACTAACTACTTTGCGTCAATATTTCTCTAATTTAGTTAGTTTCTTGTGGTTATCATATGTTTACACGGTTTTTAGCCTCTCATGACCCCCAATGTTTCAGATATTCGACTTAACTATTGTGATGATTATTTTCGCTTACTGTTAAAAAAAAGAGTTTTATTTTTGGTTTTAATACCCAACAACTTGTTACGCCTTCCAAACGTTCTACCTCGATATACATTAACTCTAAGAATTTTGATATTTAAGCTTGTTTAATCGTTTTGGTGTTGAACTAGTGATCTTGATATTTGACTTCAAGAGTTTTCTTTGATTTTCAATGGTCGTTAAATTTTGCTTTGCCTTTATTCCAAATTTATCTTGATTTTCAAAAAGATTTTTCTTAAACATGTATGTGTGATTTTTAACCCACCCACGGAACGAACCATGCGATGAAATAAGTAATTATGAGTGCACACATAATTACCGAAACCCTCGCATGGAAGTCATGGTGGGTACGTTGCTGTGCGAACAACTTAGAACCGAGGAACTAAAGGACAACGGTACAAATGATATATAATTTGAGAAGGTCATGGTGGATACGCCGCTGGTGCATCCTATATATAAGTGGACTTGTCATATTACCCATTTGTAGCGTTTTCCGGGTCACTCGAACGTCTGTGTTGTTTCGTTTTACTACGGAAATGATTTATTAATTCGGGTTATTCACATTCGGGACGAAATTTTCAAAAAGTTGTGAATACTGTAACATTCGTTAAAATTCGCACCTTAAAACCCAACCCATTTTTATCATTTGTTTATTTATTTAATTACTTATTTAATAACAACTATATATAATATACAAAAACACCCATCTAACGAAACTCTTAACCATTTTTGCGCCCACCTCTAAAGTTCAGGGACTGCTTTGCAAATATTATACAACAACCTTTCTTCCTCCTTCTTCTTTCCCGTCTATGGCCGCCACACTAAAACCCAATTCTTGGACCGTAATTCAAGGGATTTTTGACGAAATTATGGTTACCAAATCATCTAGTTACCAAAAACGCTTCACACCGACACTAATCATAATAAACGATGAAGAATTGACAGCCAATTTGAGCAATTTCAGGCCGCGGCTAACCAAGGCTGTTTCCCTATATATACTAAGGCAAAACACAATTAAACTCTTCCACACATTCCTCATAGCATCACGACTGTAAACCCTAATTCAATTACAACGTATAAAGCCGATCTAACCCTTATCAACCTCGAGTTGAAGCCGTGAAGCCCTAACCATCGTTTTCTTCTGGTTCGTCATCAATATTGGTAATTGAAATATGTTAATTACTTGTTTATACTCAATTAACACAAACCCTAAATCAAATTTAAACGAACAAGGACCAATTAAACCGATTTGATGATTTAGGGTTCATATTTGAAATTGGGTTCTTGTTTTGTTGTCTATATTTGTATTTTACAACTGATTTTATCCCAAAATAAACGAACCAGCCCAATGGCTGGTGTGTGGTGTGTAAGATCCCAGAACTGGTTAAGGCGCGGGTTCGAGCCCCCCGACCCGGTTTTCTTTATCTATTTTGTTGTTTTGTTATTTTTCTTTATTAATATATATGTAAGAAAAATCAATTAACTAATATATATTTTTTTTAACATTCGCTTAGCAAACCGAACTATCTTAGAATTTTAAAAATTAATTTCCTTTTAACTTTTTCCGTTAATGTATATATATGTATTAACTAATTTTTAATATATATATATATATATATAGATATTATATAATGTTTATTTACTTATAAATAATTAACATTGTTTATTTATTTATAATGATTATTTATAAATAAATACATAAATAAATAGATATTATACATAATGTTTCCTCATCAAAATATACATATTATATAATGTTCACTTATTCTAATTATCCAATAATAATAATAATAATAATAATAATAATAATAATGATAATAAACAGAGCTATATTATAGTTTAAAATAATTTATTCCGTTAATAAATAAATATGCATGTGTATAACAATTCTTATCAAACATATTATATATAAGTTTATGGTTAATTAATATTGCTTATTTATAATGTTTATTTATTTCTAAATACATGCTTATAAGTAAATATTAAGGCAAAGTGCTAATATTAATAATGAAAATGAAAATAATAATAATACAAATCATTAATATATATATATATATTCATCTCCAAATTTATTTTAACAATTAAACTAATAGATCTTTAAGCTCAAAACACCATCAAATCGCAAATCTGTTATAATCATCGTGAATTTCTTTATTTATTAATTAATTTTGTCGTTAACAATTATGGCGTTTTTATTGACGTATCTCGAGAAGTGCAACCGTTGCCACCTTAACTTTTTATCATCGTATCAACACTTTTTCCAACCGTAAGGTAAATAATTCATATCCCCCTTTTTACCGTTTTATATTTTGGGGGCGTTATGCGTTCACAACTCAATCATTTTATTTTACTACTATTCCATTATTGGCGTTATATGATATTGCTCAATTAGTTATACGTGCAAATGTGACTATATGTTTATTTTTTGTTTTGGTGGTTGGTATCTCATCCTCATCCTCATTCTCATTCTCATTAGTATGATCATACGCCATCGGATTAGCTCATTATCTATGTGATTCGAGTGAAAAGACAATTTTTATATTTATTGTTATGCTAGTTGTAGTAGTTCATATTTATCTCAAGTAATTGAAATTTTCAATATTTTATATATTCAAAAACCGTGATTACTTGCTCAACTTTATGTTGACAAACTATATATTTTCACGCATGGCGCATGTAGCTATGTTGGGTGAAGCAAGAGATTAAAGAGTAGATTGCACTTTAGGTTGCATGAGTAATAAATACGGATTTTGTTCTTATTTATTTAAGTTGTAATGTTATTTAATTCGAGACAATGTTTGTGTTTTTGCGTACTTGAATTATATGAAATACATAATTTAGATATTGACACGTGTATTTTACTTTAGTGTCTTTCGAGCTATGATACAATTATGTCGTGCCCTGGTATATTCCGCCTTAGGTTGGGGTGTGACAAATCGTCTCTTCGGTTAATGCATAATAGTTAGGGTTTAGAGAGTAACATATCGTAGCAAACATCTTGGTCAGTATAGTTTGATTTTAGAGAATTACCTTGACCACTTTATCAGTAAATTTCATCATGGACTAAAGTAGCAAAATAAATAAATAAATAAATAAATAAATAAATAAATAAATAAAAATAAAAAAACTGAATTAAATTAAACATAAAATTGACAAATTTTCAAACTTTGGACTGAAGTAGCAAAAGTATCAAACCACAGGGACGAAAATGACCATTAACAAAAAATAAACAGGAGAAAGACAAAAATATCCCTTAAACTAACGACATAGTTGGATCCTGTTAGACGGGGGGGGGGGGGGGGGGGGGGGATAGTTGGCTAATGTTTAAAACTATAAGGACTAAATTAACAAAATTTCAAACTTTGGACTGAAGTGGCGAAAGTAGCAAACCACATGGACGAAAATGACCATTATAATTAATTTTATATATTTTCCTATTATAATTTATGTATAAAATAATATATATTATTTATTTATTTTTTCATAACATTATATATATTAATTAATAATTATTAAATATGTATTTAAAAAAATTATATAAATGGCAGGCTCGTTTAGGCTCGCGAACGGGCTCGAGCTCGATAATTGAAGCTCAGGCTCGTTTATTAAATGAGCTTATTTTTAGGCTCGAGTTCGGGCTCGATTAAGCTCGGCTTGATCGAGCTTTTTAGCGAGCCAATCTCGAGTAGCTCGCGAGCAGCTCGGCTCATTTACTGCCCCCTAGCTACTGAAAATTAAGGATCTAATTTTAAATCAGTCCAGTGAAATGAAGTAAAATTCATAAACTATATAAACGGTAAAGTTACACGCTAAAATTCTTGCTTATTCTCATGAAATCTTTATGGTATTAACTTAGGTTTACTTGAATTTTGTTGTGTTTTTTTTTAAATGTTTCAAGTTTTCAACTAAGATCATTTACTTTTATCCAAGTTTCTTTAAACCGATCGAATAAAATAATAAGCATGTCATATACCGTTGAAAATATATAGAAAAAGAAGTTCTCCTTTTAAGTAACGTTTAATTTTTGGACTCAAATAATAAATACCAACTAATAAAAAATAGCACCAAAACGCCAACTTTTGAGGATAATTTAGAAACCCAAATTAAATCAGTGAAGTTGGATATTTGGATATGTTTGTGGGACATAATTGGCTAAACCTCCTATATCTATCAGTTCAGCCCATTTTTGTAAATGGGAAGTAATATGCTAATGTTATCCTCAGCTCAGCCCACTTTTGTAAATGGGAAGTAATATACTACTGTAATGTTATCCTTGATATCCTATTGAAAAAGGATTGTATATCTTTAAATTATCATCAGGTGACAAATACGTCGGCAAATAAATCTATTAAGTAGAGGAATACTTTTATACACATCAACATGAACAAGATATATATAAATAATAATTAACGTCTCATATATATATGACTATAAAGATTATATGATTATAGTGTAATCTAAAATTTTGTGTATATTTATCTATCTATTCTAATAAAAGAATACTCAATTTTGCCACTTGTTAATCTTATAGCCCTCTTCATCTTTTTTCAACCTATTTTAATATATAGTCCCTTATCTTTAAGCCATTTCAATATATGAATTTAAAGTTTATTTTTATTAAAGGTAAATCTTAACCGATTTATTCATTTAAATTAATGGTTAAACAAGAAAAATAAGGAAATTTCAAAATTGAAGTTGCAGTATTATTAGAATAAAATTTTCAAGTCACAGATAATTGCAAATTAAAGAAAATAAAGGCGCATCATTGTCGAAGAATTTGGATTTGTATGGTAATAAATTACAAATTATTTTTAAACTGAGATTCAAGCAACAGTGCATAATATTTTATATAAGGTTGGTTTCAGATTTAGATTTAAAATTTTCTCATATGCAATTGAACTCAAGAAAATGTGTATTTTCTTGATTTTCTCTAAACATTTTGTATAAATATTGCAAACATGGAGAATACCTATTACATAAATCTTGGTAAATAGCTTTAATTAACTCATTAACGTTGGATATTATAATTACAATCCATATGTATAAGGATTTACTATATGAAACTATATGTCATTTATTTATTTGACTTTTTTTTTGTAATACAAAGGGTTTTAGTAATAAGAAAATCAATATTTAGTTTTCATAATTTTCTTCTATAGTTCAGACCAAATTGCTTCAAAATATATATTTTATTACTTGATTTATATCTTTTTTATAAATTTAAATATATTTAATTTAATATGTCTTATATAACAAATTACTTAATTAAAAGCATTCAAATTCAAAATTTTATACCCAAAAATCTATTTCAATCTTATCCCACTATTTTCGCTTTCCAAAAATTATTTAGGATATTGAAACCTAGATTCATAAAATATCGTTTTCGTTAGGTTTTTACATAATTTCAATACTATATTAACTTATTAATTTTATTTTTATACAAATACAACGAATTGGGGGTATGTTAGTGTTTTCTGTTGGTTAGTACATAATTAAATGTTTATTATGGTTTATCTTCAAAATAATAAAGCTATAGACAAAATTTTAAAAACATTACAGTTATAAAATTTATTATTAAAATGTGTTATAAAAATTCATTAAGATTCACACCTTAATTATAGTGTAACTTAATAGAGATATTTATTATTTTTATTTTTCTTATTATTTGTAACTTAATAATGTTCCTCGTTACATTTCAAGGATAGTCCATTTTCATATTAATTATAAAAAAATAGTTAATTAGATTAAAAGTTATTTACCATGCTTTCATAGAATCCGAAATCTTTGCTTCTTCTTCTTTTTTTCTCTATGAGTTGTTAATATATATATATATATATATATATATATATATATATATATAGGGTAAGGTTAAAATGAAAACCCACTTGAGTTGTGAAAACCCGCGAAAACCCTATGTAACATCGTTTTTTTGTTACATGTAATATATGTTGTAACATTTAATACAAAATATCGAAACATCGAAAACAAAATTTTTTGCTATTTTTTAACATTTTTTTACTAATTTTTATATATGTTTTCAGGAGAGAGAAAAAGTTATATTTATAGTTACATTTTTTATTCACTTTAATTATGGACCACAAGATTTAAACATTAATTAAAAACATGTGGTTGAGAATGAGTTTCTAGAGTTTTCACAACTCAAGTGGGTTTTTATTTTATACTTAGCATATATATATATATATATATATATATATTGATTAATTAAGTATTTCAACGACTTTCCATAATATTAACTAATAACACGGGATTAGTATTCAAAATTTAAACATTCCTTATTCAATACTTTGAACTATTATTTATAAGAATCATTACCTTCACTTTATGCAACTTTAAATATTATAATATTTTTCTAACTCAGAATAATCACTGTTATTTGAACAATGACTTTAAGGGTAGTATTAGGGCTGGCAATTCGTGTCTTAACAGGTGTGAAGCGACGCGTTGAACACAAGTATAAAACATGATACGGCTCGATTAACTACTTTATATGTCATAACTATAATACAGTTTTAAGTTTCATGTACCAATAAAAGAATATGATAGAGTCTAGCCTACTAATTTCAATTATTTAAGAAAATTAAAAAATCATATACCGCACTTTTTTGTTTAACAGGTCTTATCGTGTATTTAACAGGTGGTACCCAATTGCCAGCCCTAGGTAGTATGTCTTTGTCATTTTCATGTGAATTACATTCATATAAAATGGAACAAATCATTTTGTTATATTTTAATTTTCGATTTTTTCTGTTGCTTTATTATACAACTTTTAATTGTTAAATATAAAATCAATTAAAAATTTGTCAAACATAAAATATTAACGAGAATAAATTTATCATGATCAATCAATTTCAGCCTTTAAAGATTCTAAGAATGATTATATCATCAAAGTTCAGGTAATATGGTTTTTGGGATAATCATATTTTTTGAATAAACATGAACAGATGATCTCAAATGACATCATATTAATTGTTGAAAATGTATGATATTTTATGTGAATGAATATTTTTTTTTGTTAGTTTCATGGATATATTTTTTCATTATTTAGGGTTGGTATGTACTTGAACGAACCTTATTTGTCACATGGACAACTATGTGTGGCTACATCAAGATTTACAAGCAAACCTATATGTTAACTTATCAAGAGTTACAAGAACACATGGACTAAATATTTTCATTTTTGATAAATAATGTATACCGACCAATACAACAACAAATTAGTGTAGAAGGTAGTTTTTTTACTTATTTATAACATATTTGTGTAACCTTGGTTTTATAATTTTTACAATTTTAATGTAAATTGTAATTGTATTAACAATATATGATCATTTTGTTGACTGGATCTCACTTAATAGCTAGAGTTTAAAATTTTCACTAATTACCCGTGTAATACACAGGTCTCAAACTAGTGTGTGTGTGTATATATATTGAAGTTGATTTGACCTTAAAAAATGAAGAATGATACGTTCATAACAATTTATTGTTAACTAAATCTTGTAAGTGGATACTTAAAAAGGAATGTTTTTTTAATTATTGAGTAAACTGCGGTTTTTATCCCTATGGTTTGTCCAAATCTACGGTTTTAGTCTAATAGTTTCAAATCTGTGATTTTCGTCCTTGTGGTTTCATATCACTTGCAATTAAACCCAGCCACACTAACCCCGTTAAGTCTGGTCGTTAAACACATCAGCGTGCCCTTCACGTGAGGGGTAATTTGGTCATTTTTCCCATATACACGTCAGCCCCTTACATGAGGGGGCTTGCGAATTAGGGTTGGGGTTTATTTGGGGAGAAAAATGACAAAATTACCCCTCACTTGAGGGGCACGCTGATGGGTTTAACAACCAGACTTAACGGGGTTGGTGTGGCCGGGTTTAATTGCAAGTAAAATGAAACCACAGGGACAAAAATCACATATTTGAAACTATTAGATTAAAACCGTAGATTTGGACAAACCAAAAGGACGAAAACCGCAGTATACTCCTAATTATTATTATAACACCATGGTACAAAGTAAGGTAAGGTAACTGAGATGTATATTGTGCATTAAAGTTGTATTGTACGTAGCGATGAGCATTTTATCCCAATACATGTAGTACCTATCCAGTACTCGTACACGTATCCCATACCGATTTAGCCTATTCGGTACGGGTATCGGCACTCGTTTTTGTTGAATTTCAGTACATGTACGAATACCTTTGGTATTCGTACCTGTTTGGAATATGTAGGGATTTAATTGAGATTCTTCATATTTAATATATAAAATAAATTCTCCAACCATGTTATTATGGGACAAGTATCAAACGCTTCTTCAATATTAAATAATATAACATCCTAGACTCGAACAAACAAACAAATCACTTAAAGTCAGTCACTGGATTAAAGTTCTTCAATACTATCTTATCGTTAAATCGGCAACCAATTTGGTACTGGTATTAATTTGGTATCCGTCGTGTACCTGTACGAGTACCGGTACCCGAATTAATTCAAGTTGTTTGTTACTCGTACTGGTACCCGGTTTCAAGATCGTCGAATATTTGGAAATAAAAAAGCAAAGTGGTACAAAAGCAGGTACCGTACCGAAATACCCGTACCCATATCATACCCAAAATTTTGGTACGGGTATTGGTACATGTTTTTATGACTTTCAGTACGGGTACAATAGGGTACGGATACAGATAGCTCATCCCTAATTATACAACTATAATGTATTTGGGACAACAAATGCTTGATTAAATCAAGAAATGGAATCTGGAAGAGGTTTAGACGGTCAGTTTCAGGTTCAGAAATAGAACTGGAAATCTATTTATCATGTTTCCGTATGTACCCCTTTTCACCTTGAAAAACTTTTCTAACAATAAATACTTTATTTGGTTCAACACACCAATATTACTGTAACCTACAATTAAAATAGAATATAAAGTGACAAGCAACGAAGCAAAGTCATCTGAACTTGATAACGATCTATATGTAGCATAATTCATGAGGATCACTAAAGTTGTCTTCCTAATTTTGTGTTTGTTATCTGGGACAGCCCTGAGGATTTAAATACATCGGCGGAGCCAAAATAAAAAAACTCGTATGCACTAACGAGTAACGGAATATATAAGTTACTTTTTTAAAGGACGATTAACGTATTTTTGTTTATTTGTTTTTATTTATTTCTTTTAGTTTTTTAATTTAGTTTGTGCCTAATAACTTTAAATGGATTATGAATAAAAAAAGTTTTTAGCCATTTATATTTAAAATGATTAAAATTCGTACCTATTTTATAATAAAAATTAATATATATATATATATATATATATATATATATATATATATATAGAAGTATAGTTTGAAAATCCTCTTAAGTTGAGAAAACCCTATGTAACATCGTTTTTTTTTGTTACATGTAATATATGTTACATTTAATACAAAACATCGAAAACATAAAAAAAAATGTTTTGCTATTTTTTTTACATTTTTTTAGTAATTTTTATATATGTTTTCAGGAGAGAGAAAATGTAAATAAACTTTAACAATTTTTATTAACTTTAATTGTGGATCACAAGATTTAATATTTAATTATAAACATGTGGTTGATAATGAGTTTCTATAGTTTTCACAACTCAAGTGGATTTTTATTATATATATATATATATATATATATATATATATGATCAAGATCAGGATCATGTAAGAACTTTTGGGAATTGAGAACTATGAGAACCATTTTGAACAAAAAAAAAAATCCAAAAATAAAAAAAATCATAAAACAAAAAAAACAAAAAAAAAGTAAAAAATACCAAGGTTTTTATTTATCATCCTGGTTTCTAAAAAAGCGAAAAAAAAATTCTCAATTTAGCTAAATTTTATATATATATATATATATATATATATATATATATATGTAATATGTATACATATGCTTTATTTTCTATACACATATGTATAATTTAAGGTAAATGATAATGCACATATGTGTACATTACGTAACTAGAGATCAAATAAAATTATATATATATGTGTATAGGTATAATACGAATTAAAAAGAAAAAATAAATTTCAGGTTTTTTTAATGAAACCGGAATGAAATATAAGAATTTTGGTTTTTTTTTTATTTTTAAAAATTTTTGCTTTTTTTTTTTTATAATTTTTAAAATTTTTTTAGAGGATATATATATATGGTAAGGATTCTAAGAGAATCATTTTGAACCACTAAAAAAAAACCTCTAAAAAAATTTTAAAAATTATAAAAAAAAAAAAGCAAAAATTTTTAAAAATAAAAAAAAAACCAAAATTCTTATATTTCATTCCGGTTTCATTAAAAAAACCTGAAATTTATTTTTTCTTTTTAATTCGTATTATACCTATACACATATATATATAATTTTATTTGATCTCTAGTTACGTAATGTACACATATGTGCATTATCATTTACCTTAAATTATACATATGTGTATAGAAAATAAAGCATATGTATACATATTACATATATATATATATATATATATGTAATATGTATACATATATATAATTTTATTTGATCTCTAGTTACGTAATGTACACATATGTGCATTATCATTTACCTTAAATTATACATATGTGTATAGAAAATAAAGCATATGTATACATATTACATATATATATAAATAAAATTATATATATATGTGTATAGGTATAATACGAATTAAAAAGAAAAAATAAATTTCAGGTTTTTTTAATGAAACCGGAATGAAATATAAGAATTTTGGTTTTTTTTCTTTTTAAAAATTTTTGCTTTTTTTTTTTTATAATTTTTAAAATTTTTTTAGAGGTTTTTTTTAGTGGTTCAAAATGATTCTCTTAGAATCCTTACCATATATATATATATATATATATAGGGTTTGGATCAAATACAAAATGAAATTAACGTGCTAAACATGAGAATCAAGTAGAGTAATTATATATACAAGTAGAGTAATTATGTAATTACATCATAGAGTAATTACGTAATTACTCTATGATATGATTACATAATTACTCTACTTGATTCTCATGTTTAGCACGTTAATTTCATTTGTACGTTAACTCTCCCCTATATACATATACAGGGAAAAGTTAACGTACAAATGACATTAACGTGCTTATTGTGAGAATCAAGTAGAGTAATTATATATACAAGTAGAGTAATTATGTAATTACACCAACCTCTCGTTGATGACCTCCATACTCGCATGCGCACCATGATGACCTCCAGTCAACCCTTCATGAACATGATTGAGAATATCCCAACCTTCTTCTTTTGTCACACATCTCCTCAGAATCCGATCACCACCAATCTTGAACAAAAATGGATCATCCCACACATACCTATTCACATCCTGGAAGAACTTCCTCTTTTGTTGCGTAGTCATACCCTCCAGCACAAAACCTTTAGCCAAATAATTAGCAAAATCAGTGAACCATGGCATACCTTGCTTCTCAGCAGCAACAAAGTCGATCGACTCGTGAGGAAATGTATCTCCAATCTCCTCCTCATGCAACTCTTCTCTCCTCGGATCCTCTAAACGGTATAGATGATCGGCCGCTACGTTTTCCGCACCCCTCTTATCTTTGATCTCGATGTTGAACTCGGAAAGTAGAAGAATCCACCGTATAAGACGAGTCTTCGCATCTTTCTTTTGAAAGTGGAAACGCAAAGCTGCATGATCGATGAAAACGGTGGTCTTGGAAAGTATGATATACGAGCAGAACTTGTCAAATGCGAAAACAACGGCTAAGAGCTCCTTCTCGGTGGTGGTGTAGTTCTCTTGGGCATCATTCAACGTCTTGCTAGCATAATAGATGGGGTGAAAATGTTTATCTCGCCTTTGCTTCAAAACCGCTCCAACTGCATAATCACTAGCATCACACATGAGCTCAAATGGCAAGCTCCAATCTGGAGAACAAAGAATGGGAGCACTCACGAGCTTCTCTTTCAAAAACGTGAACGCCTTCACACATTCATCATCAATAACAAAAGGCACATCTTTCTCGAGGAGTCGGGTCATCGGGCGGGTAATTTTGGAGAAGTCTTTGATAAACCGTGGATAGAATCCCGCATGGCCCAAGAAACTCCTAATCGCCTTCACATTCGTCGGTGGAGGAAGTCTACTTATAGTATCAATCTTCGCCCGGTCTACCTCAATACCATCTCTTGAGATCATATGTCCCAACACGATCCCTTCCGTCACCATAAAATGACATTTTTCCCAATTTAGCATTAACTTCGTCTCAATACACCTCTATAACATCTTCTTAAGATTAGCCAAACACTGATTGAACGAATTACCGTAAACTGAAAAATCATCCATAAACACCTCCATGGACGTTTCTATCATATCCTGAAAGATGGCCACCATACAACGCTGAAAGGTAGCCAGAGCGTTACATAGTCCAAACGACATGCGATGGTACGCGAACATGCCATAGGGACATGTAAAAGTCGTCTTCTCTTGGTCTTCCGGTGCAATGGGGATTTGAAAATATCCCCAAAAACAGTCAAGAAAACAATAAAACTGCTGACCTGCCAAACGCTCCAACATCTAATCAATAAACGGCAACGGGAAGTGGTCCTTCCGGGTAGCGTTATTCAATTGCTGATAATCAATACATACTCTCCAACCGGTAACCATTCTTGAAGGGATAAGCTTATTCTTCTCATTCATCACAACGGTCATACCTCGCTTCTTTTGAACAACTTGAGTCGGGCTCACCCATGGAGTATCAGAAATCGGGCAAATCATCCTGGCATCCATCAACTTCAATACCTCTTTCTCTACTACCTCTTGCATATTTGGATTGAGACGTCTTTGTGGTTGCACCACCGGTTTGTACTCATCTTCCATTAAAATCCAGTGTTTGCAATAAGCGGGGCTGATACCTTGAATATCGAAAAGTCTCCATGCAATCGCCCACTTATGTAGTTTCAATATTTCAATCAACTTTGTCTTTTGTTCTTCCGTCAGCTTGGATGACACAATAACGGGCAAGTTCGAGCCCTCATCAAGATACGCATACTCCAAATGTGACCGGAGTACCTTTAACTTCAACGGAGCGGGTTTCTCCATAGAAACCGCCTCATTTTCACAACTAATCTCATTAACCTCTATCATCTCGGGCAAACCCGAAATCTCAACCAACTCATCACAAACTGAATCGTTCTCACACGACTCATCCTCTGTAAGACCCCGAATCCGGGGAATCCTACAGTTGGTATTCATCCAAAATACTTACAAAAATACTTAAACTTAAAAACAGTTCATTCCAATAAAACAACCAATTCAGAGTATAATTCAGCGGAAAACCATAATTAATAAAATAAGTTCGCAAAACCCAGGAATTATGCCCAAAACCAATTTAAATGTATTTGATAAAACTTTAAAAGGAATGTTCAATACTTAAAACTTCCGTCTACGTATGCCCTTCACCGTCCAAGTAGCTTCGTGCACGTCCAAGCGGTAATGCATCCTCCTCCTAACCTGAAACTCACACTAACTTGCACACAAAGTCAGCTTGAGCTGAGTGAGTTCAAGTTTTAATAAATAACATCAATAATAATAATCATTCCAAGGGTTTTAAAATAAAACGGGATATAACTGTTAGGCCATCATCAACAACACGTAATAATCCTTATATATATATAAACATCCTTGTAATTATATCCCTACATATACATCTTCCAAGTAATAACATCAGGGTCGAGCACACGTACAACCCAAACACGTAACATCTCATCCAACGTATGCAAACA
Organism: Bidens hawaiensis; assembly: GCF_021521415.1. Taxonomy (NCBI): domain Eukaryota; kingdom Viridiplantae; phylum Streptophyta; class Magnoliopsida; order Asterales; family Asteraceae; genus Bidens; species Bidens hawaiensis. The sequence continues at coordinate 114,761 of NW_027493581.1, read as the reverse complement.
CAAAGTAGGCATACGTCAACATCCTTAGTCGATAACGACTAATAAACATAATTATTGGCCATACAATAATACATACAAACATACAATAATATCATCTCAAGGCCTACCCTATACAAGTAAGCCTATACAAAATAGTTTAAACAGTTCATCAAGCAAAATCGCTTAGGTGTGCATGCTAGCCCAAAAACTTAAAAAAAGTAAAAAGGGGCATCATGAACTCACCTGACACAAGGCACGAGTTCACCACGAGCTAGAGAACCCCTAAGTATCCTCACAACTCAAACGTCTGTCGGTTTACACACAATCATTACTAATGTCATCGAAAGAACTCGTTTATCCTACGAGACGTTCTAACATGGTTCGAGTTGCCTAAAGCCTCGACCTCATCAAACTCAATCATAACAGCCCCCGAGGCCTTACATTCACCAACACGACTCTTAGATACTCCCGGGGATAAAGAATTCCCAAATTGCCCCCGGAAGCACTAGGTGACACTAGTACGCGTAGGACTTTGACGATCCTGAGCGGTATTGATGAGAAGTTTGGTACCCATCTCCTCATGAAACTTCTTCCAAAACCTGGAGGTAAAACGCGTATCCCAATCCAAAACAATAGATACCGGCACCCCGTGCCTAGAAACGATCTCACGAATAAACACTTCGGCCAGCTGCTCAAAATTAAAAATCTCTCGAATCTGCAAGAAATGAGCGCTCTTGGTCAGCCTATCAACGATTACCCAAATGGTGTCATAACTGCCCCTAGGAGTACGAGGCAATTTAGTTACAAAATCCATCGTAAGATGCTCCCACTTACTCACGTACTAAGCCACCTCATACTTTATCGCAGGCCACCAATAATTTTTCTTCAGGTGCTTGTACATCTTGGTTGCGCCCGGATGAATGGAATAGCGCGACTTGTGTGCTTCATCCAAAATTTTACCCCTGAATCCCCCATACCTTGGTACCCATAAACGCCCATCCTTATACTTCACCCCATCACCGACGTCTTCCAACAATTTGTCTTGACCCCAAATACGCTCTGACATAATCCATTCCACCTGTAAAGCTTCATTTTGAACGTTGGCTATGTGTCTCAAAATATCGGGTTTAAGAATAAGCTGATAAGATTTTACACGAATAGGTTTCGGTCTCTCCTTCCAGCTCAACACGTCGGCTACCACGTTAGCCTTACCGGGATGGTACATAATCTCCAGATCATAATCCTTTATGAACTCCAACCATCGTCGCTGCCGCATATTCAGTTCCTTTTGTTCGAAGAAATACTTTAAGCTCTTATGATCGGTATAGATAACGCAAGGAACACCATACAAAAAATGCCTCCACAACTTAATCGCGAACACAACCGCCGCCAGTTCCAAATCGTGAGTAGGATAATTCGCCTCATGAGGCTTTAACTGCCGTGAGGCATAAGCGATGACTCGGCCTCGCTGCATCAGAACACACCCAAGCCCCTGGTAAGAGGCATCAGAATAAATAACCAGATCATCAGTGCCATCGGGTAAAGCTAAGATCGGGGCATGCGTCAACCTGTTCTTCAACTCGAGAAAAGCCTCCTCCTGCTCAGTACCCCAAACAAACTTAACGCTTTTCTTAGTCAACTTGGTAAACGACGAAGTGATTTTTGAAAAGTCGGGAATAAAGCGGCGGTAATACCCTGCCAAGCCCAGAAAACTACAAAATTTGGACTGAGACTTAGGAGATTCCCATTCATTTACAGCTTCCACCTTTGCAGGGTCAACCAAAATACCACTCGGGTTAATAATGATGTGTTGTAAAACACACGTATTTTCCGCACGTTTTATCTACGTATTATATTATATTTTATATGTTTTAACTCGTTTTAGATAGGTTTTACATACATTTATTAATCTTGTAGGTTTTGGGCGAAAGAAAGAAAGAAACCAAGCTTTTGGAGCAGTTTACGAGCATTTTACGCATACGTTTTCAAGTAAACAACTCAAGGCCCGACCCGTATGCATCATGGAGGCCCAAGACCATATTATATTATATTATATAAAAAAAATAAAAACCCTAGGCCAGCAGGAAGTTTCGATCGCAGCAACAGGAAGAAAAAAAGAAAGAAAAAGTTTTGTGTGCTAGGGTTTGGAACTTGTGGCGGCTAGGGAAGGAAGAAGAAGGCAAGGACAAGTCTCGGGATCATTCACCATCAATTTTACAGCCAAGGAGCAGCTCGGAATCACTCAATATCCTTCCATCTTTTACATTGTTCATCATATTATTTTACTTGTTCAATTGACTACATAGTTTAGCAATTGTGTTAGAGATTGACATGTTTATGATTGTTATTGATTGTTGGATGATTGTTAAGATGTTTGGTATGAGTTTAATGATGTGTTTATTAATTGTTCATGGCTGTCCAAATAATATGAGAGGCTAATCTTGTTAGTTCTACCTAGGAATGATGATTATTGTTAGTGTTTGATAGGTTTTATGGATTGTTTGATTAATAGACTTGAATTGTTATTGTAAAGTTTGATTTAGACATGAAATAGGTTGTGTTTAAGGGCTGGAAATTTTGGTGATTCATTGCATAAACCCCGTGTGTCGGTTGATTAGTTTTGTATTGATTGATCGGTGCATTGTTTGATTCTAGACTTGGTGTTTAGGGTTTGTTTGCGGTAGGTACCACCGTAGGGTTTTGTTGCATGATTAATTGGATTAAGTACAGCGGTCAAAAACCTTTCTTGAGACCGAGAGGTGATAGGAAGTTAGGGTTGTCTCATTGCCTTTGCATGCTAGAATAAGGATTGCGCGAGACCGAGTTCGTTTCTTGTCAGGTTTAGGTGTTTAAGCGACTAGTTGATCTATTTTGGTTTAAGTTGAATTGTTCCTCTATCCTTGGTTGTGTAGTATTCATTGCTATTAGGGTCGAGTGTTGGTGAGACCGAGAGGTGATCCTTCATTAGAACACGTTAGCAATTGTTTCCCGGTTTGGTCGTTTTAGGCGATTTTGAGTAGTTTAGGCTTGTTGAGTGAGACCGAGAGGTAATCCAGTGAGCCCGAGCGATCCTTAGTCATGTCATCTTTAGGGACCGATGTCTATATATCATTCAATCCATTAGCTTGTTAGACCTACAATTTGATTCAGACCTAGGTAGACGTTTTCTCCATCCTAAGTTAACACAGTTAGTTTTCCGTTAAGTTTTCTATTTTTGGTAAGTTTTGTTAGTTAATCCAGTTAGTTCAGTTAAGTTAAAAGAAATCAAAAATCAATATAATATTATTTTAAGGTAGGTCTTGTCTAGGGTTAGTGATCTTTAGCATTCTAACGTGTCCACGTGTTTGATACTCGGACTTCCTAAGTCTATACTACTTGCGATCGGTACATTTGCCAGTTGTGTGTGGTTTTAGGATTTTCATTTTAATATTAAAGCTTAGTTGTGAGGGTCATTATTATAGGGTTATTAGACACACATCAAATAACATGACCCAGTTCTAAAACGCCGCGTAACCAAAAAGAACACTTAGAAAATTTCGCGTACACTTAGATACTCCCGAGGATAAAGAATTCCCAAATTGCCCCCGGAAGCACTAGGTGACACTAGCACGCGCTTTTAAGAGTTGTTTAGGGGATTAACATTCAACTCAGCCCTGTGTGGGCCCAATATGATAAATTCACAGCCAATAAGTCCACACGACGCTACACGAGTCAAATGGGTCGGTAATTCGAAAGTACAACGCACCAACTATTCAATAAACGCAAATGCGCGTTGTACCGACCCATTTGAGTAACCGACAACCAATTCAGCCCCATAACTTATAAAAATGATTTTTCAACAGCCCGTACATCAAACCGAGTTCACCCGAGCTGAATTGGTCGTTAATCACTTCAACCCTCGCGTTAAACGCAACAATCTACAATTCTAGTCAATCGAACACAAACATTCAAACTACAACTAGTTGACCAATCAAACGAACACCAATGAACATGATTTTAAAGTATCTTATACTAGACATACCTAGGAAGATTTTGGTTCAAAAACCTCAATCAAAACAGTCTCAGAAAGGTTAGAATTGACAGCCACCCGGTAAGCCTACAACACGAAGTTTAACGATCAATACGCGTGATATAATGATCAATTAAGGTGTAAAAGACTGGGGGAAACATAGAACTAACCTTCAATTGAAGATTTAGACCTTAACTTGGCTGCAAAAAAAGAGAATCGCAGGTGTGGGGGCTGGGGAGGCTACCGATCAGACAAGAGAGGTGAGGGGGGGGGGTATAAAATATTTCATCCTAGCCCCTCCAAATTGAATAATAAGGCAACTTGGAAGAAAAGTTAAATGATTTAATGTACTGGGATGAAGAGAAGGTTTCCGAGAAATGTCGGTTAAATCCCAAGAATTATACATACTTTACAAGCTTTAAATCTTTGAGCCGAAAATTAACGGGTGTTACATCCTCACCCAAATCATCACAATCAACCAGCCCATTACTTCCCATGAGATCCGCACCACAAATATAGTCGAAGCGGCTATCGATACCTACAATAAACGAGTTAATAAAATAAACCGAGTGGCATGGACCACCGAAATCATCTTGATCACTCGGATGCTTCATCGACTTCACGACATCATAAGTAACATTCTCATCACCAACCCGAAGCGTGATCTTCCCATCATACACATCAATAAGCGCTTTTGCGATACGTAATAACGGACGACCAAGAATAATGGGAACCTTCTCGTCGACTTCCATGTCAAGCACCACAAAATCAACAGGGAACACAAACTTATCCACCTTCACTAACAAATTCTTGATAATACCTCGCAGATACTTAAACGAATGATCGGCTAACGATAAAGACATGCGAGTCGGTGTAAGCTCGCCTAACTCCAACTTCTCATACAAAGAATACGACATCAAATTTATACTCGCACCCAAATCTGCCAATGCATGGCTCATCGCATCACTACCAAACAAACACAGAATCGTAAAGACGCTGAGGAGTTTGTGAAGCTTTGTGATGGCTGCCAAAGAACAGGTAATATTTCATCCAAGAATGAGATGCCTCAAAACCCCATACAAATTCTTGAAATCTTTTATGTTTGGGGCATCGACTTCATGGGACCGTTTCCTACATTTAACGGTAATAAGTATATCTTAATGGCGATTGATTATGTGTCGAAGTGGGTGGAAGCCCAAGCATTGGCTACAAATGATGCACGGGTGGTTGTGAAGTTTCTTAAGAAGTTGTTTACTTGTTTTGGTACTCCGAGAGCTATTATTAGTGATCGGGGAACCCATTTTTGTAATACCGTCACGAAGAAGGCATTAGCTCGTTATGGGGTTACTCATCGTACCTCTACTGCCTGTCACCCTCAAACGAATGGTCAAGTCGAGAATGCAAATCGAGGGGTGAAGAGGATTTTGGAAAAAATGTTTGGGGTAAGTCGGAAGGATTGGTCGGAGAAGTTAGATGATGCGTTGTGGGCATTCCTAACTGCATACAAGACTCCGTTGGGTACCACACCGTTTATGCTTATATATGGTAAGTCTTGTCATTTGCCGGTTGAGTTGGAGCATCGTGCTTATTGGGCGTTGAAGACGGTTAATATCGATCTTACCGAGGCCGCGAGGAAAAGGTACTTTCAGATTCATGAGTTGGAAGAGCTTTGGGATGCAGCATATTCTCGATCGTTGAACATCAAAGAAAAGACGAAAGCTCTACATGATCAGCGTTTGAAAGGCGGAAAAGAGTTCAAGAAAGGAGATAAGGTATTATTATTTAACTCTCGTTTGAAGTTGTTTGCAGGAAAGTTGAGATCGAAGTGGACGGGACCGTATTTGGTCAAAGAAGTTTTCCCGTATGGAGTGGTAGAGCTGGAGAATCCGGATAATGGAACATCTTGGAAGGTGAACGGTCATCGTTTAAGCACTATCTTGGAGGACCAGAGGAATCAATCGAGATGGAGGAAACTCCTCTCGATCCATCGCACTGAATCGTCACACGTGGTTCTTGAGTAAAAACTCAAGTGTAGAGTTTGTGCATTCTTTCCTATTATCTTTATTTCTATTTTATTTTTATTTTTCCTTGAGTCACTAACATAGTTTTTTGTAGTTTTTTTAATTTGGTTTTTAAGTTTTAAAGGAAGATAGTGTGAATATCCCCTTGAAGTATATAATGCAACATTCAAGTGTGGGGATGGGGCAGCTGGAGCCGTATACTTTTCTGATTATTTATTTGCTGCTTTTATTCATGTTTTATTTATTTTTAGTTTGGTTGGTTGGTCCGGTTCCATACTTTGAATGATTAATATCTATCGAGGTTGATAAGATGAATTTTTAGATATTGGTTGTTTTAGCCGCTTCCGTTCGTGTATGAGAAAAAGTAGATACTGATTGTGAAGCATGTTCGGAGATGGAGGCCATTTATGGATGAAGACTTTAGCATCATATTTCATGCGCATACTACGAGCTAAGTCTTTTCCTTTTTACTTTGTTTTTGTATTTTTACTTTTTAATTTTTAGCTTTGTTTTGTTCTTATTTATTTTTGTATTTTTATGTTTTGTCTTGTTTTTAAATTTTTGAGTCGTGTTTCCATCTCTGCATTGAGGACAATGCAATTTTAAGTGTGGGGATGGGAATACATATGTTTTTTTCGTTTTAGTTTTTTTTTTCGTTTAAGTTTTTAATTATATAAAACAAAAGTTTTGAAAAATGTCCTTTGAAATTGTTTCTTTTTTCGTTTAAATGGGAGATGAGGATACTTATCGGGAATTGATTTTTCAAACTACTAATAATAAGATAATTAAAGAACACGCACTTAACTTGGGATATGTCGGTAGTCTCAGCCTTTAGAATGAAAGGGCAGTTTGATAGTTGGTTTTAAACGATATAATATGATTTTTAGTGGGATACATGTTAAGTCTGTATAAAATATGAGATGAAAGGTCGGGCCATACTCAAGCCTCATTTTTAGTTTGATTGTAGAAAATTATAAATTTTATAGAAATCTGAATACGCTATCATACGATGCTTGGGTAGGTTTAAACGTTAAAGTATGCCGTGTAGCCAGTGATATAAACTTAAAACTTATACTTCTAGTTTTAGTGGTTAACACTTCATAGGCGTATATAGCCTTAAATCTTGTATTGATGGGATGCCTCGGGTTCGGAGACCACGGGTCGTTTTACGGTGGTTCATCTGTGTATCTTCGGATGTTTAAATAAATAAAAGCTTTTAAGCATAAATACGCAGTTTACTGCAATCATTACACTCACTTACATCAATTACAGTGAAGTAAAATCTTGATTATCCAGTGATCATCTCGCTGTTAGTCATGCATGGTCCTCTTACTTGCGTCCCATACCATTAAGAACAGGGTCAACTATAGACACGACGTATGTAAACCGACAGATGAAAACTTGTAAAATCACGGGTGGTAATGGATCCGAGGTATTGCTTGATAACGGGGGTATGTCATGTAGTGGGGAACACTAGCTAGGTAGTTGAATAATTGAATCTTAATCGTATCTAATGGCTGCTTGGTAGACTTTGATGTTTAAATTTAGGTGGATAAACAATATCCTTGATCATCTTAGCTGTTCATGAAAAATTTGCAACAGTGTTTTAATCTGCTATCTATGAGTTTTAAGTCAAGTTGGGGTGGTTTGATCCGGTAAAATCTAAAATAAAACGGGTCTTGACTGTGGGTTCCACTAGATTATATACAAAATAAAAATAATAATGTTGGATCTTACTTGTCCCGGTAAAGAGAAAGGCATGAGTTTAAGTGGATAACAATATCGGTGATTGCAGTTTTTGCATTGTTCTAAATTTACGATAACATATATGTTTGTAATACTGTGTTTCTCCGATTCTGATCCCATTGCAATGAGACTTTTTTAGGGACGAAAAAAGGTTAAGTATGGGGATGTTTGATATAACGTTTAATGTACATTAATCCCGTGTACATTGTATTTATTATTTTATTAATTTTTTTCGGTTTCTTGTAAGATTTGTATACTACTAACATATTTTTATATTTTAGGATTCGGGTTTTAATTGTGGTGAAAAGAAGGATGAAAAAAGAGCAAAAACAAGCTGAATCGGAGAACCGAAGGATCAGGAAACGAACCGGACCGGACCAGGAAGAGAACCGACTGGCTAGGCTGGCCCCCCCATCCAGGCCGGAGCGCCGCGCGACCGGGGAAGGAAAGCCCGCCGTGCAGCGCGGCGGCCCTATGCTCGGAAGATTCCAGAATTTTTTAACTGTCTTAAGTATTTTTGGCCTCCTGTTGCCTATTTAAAGACCCCTAAACTCACCTTTAAGAATACCCTGAAGTTCCATATGAGTTTGGTGAGTTCAGAGGCGTACGAGATCAGCTTTTGGCAGCTTTGGAGTCGAAGAATTAGCCAGTGTTGCCCATATTAGTTGAAGACGAAGAACACGGGTTTTATCTTTTGTTTCTTTCGTTTTCGTTATTTTACCATCATGAATTCTTCATTGTCTGTTTCGTTTAAACCTAAGATGCTATGTTAAATTGCATGAACTATCTAGGTTTATGATGAACCTACTTTGATGTTTTGATTTGACTTTGGGATTGATTATCGTTATGGTTTTTATAGTTTAGTCAAAGATTTATTTATAATTAATTGATGCGTATGAATGCTTAGGATTGTTTGATAAGTTTTATTCCATAATTTTCCTTGATTATTGTTTGTCATATGATAGGATTGCTATTAGGTCAATTACTTCGTGTTTTTGATTATTTTATGATTGATGTCATGATAAGGTCATAGGAATAATATTGTCGAATAAACCTAAGTGTGCTGCTAACCTAAAATTTGTAAAGTGCTAGGTTATTGATAAGTCTTTACTATTTAATCTTGCTAGATTTAGTTCTTTGTAAGGAGTCCGTCTAGGGTTGATTATTTATTATTGTTTATCAAATCAATTAAGTATAGTAAATTACCTTTGATTTCCGTGCTGTAAGGTAGGATTTCGTATAAAGGAACTAAATTATAATTAATTAGGTGACCGTAAGGGAACTTGATTTTCAATACTGGTGTGCATTAAAACTTGTTAGAAATCCATAGGTGTCCCTTGAGAAGGGTCAGGGGTCCTGTTCAGGTTTTCTTTTAATTACCTATTTTACGATCCCAGTCCATAACTAAATATTTTTCCGAGTCAATTCATTACTAAAATTTAGGGGCGTCTAGCCTGGTAGTTTTCTTATCATCATATTATTTAATAAACAAACTTTTGCTTTCGTTTAATTTACTTGTTTTCTTAATTAGTTTTTTAATTATAGTATTAAATTAGTATTTTAAATAAACCCCCCAAACAAATATAATTAATAAGTCGTGTTTTTTAGTCGAGTCTAAGTAGCTAATAAACGTAATTTAAAGAGTCTCGTGGGTTCGATATCCGGACTTACTTAGCTTTATTAGAGTCGATCGGTTCACTTGCCGGTTAGTAGTTTAATCGAGTTTTAGAGAGTCTAGAGTATTACTTTGTGTTTATTTTTAGTTAATTTAGTTAATAAATATAAAACTACTTTTAGAACATCAATAGATATTCGTGATATTGTTTGTACTTTGAGTACGTTACATTTATTTGCTCATACTCTGGTACCCTGAGTTCTACGCTTTCTGTGGAGTGTCCCACAGGCACAACATTGTGGCATCGATGTTGTGTGCTCCTTCCGTGACGGAGAGATTAGTTCACGGCGTCTCTTAAGGGCAAGTGTGGCCCACAGCTATTAGGAGGCGTATGGATCGATCCTAGGTTTATATGTATTTGATATTTGTGGATGGTCGGTGTATGCCAACACCCACCATCGCACTATTGGGTACATAGTTTGCAACCTACGTAGTCCACTATTATGTTATATGTTTCGGATCATGGGTATCATCCATATGATACGATTTACTTTATTGGCTTGCATACTTGCATCGTATCATTTTACATCATGACATATTATATTTTAATATTGCTATAAATAATTTTTTTTACTTAATTATTGTTAATCTTTTACTTACTTTATTATTGTTAATATTTTACTTGAGCCTTTTATCCGTACCGGGCATTCGGCTCATTCTGTGAATCTTTTTTTTATAGCAGGTTCACAGGTTACTCTGGGTGGGGTGTGAAGAGAGAGAAAAAGAATTGAGCTCTAGGATTTGAATATAAAATGCTAGCCACTTTTGTAGCATACTCTAGTAATGCTAGATTTGGCCATTATATAATATGTAATAAATAATTAACCCTAGGGCTCTGTACTTTTGACATTTAATAGTGGAATGATGTCTTATGTTTTGAATACTATGATTAGTGACACATCACCCCTCTTTGGGGGGGGGGGTGTTACACAAATCTTGCCTTTAGCATGCTTTTTGTGGATGTTATGATTTTGTCATCACTTCTAGCAATGAGCATGTCATCTGCGTATAGACATAGAATGACATTTCTATCTGATGTGTCTTTCACATATACACATTTGTCACATTCATTGATTTTGAACCCGGCATCAAGCATGACATGATCAAAATTTTGATGCCATTGTTTTGGAGCTTGTTTCAATCCATACAAGGATTTTACCAGTGTACAAATTTTCTTTTCTTGCCCAATGGCTATGAAACCTTTAGGTTGTTCCATGTAAATATCTTCCTCTAGATTTCCATTCAAGAAAGTTGTTTTCACACCCATTTGGTGAACTTCCAAATTTCTAATGGTGGCAATGGCAAGCACCAACCTGATGGAGGTTATTCACGTAACTGGCTTATATCCTTTGATCCTTTGATCACCAACCTCGCCTTGTACTTATCGAATATTGTGTCATCTGGTTTCATCTTCTTCTTGATGATCCATCGATATCCTAGTGGTTTACATCCTTGAGGAAGATCCAGTAGTTCCCAAGTATGATTTTGTAAGATAGAATCTATCTCACCTTTGATGGCCTCCCTCCACTGAAGTCCTTCTGAGGGACTCACCGCATGTTGGTACGTTTGACGTTCCTCTTCCACCATGTAGGTAAGGAAGTCAAAGCCGAATGATTTTTCAGTCCTTTTCCGTTTAATCTTTCTAATTTCAACTTCCTCTATCACAGATTGTTCTCGAGGTTTATCTTTTGCACCCTCGTTTTCTAGAATAATTTCCTCAACCGGTCTAAAACAACTCGGTTTTCCTTTACCCAAGCATGGGAACATATGTTCAAACCATGACGCATCATTTGATTCTATTATGGTGCCGTTGTTTATTCCAGGGTTCTTGGAATCATGCACAAGAAAACGAAATGCACCACCAGGACAAGTGTATCCAAATACAATCCACTGTTTTGGGTTCTATTAGTAGCCTTGTTTATTCCAGGTTTCTTGGAATCATGCACAAGAAAACGAAATGAACCACTAGGACGAGTGTATCCTATAAATATATAATCCACTGTTTTGGGTCCTATTAGTAGCCGTTTTGGTGGTGTCACCACTACCTTGGCTAGGCACCCCCATACTCGCAAGTATTTATATGATGGTTTATTTCTCGTATATAATTTGTATGGAGTTACATCTTTCTTCTTATTGGGTATCATGCTTAAGACATAATTCGTCGATAGGATTGCTTCCCCCCACATGTCTTGGCTTACACCAGAACTTATCATCATGGCATTCATCTTTTATTTCAAAGTGCGGTTCTTGCGTTCCACTATGCTATTTGATTGAGGGGAGTAAGGAGGCGTGAGTTCATGTATGATTCCATCTATTTCACACAAATCAACAAAAGGTGAAACATATTCACCTCCTTGGTCACTCCTTACTCTTTTTGTTGGGTCGGATTTTTTGATAAGGAAGAATGGAATCTTCTCAACCTCCTCAGAAAACGGCTAGGTATGGAATTCGAGCAAGCCCAGACGATCGAGCATGGTTTTTACTACTTCGAGCAATGTTCTGAACCTTAAATGGTTGATTCTTCTAAGTGTTGAAGGCTTCGAGGAAGCTACACTTCAACGAGCAAGAGTATTCTTCTATCGAGCATGGATTGCCAATCAAGCAAACAGCTTGATCATACAAGTTCCAGCCAAGTGTTACGAGCACAGGATGATCGAGCACATGGGGACGAGAATGGATGCAATAAGAGGATGTCACGTGAATCTAAGCAAAGACTTCTAGCACAGTTCAGTTACCAAGCAAGATTTACATCCGAGCATGCTAAAGATTGCTGAATAAGAAAAGTTGAAGACATTAAGAAGAATGAGCTTGCTCGATGGACTTATTCGAGCATAGTTTGGACAAGTCAAGAGGAATGAAGCTTACTCGAAGGGAATATGCATTCTTCGAAAGAGAATATATTCCAAGTAAAGTCTGCTCGAAGACACTCATCGAGAACACCTAGTATAGGAAGTTTGCTCGAGCAAGGTATGTACCTTGCTCGAGGACTGAAACACTTGTATTAGATTTATCTTTCATTATGTAATGACTAGGACTTACAGAAGGAAAGTCATAGTCTATAAATAGAGGTCCTAGGGTACCTTTAGGGTACAGATTTTGAAGGACAGATTTCGAGACTGAATTGGTAGGCACTCACTGATTACGAAAAACAGCCGCCGTCACACAAAACCCTAGACATTCCATTCACTGTACTTTTGACGTATCATTAAATATAGTGAATCTTTGTCTCTGAATAAGCTTTCACTGATTATCATTAACTGTTTTGTGTTTGATATATGTTAACAATTCCTCATTCTCAATCATTGAATATCCTGATTCCGCCGGGATATTCAATCGATCTTTTGTGTATTTGTGTCGGTGTGTTCTTGTCAAACCTTTGCTAAGGTTTCACCCGACGGACGGTCCTGACAAGTGGTATCAAAGCTTGAGTAAGCTCATTGAAGACCACGGGACTGAGGGTTTGTGAAGAAGCTTGAAGAATCACAGTGATTTGCTGTTGTGAAACTCAGATCTAGTGAAATGGAAGACCAGGAAGTGTCAACCAACAAGATTCTAAGGTTGCTTGGACAAGAGAACTTTATAAAATGGAAGGTGCTATTTGAGGCTGTAGTGAACTACAACGATCCAGAACTTTGGATGGCTATTACTGAAGGGAACTATACTCCTTCAGCAGCTCCAAACAACAATGCCGCGGTCGACTTAAGAATGAAAAAGAGAGATGATAAAGCACTGTCAATGCTGAAGTTAGGGCTTTCGTGTGAAATTTTAACCACTGTAAATCATCGTAAAAATGCAAAGGATATGTATGATGCAGTGATTGAAATGTTTGAAGGAAACACTGAATTGAGAGATATTAAGAAAGACCGACTGAAGCAGCAGTTGGACAGATTTAAGTTCAAGGAAGGAGAAAGGTTGAAGTCAGTGTTACAAAGGTTCATGACCATTGTAAATGAAATAAGGACCACTGATTTACAGATTTCCGACTTTGAGCTTAACAAGAAGCTTTTGTCATCTCTATCTGGCGAATGGTACACTGTCAGCAAGTTCATCAAAGAGAAGGCCAACTTTCCTAACTTCAAGTTAGATGATATGATAGCTTTCCTCAAGGCTGCTGAACATGAAATGATTGAAAATCATATGATTCGAGAGGAAAAGCCAAGCTTTCAAATGAACAATGCTCTTGTGGCACCCATGGGAAATCTCTCAGTCAAGAATCAACAGCCTATCGTTGAGGAACCTTTAGAAGCAAACTCATCTTGTAACAATCAGTCAAGATTCAAAGTGCAGCTGATTGAAGATGAAAATCAATCTTCTGGAAATGGGCAGCCTACTTTCACACAACATAGACCAACTCAAGGAACGGATTACCAGGCATTATTCTCAATGTTCACTGAGTCTTACCATGCCTTTGTGGCCAAGAATCTAATAAACACAAGCATCGTCCAAGAAGACTTAAAACAGATAGATGCTGATGATTTAGAAGATATGGACATCAAATGGCAATCGGCTATGTTGGCAGTAAGAAGCAAGAGGTTGTATAACAGAACTGGCAGAACCAGCTTCAATGGACCAAATGAAAGGATTGGATTTGACAAATCCAAAGCCATCTGTTATAACTGCCAACAACTGGGACACTTTGCAAGGGAATGCAACATGCCAAGGCAGTCTGGCAATCAAGTTAACCAGAATCAGTACTATCAGAATCAGAACCAAAACTTTCAGCAGCAAAGGAATCAAATGCCCAACCAAAATTCCTATCAAAATCAGAATAGAACCCAACAACAAACATTTCAACCTCAGAGAAATAATCAGATGTAGGTTCACACAAATCAAAACAGACCATCTCAAAATGGTGCAAACCAGCAAAGGGATCAAGGGAATGTAGCTGATGCAAGGGTGGCTCAAGATGGAGAGTTTGACTGGAGTAATCATGCTGCTGAGATGGAAAGGGCAAATGTTGCATTCATGGCCAAAATAAATGACAAGGCTGAATCTTCCAACACTCAGGTAAATTCTGACACTTCTATTTCTAATCTTCTTGCTAAAATTGATGTATTAAATCAGGAGGTTGGAAAATGGAAAACTGAATGTGGAAGGAAGGATGTCTTTCTGAATGTGTATGCGGATAGTGAAGCAACATATGAAATTCAAATCAAGGGATTGGAGGATGACTGTGTGGTATCATATCAAATTCAATCCAAAATGAGAGTTGAGATAGAGGGACTAAAGAAGATGTTTGCTGATGAAAAACTCAAGAATGCAGAATTATTGATTGAAATGGAGTTTTTAAAAAATCTTGTCTCTACAGGAAACATTATTGGTCATGTTGACAAAATGACAGAAGAAGAGAAGTACAAGAAGGTACCACCACCTTTTTGTGACAGTTATCCTTTGAAAGTTGATAAAAAGAGGAGAAGTGAGTATCTCAAACAGTTCAAAAATGTGTTTGATGATAAGCCTGAATTTATCAAGTAGTATGATGATGTGACTGTAGATCAGAATGGAGAATTTGTGATGAAACAGCCTGATAAGTCCGAAACTGTGATTGATGAAAAGCTTCAGGGGAGAAAAAGGAGTGGAGTGAATACTCCAGTGAAGAAAACAATTGTAGCTATGGAAGCTCTAAGTCATTAAAGGGGAAGAAGAAGAAAATAACAAATAAGAAGAAAAGTGACAAAATTCCTATTCTTCCACCTATGACATCACAGGTAAGAAAGCACCTTGAAAGAATGAGAAGAGAGCATGTTCCATTTGATATATGTGCTAGACCACAGCCAGTCATCAAGAAGAGAACAGAACAACCAAGGGAATCTTCTTATGATCAGTGTCATCCACCAATCTACCCAGTCTTTTCGAATCATGAATTGTTTGATGTTGGTGATGTGGAGTATGCTCCAAGAAGAAGACATTCAAAGGATGAAGAGGGAAGTTCTTCAAGATTGCCATCCAAGCTGAAGAAAATTGTTTTTGTCAAAGAAAAATACCCACAAGCACTGGATCTCAGCAAGCCAATCAAGATGGACTTTTCCAACACTTTGAATCCAAAGACATCTTTAGGATTTGACTTCCCTAAACCAAGTGACAAGATCAAGGACAAAAAAATCCTTGAAGACTTGGGAAGCTTTGCTAAAGTGTTCTGCAAGAAGTGTGATGAATATGGGCATCACACTGACTCTTGCTGGGTTCTTGAGGATATCTTTGAAATTCCGGATGTGGTTAGTGGCTATGACATGAAAAGCTACAAAGAAATGTATGAGAGATACCTGAATGGAAATAAAAACCCATCTGAAGACAATAACCATCAGCCTATTTTGGAACAAAGGCTCAAAACAATTTTGAAAATCAAAGAAGATAACCAAATCCTGACAACAACAGACAAGAACAAAAGGTCACCAAATGAAGAAAAAGCAAAAAGGAGACCAGGTGTTCTAAATGGTGATGAGAAGTTTCTGTTGAAACAAGGATTTGAACCACGAGGTTTCAAGTGGAAGGCAAAGAAGGAAGTAGAAGAAGGGAAGGATAAGGTGATTGAGGAAGTTGTTGGTTGTACTAAAGTGTCTGCAGTGCACATTGGATCAGAATACGACACTGATGAAGATTGTGAGGTCATATATGAAGATCCACCACCAGTTCCAATCCAAACTTCTGATGCCTCTTCCATTATATCTGAACTACAAACTGATGAAGTTTGTAACTCAGAATCAAACTGATTCCTTTTGTGTGTGTGCAGGAATAGTCCATGAATTCCAATGATTTATGGTATATGGACAGTGGATGTTCAAGGCTCATGACATGTGACAAGTCTGCATTGATTAATTATGTGAAGAAGTATGTGGGACTAGTTGCATTTGGGAGTGATGAAAATGGAGGAAAAATTGTTGGAAAGGGAACACTCACAAATGGCAAAGTATCCTTTGAGAATGTTCTACATGTTGAAGGACTACAGTACAATTTGCTGAGCATTTCTCAAGTGTGTGACAAGGGATACAAGGTTGCCTTCAATGATGAACATTGCCTGATTTTGAAGCCAGAGTTTGTGATTCCCACTGAAATGATTATGATGATGGCTCCAAGAAATGGCAACCTCTACGAACTGAGAATGAATACTGCAACTTCAAAAGGGTGGTTCATGCTTTGTATCAAAGGCAACTGAGAATGAAATTGTGCTATGGCATAGGAAGATGTGTCATGTAAATTTGAAGAACATGAACAAACTAGCGAAAGGTGAACAAGGCCTTGGCCTTCCCACAAGAGAGTTCAAGCTAGAAGAAAAGTGCACATCTTTCCTAAAGGGAAAATAACACAAATCCTCTCACAAGAGCAAACTGATAAACACAATTGATGAGGTCTTGAAACTACTTCACATGGACTTATTTGGTCTAGTGAGTGTTCCAAGTGTTGGGAAGAAGAAATACTACCTAGTGATAACTGATGATTTTTCTAGATTCACTTGGGTATATTTGATGGGCACCAAGGTTGAAACCCCAAATTTGATAACATCCTGTGTACTCAAGATGGAAAATCAACTTGACAGGAAAGTGAAGGTAATTAGAAGTGACAATGGGTCAGAATTCAAGAATGACACTATGAGTGAATTTTGCACTTCTAAGGGTATCTTCCGGCAGTACAGTGCTCCAAGAACCCCTGAACAAAATGGTGTTGCAGAAAGGAGAAATAGAACTTTAATTGAAGCTGCAAGAATCATGATTGCTGATGCCAACCTTCCTGTTACCTTCTGGGCAGAAGCAATAAACACTGCATGTTATGTGCAGAACAGGGTTCTACTCAACAAGGCTCAAAACAAGACACCATATGAAATTCTCTACCAGAGAAAGCCTTATGTGAAGTTCTTGAAGCCTTTTGGATGTAAATGCTTACTCTTGAACACAAAGGAATACTTGAAAAAATTCCAGTCCAAATCTCTGGAATGTTTCTTTGTGGGCTATTCATCTCATTCAAAAGCTTATAGAGTCTATGTGAAAGAGCACATGGTGGTCATTGAATCATCTGACATCATCTTCAATGAAAATCATTTCAACAATACTGAGGGTCCAAAATGGCTATTTGATCTTGAGAAAATGATCAAATCATTTAAAATCTATAGTGAAGACATGGATGATAGTATGTACTGAACTAGCTTTGAAGAAAAAGAAAAAGGAAAACAAGTTGATCTGGACAAACTATGGACCTCAGTTGCTTCTGAAGCAAATGGTTTTGACTTTGGTAGGAACATCCAAGAAGAAGATGAAGTAGAGAGAGTTGGACAAGAGGCTGTAGTTGAAATCTCAAATGAAGGTCCAAGTGTTATTGAAAATGAGCCCATCCAAAGTCAACAACCTTCTCAGACTGAAGAAATGTCTTAGTTGCAGAACCTGTTTGAATCATTTCAGCTAGGAGGAAATAAGTCATCTACATCAGAACTCAATCATGTTCAAAACTCAAATGAGAATCAAGTCAGATCTGAAGATGAATCTGCTGAGGTGAATATGTCAAATCTAGAAGCAGAAGTGTTTGTATCACCAGTTGTTCAAACTACTTCTGTAGAAAGAAATCACCCTGCAGAGAACATAATTGGAAATCTACATGAAAGAGTTACCAGAAGTGCATCTGAAAGAGCAAATATCTGCCTGTATGCCTGTTTTCTATCTTAAGTTGAACCAAAGAATATCAATTAAGCTTTAAAGGACAACAGCTTGGTGGAAGCTATGCAGGAGGAATTAGCTCAGTTCTGAGACTTACAGGTGTGGGACTTGGTGGACAAGCCCAGAGGCAAGTATGCAATTGACACAAAATGGGTTTTTAGAAACAAGAAGGATGAAAGGGGGATAGTGATTAAGAACAAAGCTAGATTGGTGGCTCTAGGGTGTCTACAAGTAGAAGGATTAGATTTTGAAGAGGTATTTGCTCCTGTTGCAAGACTAGAGGCTATCAGGATTTTTCTAGCATATGCAGCATCAATGAACATTAAAGTTTATCAGCTTGATGTAAAATCTGCATTTCTGAATGGAAAGATAGATGAAGAAGTTTATGTCACTCAACCTCATGGATTTGAAGATCCAATTCATCCAAACAAAGTCTACAAGCTCAGCAAGACACTTTATGGATTACATCAGGCACCAAGAGCCTGGTATGATGAGCTTTCTAACCATCTATTAGAACATGGTTTCTGTAGAGGGGCCATTGACAAGACTTTGTTCTACAAAAGAAAGGGAAGAGATTTGCTGCTATTGCAAGTGTATGTGGATGACATCATTTTTGGCTCAACAAATGAACAAATGTGCACGGAATTTGAGCAAGTCATCTCCAAATACCAAATGAGCTCAATGGGAGAAATGATTTTCTTCCTTAGACTGCAAGTGCAACAGAAGACAGATGGAATTTTCATCAACCAATCAAAATATGTTCAAGAGATTCTCACCAAGTTCAAGTGCCAAGACTTCAAGACAGTGTCAACTCCAATGGACACACATGAGAAAATGATACCTGATGAAAAGGGGGAGTCAGTGGATCAGCATGAATATAGGGCCAAGATAGAATCATTGATGTATCTCACAGCATCTAGGCCAGATATTATGTTTGTTGTGTGTGTTTGTGCAAGATTTCAAGCAAACCCCAAGGTTTCACATATGCTAGCAGTGAAAAGAATATTCAGATACTTGAAAGGAAAGCCAGACTTGGGAATTTGGTATCCAAAGAACTCTTCCTTTGACTTGATGGCTTATACTGACAGTGACTATGATGGTTGCAACATGAGTCGAAAATCAACTTCAGGAGGATGTCAGTTTCTTGGGAACAGACTCGTGTCTTAGCAATGCAAGAAACAAACCACAGTGTCAATCTCTACTGCTGAAGCGGAGTATATTGCTGCATCTGCTTGCTGTGCACAGGTTCTGTGGATTCAAAACCAACTGCTGGACTATGGTCTGAATTTCTTACTCACACCTATTTTAATTGATAATACTGCTGCTATGTTCATTGTTAAGGATCCAGTCCAACATTCTAAAACTAAGCACATTGAAATTAGACATCATTTCATTAGGGATTGTCAGGAAAAAGGGCTTATAGTAATGAAAAGGGTAGACACATCTGATAATTTGGTTGATTTGTTCACCAAACCATTAGATAGAACCAGGTTTCACTTTCTGTTAAAATGCCTAGGAATGATTAATGCTGATGAGGTTTAATTTAGGATGTGTGCTTAGGTGAGGTGCTTACTGATGATCTATGTTACTCACTTTGAATGTTTGCATGATGAAATTGCTATGCTTGAATGATTACTCAAATTGCATGAATCATGATTGTGACTGTTCTTGTGTGAAATTTCTGTTAATCTTGAGAATTACAGCTGTTAGTACTTTGATCTGTGCTTGCATGATAAATTTTTATGATTCTAAGTACTTCGAGCATGAATCTGTGCTTGATGATGTGCTTACTGCTCTTCGAGCACAAGCATAGGCTTCAGTGGGACTATTCTAAGTCACTCGAGCACAGATGTCATTGCTAAACTGCTCGAGCATGGAAGTACTCTTGAAAACTTTTACAAGTGTTTCGAGCATGCTTCTGTGGAAGATGGGTGTTTAATGCTCTTCGAGTAGAAACAAGCCATACTTGGAAGTTCAGGATGTGTTTTGTTATTTTACTAAGTATCTTCGAGCATGATTGCATGAGTATGATTTCAAGTCTACGAGCATGACAACTGAATGATAGGAAACATCTAAGTGTTTCGAGCAAGGTCTGTGCTCGGTGTCTTAGTGAGCGTGTAGAGATGATTGAGTTAAAAATTTCGAGATAAGGAACGATGATTTTATTGATACAAAATTTTCGAGCATACTAGGGTACCAGTTTTTGTGCTAGAGTGCGAGATTAGGAAAGATTGTTTTAAACGTTTTCGAGCACACTGTACTTCGAGCACACAGGAATGCATCTCGAGCATAAGAAATTGATGTGATATATTTCTAAGTATGCTCGAGCAAGCATTGTACCATGTCTTTGTGTATAGGGGGATCAAGTTGCTGTATACTCGAGCAAGGGCGGTAAATGTGAATTTGAAATTAAATGAAAACTATCGTGTGTTAGACGAAAAACTAAGGTACTGTACCACCAAATCGTTAAGTATAAAAAGGGGACTTAGAACGTTTTTCACACATTGTTCTCTAATTAAACCTAGACGAAAACTCTCTTTCTCGTGCTATCTCCCCTTTGCTCGCTGTGTCCATTACTTGTTAATTTCACTTCGATAATAGCCATTAATTCTGTTTCGACTTCGGTAAGACATCGCAGTTCGAAAATCCTCACACCGTTTGTGAAATTAGGGTTTCCAATTGAACAAATTGACTAACTGTTTATTTGTTTTGCAGGTACGCATATTACTACGGAACAGGTTAATTGAAGATACCATTAATCATCTATCTAGACTCTTATATTAGTTCTGCAACTTTGTGTACTGACAAGTCTTCTTGTTTTGCAGATTTGATGACCTTCAAATTTGAAAAAACGGCACAATATGTGTGCTCGATTGGCGATAGACAATGAAAACCGTGAGTTGGAGCCAATGATAAACTTTTTGAGAAACTCCAATCTGAGGGTGGCGTTAACTACCAACCACACAATATACAGAAATCACATATCGGATTTTTGGGGGTCAGCAACACATGTCAATGACATGAATGGGAACATAATTGAGGCATCAATACTAAATCATGACATTGAGATAACAGAAGCCTCAATCAGAGCTGCTCTGGAACTTAATGACAATGTTGAGGATCAGCCGTCCTACTCAGCCCCAAGGCTACAAAGAGTTTTTCAAGAGACTATGGGCTATCAGGGAGGCGTTAAGGAAGGACAGTTCCAAAAGGGAAGTTTTCCATTAATATACAGATTTTTGATTCATCACGTAATCCAGTCCTTATCTCCTCTAAGAGGAACTTGGACTTTGCTGAGCAGAGAGCTTGGGACGCTCAATGTCGCCATCCTTTATCAGCAACCCTTCAACATTTCACGTCTTATTTTTCAAGGGATGATCTCCAATGCAGAGAAGAATATATGCACTTGGTAAGTTTCGATCTTACATTTGGGGGAGCAAGGTTATTGTTTTTTCAGATCACAGCGCAGTCAAGTACTTGATGGAGAAGAAGGATGCGAAGCCACGCTTGATCAGGTGGATTTTATTGCTCCAAGAGTTTGATGTGGAGATCCGTGACAAGAAAGGAAGCGAAAATATGGTAGCGGATCATTTGTCGAGACTTGTGGGACACAAAAAAGAGGAGAAAGACGAGAGGGCCATCAATGAGTCTTTCCCGGATGAGCAATTGTTTCCTATTTTAACTTTGCCATGGTATGTTGACATTATTAATTTTCTTGTTGCAGATACAATTCAAGAGTTTTGGCCAAAGAAGAAGAAGCAACACTTCCTCTCGCAAGTGAAATACTATGCATGGGAAGACCCGGATTTGTTCAAAGTTGAAGTGGACCAAGTCATGAGGCGTTGCATACCAGAAGAGAAGATTCGGAGTGTTTTGTATCATGCCCACTCATCACCTTGTGGAGGCCATTTCAGTGGCCAGAAGATAGGACATTGAGTGCTTACATGCGGATTCTATTGGCCTACTATCTTTAAGGATGCAGCAGCGTTTGTTAAGAATTGTGTTAGATGCGAACAAATGGGGGGTTTTTCAAAGAGGGACGAGATGCCCTTGAAACTAATCCTCGTTGTCGACATCGTTGATGTTTGGGGGGATTGATTTTATGGGCCCGTTCCCTAATTCATTTGGTAATCTTTATATATTGGTGGCGGTCGATTATGTGTCTAAATGGGTAGAAGCAATTGCCACCAAGACGAATGATCATACCGTTGATTGTAAGTTTGTCCAGTCTAATATTTTTTCACGTTTTGGTGTCCTCCGCATTATAATTAGTGATGGGGGCTCACATTTTAAAATTTTCAATTTTGGGAAACTACTTAAACGGTATGGCATAAACCACCGTATTGCCACTCCATATCACCCTCAAACGAGTGGGCAAGTGGAGGTTTTCAATAGGCAAATCAAAGAGATTTTACAAAAGACGGTATGGCCCGAACAAAAGGATTGGTCAAATTAACTAAATGATGCCTTATGGGCTTACCGTACCGCTTATAAAACGCTTATTGGAACCACCCCTTATCGGTTAGTTTACGGAAAATGGTGTCATTTACCTGTTGAGCTAGCCCATCATGCTCTATGGGCGGTTAAGTATCACCTAGTGCTTCCGGGGGTAATTTGGGAATTCTTTATTCCCGTGAGTGTCTAAGGGTCGTTTTGGTGAATGTGAGGCCTCAGGGGCTGTTGTGATTTAGTTTGATGAGGACGAGGCTTTAGGTGACCCGAACCCCGTTAGAACGTCTCGTAGGGTAAACGAGTCATCTGGATGTCATTAGTATTGATTGAATGTAAACAGGCAGGTGTTTGAGTCTAGGGATTTCTTAGGGATTCTCTAGCTCGTGGTGAATCCGTGTCTCGTGTCAGGTGAGTTCATGATGCCCCTTTTAATTGTTTTTAAGTTTTTGGGCTGGCATGCACACCTAAGCGAATTGCTTGATGAAACGTTTAAACTATTTTATAGAGGCTTGCTAGTATATAGTTGGCCTTGGGATGTTACGGTATGTATATATACATATATATTATTGTATGGCCAATATTTGGCGATGTTGTAGTCGTATCGACTACGGATGTTACGTATGCCTACTTTGTGTTTGCATACGTTGATGAGATGTTACGTGTTTGAGTAGTACGTTTGCTCGACCCTCATGTTATTACTTGGATGTTATATATATATAATTATATATTTATATATATAGGAATGTACTTATAAAGATGTTTATATATATGTAAGTATATATATATATATAAGAATGATTATTTACCAATGATGATGGCTTAACTGGTGTACTCCTTTTATATTTTAAAACCTTTGGAATGCCTATTATGATTTTTATTATAGATGTTATTAATTAAAAACTTGAACTCACTCAGCTCAAGCTGACTTTGTGTGCATGTTAGTGTGAATTTCAGGTTAGGAGGAGGATGCCTTATCGCTTGGACGTGCACGAAGCTACTTGGACGGTGAATGGCATACGTGGATGGAAAATTTTATTATTGAACATTTTATTTTAAAAAGCTTTATAAAATACATTTACATTGGTTTTGGGCATAATTTCCCGGGGTTTTGGGAACTTATTTTATTATTTATGTTTTCCGTTGAATTATACTCTGAATTGGTGATTTTAATGAAATGAATTATTTTCAAGTTTAAATATTTTTACAAGTGGTTTGTATGAATACCAACTGTAGGGTACCCGGGGTTCACGGCCTTACACATCTTATGAACTACTGGTTGGGAGTAAGATTGCTACCAGTGAATTGACTGATGAAGATTATGACCAAATCGACCCCGATGATCTTGAGTTAATAGATCTTAAGTGGAATATGGCTATGATTGTCAGGAAAGTGAAAAGATTCATGCAGCGGACGGGAAAAGATCTACCAACTCTAAACAAGAGAGTTGGGTTTGACAAATTGAAGGTCAAATGCTATAATTGTGGAGATTTTGGTCATTTCGCCAAAGAATGTGATAAACCGAGGAAGGAATATTCGGGTCCACGTAATTCTAAGAGAACTTCCGGAAAGAATTTGCCTGGAACTGATTAGAATAAGAACAATTCATCAGATGGTGACCAGAATGAGCCGACCAACACTCAAGCTCTTGTTGCCAATGAAGGTGTAGACTGGTCTCAATGGCAACTGGGAAATCAAGCCAACCTTGCTTTGGTAGAACCGGTTGAACAGTTAGAAAATGCAAGCGGTGATAATTTATCTGAAGAAATTGACATGTCTGATTCTGAAACTGATTCGAATCATTCAGTACCTGAGCAAACCGAATCATTTGCATGCATGGCAAAGATTGAAGAGGTTGTACTAAATCTTCACTTCATGTATCTGTTAAGGAATCAAAAGAGACAGTAACTTCCAAAGTTGTTACTGAGTGTGCTGAGTGTGTTGAACTCAAAGTCAAACTTGAGTCAGCTTTACAACAGAACACTATTCTCACAAAAGAGCATTTCATGGTCAATGAATGCAATAGACAAAAATCCAAACTATTGGAGAAATCGACACTAAAAATTAAAAATTTGTTTGTTAGCCATCATAACCTAAAAGCTGAAGTTAATTGTAAAATTGTGGTTGTTGAACAACATTTCAAGGAGATTCTCAGACTCCGAACCTGCATTACCAACTTAGAAAATGAAATTTTGGAATTAAAAAATAAACTTGGAAAATTTCTTGATTCCTCTTTTCTTTTAAACAAGATTATTGAAGTCAATAATAATCACAAGAAAAATGGTAAAGCACGATTGGGTTATGTTGAGATTCCCCCTCCTTTCAAAGGAGATTACAGCAGCATTCCAGTTGTAGAGCAATCTACAAACTTAGAAAAGCCTGTTGTTGACTCAATCAAAACTGAAAATGTTGAAACAACTAAAGCAACAACTCAAGAACCGATTTATATTAAAAGTAAATCAGTTTTTACTGAAAATGAATTGGATGGATCAATTGAAGAATTAACAAAGCCAGAAGTGATTGTAAAAAATGATAACATATCTTCTGACAATCAAATTCTATGTGAACCCGAGGAGTTTGAACAAGCTATATATGGTTCAAAGCCCTCGGGTGATTCATTGAAAACTAAGGTTTCTTCTAAAGTAAAGAAAACACACAAGCTTTCAGTGTCTGATGAGGAGTTGATGAAGTTCATCAATCCACAACCCAAATCTTCAAATGGGAAAGTTTTTAAGTTAAAAGGATTATCTAAAGTATTTTCAGATAAGGAAGTTCCGTTGAATCTTCTGAAACCCGAAATGGTTGAAAGTGTCTTTCAAGATGATACTTCAAAAGTTAATGAACTTGAACAAAAATTTAACAAATCAAAACCAAAGAATGTTCAAGTGAATCCTATTGCAAAAATGTTTAACCCTATAAAATTTGTGAAATCATCAGGAATGGAGGATTCATCGAATTCAACCAATCTTGAATTTTATAAAAATAAAAAGGGATTATAAAATGAAGTTTCAAAGACAGTAACTTTTGAAAAACCTAATGTCGATATTCCTCAACCTTTGCACAAAAACAAGACAAGTGTTTCACCACAAAAATGCTTAGACACTCGTTTGTGCTTTAAGTGTGCTGAACCTGGTCATGTATCGAAGAAATGCAAAGCCAAGGTTGACAATATCAAGTCATCATCTAAGCAACAAAATCAAATGGCTGAAATGGATCATAAATTGAAAGAAACTCAAGTTGATGAATGTTTTATAATGTATTCAAATGTCAAACCGAGGAAAGTGGTTCGGGTTGAAGCACCTAAGTAATAAACAAATTTGTTGACCGTACTCAACCGATTTGTAAAAACAATGATTCGGAAATAATTCGTGACGGCTACCTGAAGAATAAAACCAAGAAACCCGTCACATATTCCCAAGTACCAAACAAAGGTGTTAACTTAAATCTATCTCCGAAAATCTTAAAAGGAGAGCCCAAGACTGAGGCTTGGGCTGCCTTTTTGAACTAATCATTTTACGTTTTGTGCAGAGTTCATCCAGGTCTGTATCAAGTCACTAGTGGATTTTAGACAGTGGATGTTCTCGGCATATCACTAGCAACCTTGATCTTCTTAATAACGTCAAAGATATTTAGGGAGGTTATGTGGCTTTTGCTGGTAATAACGGTGGGATGATTACTAAAGAAGGAGAAGTATCAAACGGGACAGTTACATTTGAGAAAGTTAATTATTGTGAAAAAGTGGATCATAATCTGTTGAGTATCTCGCAGATATGTGATAAGAAATATACCATGATTTTCACAGACAAGGAATGTGTTATCCTTCAACCGGGATACACGATTCCTGAAGAAATGGTTGTCATGCGATCACCTCGATCAAATGATATTTATGTCCTCGACATGAGTATTAATGTAAACGTTTCACCCTCAAAAACATGTTTTGTCTCCAAAGCTACGGAGAGAGACTCGATTCTATGGCATCGACGCATGGGACACATCCACACACGCAAGATGAATTACCTTATTTCAAATGATTTGGTGGATGGTGTGACCCTTAAGCACTTCAAGTTAAATTATCATTGCGTTGCATGCAAGAAAGGGAAACAGAAAAAGAAGTCACACCCGTGAAAATCGATTAACTCGATTGTCACGCCACTGGAACGACTTCATATGGATTTATTTGGTCCAGAGAATCGTGCCAGTATTGCGGGTGATTTGTACTGCTTGGTCATCACCGATGACTTCTCAAGATATTCATGGGTTTTATTTATGGGTTCGAAAGATCAGACACCTGTTTTAATTCAGAGCCTTATTACAAAGATCGAATCACTTTATAAACTGAAAGTGAGATGAATTCGGAGTGATAACGGAACTGAGTTTAAAAACAATGTATTGAATTTCTTCTATATTCAAAAGGGAATACATTGGGAATTCAGTGCACCGTATGTTCCTCAACAGAACATTGTGTCTGAACAAAAGAATTGGACGTTGATAGAAGATGCTAGAACATTCCTTGCTGATTTTAAGCTTCCCGTTCAATTCTGGAACGAAGCTGTAAATACGGCATGTTATATGTTGAATCGCGTCCTAACTGTAAAGAAACTGAAGAAAACTAGTTATGAACTTCTGAATACCCGAAAACCCAATCTAAAGTATTTGGAACCATTCGGATGTTCATGTACGGTATTGAAGAGTGATGCCGGGAAGTTTGACGAAAAGGCATTTGAGGGTTACTTTTTAGGTTATAATTCTCCTAAGAAGCATATCTTTAATATATCTTCGGGATTTGTAGAAAAATGGTATCACGTAGACTGTCAAAGCTACACTACACCTCCAACCGTGTAACACCCATTAATTTCGGTTCAAAGATTTAAAGTTGTAAAGTATGTATAATTCTCGGGATTTAACCGACATTTCTCGGAAACCTGTTCGTCATCCTGGTATGTTAAATCATTTAGCTTTTCTTCCAAGATGCCATATACTTCAATTTGGAGGGGCTAGAATGAAACTTATTATTTTATAACATAAAAAAAAAAAGAAAAACCCTAACCCTTGTTCTTGCTGGTCCGATCGGCGCAACACAGCCCCCCCCTGCGATTTTTCATTTTTCCGGCCACGTCGTGAGCGTAAAACATCAATTAAAGGTTACTACTACGACTCCCCAAGTCTTTTACACCATAATTGGTCGTTATAACACGCGTATTGATCGATTAATGGCTTGTTGTAGGCTAACCGGGTGGCTATCCAATAGAGCTTTTCCGGGACTGTTTTGAGTGAGGTTTTTGCACAAAAATCCTCCTAGGTATGTGTAGTATATCATACTTAAAAACCATATTCATTGGGGTTCGTTAGATTGGTCAACTAGTTATCGTTTGAAAGATTGTGTTCGGTTGACTAGAATTGTAGTTTGATTCGTTTAATGCGAGGGTTGAAGTGACTAACAACCAATTCAGCTCATGGACACTTGGTTTGATGTACGGGCTGTTGAAAAATCATTTTTATAAGTTATGGGGCTGAATTGGTTGTCGGTTACTCCAACGGGTCGGTACAACGCGCAATTGCGTTTATTGAATAGTTGGTGCGTTGAGTTACCGACCCATTTGACTCGTGAAGCGTCGTGTGGACTTGTTGGCTGTGATTTTATCATGTTGGGTCCACACAGGGCTGATTTGGATGTTAATGGCCTAAACGACTCTTAAACGCGCGTATTGGTGTCACCTAGTGCTTCCGGGGGTAAATTGGGAATTCTTTATTCCCGGGAGTACCTAAGGGTCATTTTGGTGAATGTGAGGCTTCGGGGGCTGTTGTGATTTAGTTTGATGAGGTCGAGGGTTTAGGTAACCTGAACCGCGTTAGAACTTCTCGTAGGATAAACGAGTAATCGTGATGTCATTAGTATTGATTGAATGTAAACCAGCAGGTGTTTGAGTTTGTGATTACTTAGGGATCATCTGGCTCGTGGTAAATACGTGTCTTGTGTCAGGTGAGTTCATGATGCCCCTTTTAACTCTTTTAAGTTTTGAGCTAGCATGCACACCTAAATGATTTTGCTTGATGAAACATTTGAACTATTTTTTATAGTCTTGCTCGTATATGGTAGGCCTTGGGATGTTATAGTATGTATGTATATATTATTGTATGGCCAATATTTGGCGATGTTGTAGTCGTTATCGACTACGGATGTTACGTATGCCTACTTTGTGTTTGCATACGTTGATGAGATGTTACGTGTTTGGGTTGTACGTTTGCTCGACCCTGATGTTATTATTTGAATGTTATATATATATATATATATATACACTTATATATATATAGGGATGCACTTATAAGGGCATTTAGTTATATGTATATATATACATGTAGATATAAGTATGATTATATATTGAAGATGATGGCCTAACTGATGTATCCCATTTATAGTTTAAGACCTTTGGAATGACTATCGTGGTTTTTATTTATTGATGTTATTTATTTAAATCTTGAACTCACTCAGCTCAAACTGACTTTATGTGCATGTTAGTGTGAGTTTCAGGTTAGGAGATGGATGCATTATTGCTTGGACGTGCACGAAGCTACTTGGACGGTGGAGGGCATGCCTGGTCGGATGTTTCAATAAAAATAAACATTTTCTTTTAATATTTATTTAAATACATTTAATTTGGTTTTTGGGCATAATTCCCGGGTTTCGGGAACTTGTTTTATCAATTATGTTTTTCCGCTGAATTATACTCTGAGATGTTTGATTTAACGAAATGAATTGTTTTCAAGTTTAAGTATTTTCTTAAGTGTTTTGTATGAATACCAACTGTAGGGTTCTAGGGGTTCGGGGCCTTACAAACCTGTACAGGTCCTGATTAGATGTTTGATTATGATGGGTTATTTAATTCGTTTACACCAGCGATTGAGGAGATACCTGAAGACTTTATTCGATCTTATTTGGAAGAACGATGTCTTCCTATTCCAAGTTCTTCGTCCGTTGATGTAAATGACTCTCCTAATCTATCAGAGACATCTAATGATGTTTCTGTCTCATTCGATGATGCTGATTTTGTTGATTCGTCTTCAATTCCATTAGATGAAGCTCTAGAAACAAGCGAGCCAACTCTTGTTAAAGATGTATCTTCAAATGACTCGTTAGACACAGCAGAGGAAAATATCACCAATCTTGGTGGTAATGTATCTGTGCCTGCGAATCCTTCTTTGGATTCACACGAATCATCCGAAGGAACAGATAATTGGGGAAGTGAACGATGGTGTTCGCACGAGACATCAATTAGCTAATGTATGCGACGATGTGGTTGAATGTAACTTATATCCTACAAATGATCCGATTGTGTGTGCTTATGCGGATTTGCACTCATCGGGGATTCTTAATATTGCACGATACACCTGCTTCTTATCACAGATTGAACCGACAAGTGTCACAATGGCACTCAAGGAACCGTCTTGGGTTGAGGCTATGCAGGAGGAGCTGCAACAATTCGTACGACTAGGTGTACGTGATCTGATTGACAAACCCGATCGTGTTAAGAATGCTATACCGACCAAATGGGTTTTTAAGTACAAAAAGGACGACCGTGGGGTAATCGTGAGAAATAAGGCACAATTGGTCGTACTAGGTTACAATCAACAAGAAGGCATTGACTACACCAAAGTATATGCTCCTGTGGCACGACTAGAAGCTATACGTATCTTTCTTGCCTATGCAGCCTACAAGAACTTTAAAGTTTATCAAATGGATGTTAAATCGGCATTCTTAAACGGAAAGATTCATGAAGAGGTGTATGTGAAGCAGCCTCCCGGCTTTGAGGATCCAGACTATCTAGAGCGTGTTTATCACTTAAACAAAGCTCTTTATGGTTTACATCAGGCCCCGAGAGCCAGGTACAGCATGCTGGCTGACCATTTGATTAATAGTGGCTTCAAGAGGGGAATTGTGGATTGTACATTATTCTACAAGAATGTTGGTGAAAATCTGCTCCTCGTCCAAATTTATGTGGACGATATTATCTTTGGTTCGACAAACGACAGCTTATGCAAAGATTTCGAGAAGACGATGCAAATCAAATTCGAGATAAGTTCGATGGGGGAGATGAGCTTCTTCTTGGGATTGCAAGTTCACAAGTCTGATTTCGGGATTTTCATCCATCAGACCAAATATGTGAACAATGTCTTGAGCCGATTCAAGATATCTGACGGCAAAATCCCTTCGACACCTCTTCCTGTGGGTCACAATTTATCACCGGATGAATTACAGGATATCATTGATCCAACCTTGTATCGAGCTATGATCGGATCTCTTATATATTTAACTGCATCTAGTCCTGATATAATGTTTGCTGTTTGTTTATGTGCCAGGTACCAATCGAGTCCCAGAGTGACTCATCTGGCAGCAGTTAAGCGTATCTTACATTATCTGAGGGGAAATCCCGACATCGGGTTGTGGTATCCCAAGGACGATAAGTTTGATCTCACGGCTTATACTGATTCGGAATATGGAGGATGCAAGATCAATTTCAAGTCTACAACAGCGGGTTGTCAATTCTTAGGAAACCGGCTTGTTTCCTGGCAGTGTAAGAAGCAGACAACGGTTTCAACTTCAATAGCTGAAGCGGAGTATGTGGCAGCCTCGAGTTGCTGTTCACAAGTTCTCTGGATCCAGCAGCATCTGCGGGATTACGGTTTGAAGTTTCATACTACTCCTATTTACATTGACAATTCGGCCGCTATTTCTATCACAAAAAATCTGGTTCAACATTCAAAAACTAAACATATTGAAATCCGATATCACTTTATACGTGATTGTTTTGAAAAGAAATTAATTGATATTGAAAAAATACCTACAGATTTTCAAAAGGCTGACCTTTATACCAAGGCATTTGATAAAACACGTTTTCAATACTTGCTGGGAATAAACGGTTTAAAAAGATTAACAGATATTCAACAGCTCGATTGAATCATTTATTTTCATTTTTCTATTTTTTTGTTTTGTTTGTCGTTTTTAGGGGGAGAAAAATATAAAAATACAAAAATATTGTGATTTTCAGTTTGTACAGAAAAATTAAAAACTCCAAAAACATTCAAATATCGAAAAATTCAAAACCATTGAAAATGCTCCTCAAAATGAGTTCTCGAGCAAAAAGAGAAAATGATAGTACATTGGTCATTTGCTCCCAACTTCAGTAAAAAGTAAGTAATAAAAGATTGTATGCTTAATTGCATTGATGTATTGGTAGGTCTTTTGACAAACAAGTAAGAACTAGTAAGTGATATAAATCTAAATTGCCGAATATATAAGAGTATTAGTTCTAGAAAAAGTCTTGATAATGATGGCAGAAATGTAATAGTCTGGTCATACTCAAGCCTTTGAATCAATTTGAAAAACATTTTTTTAAGAAAAAGCTTCTAGTTGGTGGTTAACGCTTCAACGATGTATGGTTTTATGGCCTTAAATCCTGTATTGATGGGATGCTTTAAGGTTCCTGACTCCATTGGGTCTTTATGCGGTTTTACATCTGGTATTCATTTCGATGAATATTAAAACTATGCTTAAAAAGCGGTCCCGCAGTGTAACTACTTAAGACTCTAAACTTGATCGCAAAAAATACTTTGTGTACTAAATGAATTACAGACTTGATCAAACCACGCTGTGAGTCATACATTGTCCCCTTGCTCACATCTTATTACCATTAAGAAACGGACCACAAGGGACACAATGTCTGCAAACTGACATATGAAATCGTGCATACTCATCCATGGGAACGGACCTTAGGGTATTGCTTGATATCGGGGGTATATCTTGTAGTGGGGATTATGGACAATGTTTGCTTAATATCACTCATTTTCAATCAAATTGATTCTTAGGTTTAAGTCAAGTTTGGGTGATTTGAAAAAAATCAAATTAAGCTTGAATCAAGATTAGAGCGGATAATTTCTAAGATTTGTGCCTAATTGAACCAATTAACCATATCATCGAACATTCTCAAACATTTTTATAAGATTTGAGTGGACAACAATACCAATAATCAACTTAACAACAGTCATAATAAAAGCTGAAAATAAAACTGTGATGGACATAAATTTTGATTAGTATGATTCCCTGCTCGAATTCACAAAAATATGTATTGTTTTTATAGTGTAGTTGTGTACTACCTTGCATTTACAGTTTTTCTTTTGTTTTAAAAATAATTAAAAATCCAAAAAGATTTTCATTTTTTTTTTTGCTTTATTTTCGATTTACCGAGAGAGCGAATAATTCAAAACAAAAAGAAAAGTTTGTTGGCCCAAATTTTAAGGTAATTGTGCTTTATGTATTCTCAACTGGTAACAGTTGGTTTTTAATGTAAAAATCTGCTTAAGTTAAACATTACTGATCTTTGATGGATTGGGTATTTTAAAGTATGCAATTTAAAACCAAATTGGTTTTAATTGATTATTTAATTCATTTTTAAAACCCCTAACTGGTTTTTAAAATGATTATTTAAATCATTCATGAGAATTAATCTCATTCGTTAATGGTGTTTGGTGATTCATTAACATTGGTTTAACGAATGTCAAGCCTTTCGTTATTTATACATAACGAATGATCTCATTCGTTATGAAAGTCATTCGCTTCCGTTGTGCATAACGAATGGAAGGCATTCGTGTGAACAGTTAACGAATGGAATATTAAAGTATTATTCGTTAATTTGTTAATGAATGTAGATCTAATTCGTTTAAATTTTGAATGAATAAGGTTTAATTTAACGAATGTGAGTCAGATTCGTTACTTGTTTAACGAATCAGATTCTTTAATTTAACGAATCAGGCCATTCGTTAGTTCAAAATTTGAACGAATGACCTCGATACGTGTGAAATACTTGGAGGGTTTTTAATCCCAAGGAAGATGAATGAATCGTCATTCGCTTTTTTACTATTTCATCAAAATCCTACCAAAACTCTTGAAAATTGTTTCCAGAATTCATAATCTCAATCATATTGTGATTAACTGATATCATTGTATTCTACAGGTATTGACGAACATGCTGACATCATATTCATGATATATGATATGGGATTCAGGGTTTAACTTGTTAATTCGTAAACTGATATGAATATTTTCGTTATAGATATGAATGCAATCATTTTTGATGTTATTAGGGATAATAGACTGTCGATTAATGTATAAGATAGATTTCCGAGTATGTTGATGGTATTGAATTGTGAAAAGTAATAACAGATCAACTGATTCAATGACGAAGTTTATCGTTTTTGACTTTAAATAGTCAAAATCATTTGATTTTTGACTTATGATAGTCAAATAGTAAATTACCTTAGATTCGTTACTCTTTTAACGAATGACTAATCTGATTCGTTATGAATTAATGAATGATCTTCTTATTCTCTAAAGTAGCGAATGGGTTATCTGACTCATAACGAATAAGTGTAATGATTTTTTAATGAATATGACTTGATTTGTTAGAGGATTAAAAATTGATTTGTTAAAGGAATATGATTTGATTCGTTAGAACTAACGAATCTAAGCTATTAATTGTATAACGAATGTCTCATCCGTACAGTCTATTATAGCGAATGAGGTGCTTATTCGTTCATCAATATGATATTCTTGAATATTTTACTAATATTTTATTCTTATGAAACAGAATGGCTAAAGAGATCATTCAAAATCCAGCTCCCGAGCAACATCCAGAGGTTAATCTAGAACAACAACCTAAGGCTCAGGCTCAAGAACAAGTTGATGAACCAGAGCAAACTCCTTTTCTGTTATCATGGAATAAAAGTCACAACATATGTGCCTTTTTAGAAGATAATTTTGAAGATTCACCGATTTCCGGAGCAATGATTAGTTTCTTGATACGTTCCAGGATTTCTAAGGCTATTTTGACTCAGAATTTGATTTACCAAAGCATTATACGGGCCTTTCAGAATAATCCTAGGTTTAATGAAGCAGAGAACCAGATAGAAGAAGTCATTCAAGAGAAGCGTGTAGTGATTGATGTGGGGGTAATTAGAGACGTTTTGGGATTTGTTGATACTGTGGATGACAGCTGTGAATTCGATAAGAGTTTGGTATGTGGGTTGTTCGGAAGGGTTAGATATAATGGAGACTTGGGAAAGTCTATGTATAACAAGGCGAATTTGTGCGAACAGTACAAGTATCTGATGCATGTACTGATGCATTGTCTCGGTGGACGTAAAGGGGGATTTGATGAATGCCGAGTCATGCTGCAATCCGCTTTTGTTGCCTTAGTGCTAAACAAACCGTTCAATTTCTATGAATTGGTTTTTTATCACTTAAAGAAGAATCTCACAAGCCGTCACAAGTTTTTAATGTATCCGAGATTCTTGCAGCTGATGATTAATTATCTCCAGCCTACCTTAATTAAAGATCCAGCTGACATAATGAGGTTATAACATATGAATGTTGAGACTATGAGATGTTTACGATCATACCGAGGTCAAAGTGTTCAAAGTCGGCCGAGGTATAAGCGTTTGATTGGCCATCTTGCTAATATTGACTATGAAGCGCCATCCAATGATCGTTGGGCTAGTGAGGGTGGTGATGGTGGTAATGGTGGTGATGGTGGTCAAGGGCCAAGCATTGAGTTAACGTATGAACAGAAGCGTAAACATAAAGGTAAAGAGCCTATGGTGGAAAAGGGGGAGAAACCTAAGAAGCAAAGAGTGAGACAAGGTTCAGATATTGAGATACCGAGTCAACCATTTGAAAGATCGTCTCCACCGGTATCTAGTTCAACTTCTATTCCTACTTCTCCTATTCCTCAGAGTATTCCGAGATCTCCTACTGTTGTTACTCGAACTCCGACTCCAGTTCACATGCCAATTTCTCCAGTACCTCCGACTATGACTTTGATGACTATATCTATGCCGGATCTGTACTTTGAAGATGTATTGCAGATGGTATTGGCACGCATGCCTAGTCTCCAACCGACTACTCCTGCTACCCCAGTCACTCCTGCTATGTTGCAACGACTTGAGCACTCATTTATGGCGTTTAATCGTCCTTAGGGTCCTATGAAACCTATCCATCCGGACTTTTATGGAATGTCTCCTCTGGCTTAATGGTTTCACATGATGAATCTGTTGCATCTTCAACATACATAGATGCAAGCAGACCGAGCAGCTCATGAGCTAGCGCAACGGAATATGTTTAGGCATATTCAGTTCGTTCAAAGAGAAAATAGGGAATTAAAAGCCCTAGTTGCTGCTCAGGGGGAGAGATTAGATAAACAAGATGAGATCATCCTCCAATTTACATGCAAAGATGATGAGTTGAGAAGGTTGAGGAATGATGAATATGATCCAGATGAAGGGGATGTTGGTGACCAGCAACCGAGCGGCAGTGCACCGTCGGCAGGTGATCAGGCTGGTTGAACAAGTACTGGTGGTGGTAGTGAGGGAAGTAATTTACAGATTATGCCGTACAAGTACTATACACGAGCTAAACCGATTGATGTCATACCGACAAATATGCCCTTATTTGTGGGTATGGACGGGATTGTGTATAGTATGGTGAATGTTGATGAGATCTAAGAGGGTGTGTTTGTAAATCATTCGCTGACCAAAGAACAAATTGCCCTGCTTCTGGATCTGAATGAGGACGAGGTTGAGGAACTGGGAAAGACAGTTGAGGTTGATATTGATTTTGAAGAAAGTAGCAATCCAGGCATTCCATGTGGGAATGTGCCTGAGTATGAAGAGGTAGAAGTGGAAGATGTAACTACTGAGGAGTATCCTGATCTTTATGCTGACAACAACAACGATTCAGGTATACCATTCTTCTCAACAGAATATTTTGATGCAGCAGAACAGCGTCTTCGTGAAGAAATAGAGAAGTGGTATAAAGCCACTGAGACCAGTCACTTATCTGCGAAAGAGAAGAAACGTAAACGTGCTTTGGATGGTATGTTTGGGTAGGATGTGAAACGTATGAATAAGATGATCAAGACCTTCAGATATCATGAACAGAAGGAAGTCAGATTAGTGAAGGTCTGAGCATCTGCATACCAGATGAAGAGGTACAAAAGTGCCAAAGATGTGAGAGGTGACTTGGTAGCGTGGCAGTATGATGCAGAACTTAAGGTATATATCGTTAAGTGGGAACATGGTATTTATTATTTCAAGCGTCTACACGATATTTTATCTATGCCAAGATGGGATGTAAAAACACTAGCCAACCGACAGTTTGTGAATCGGGGAAAAGATCAATGGGCTGAGTGGTTCTATGCTCATCTGCTTCATGAAACCCGTTACGGTTTCAAATTCTTCAAGCCGCAAGTGCCGACACACAAATATATCGATGAGATCGATCCTCACACTGTCTGGAGAAAAATGATTTCACAGGTTAAGCCGCCGAAGACTATTAAGAGGGCTCCAATGAAGATATTTCCTCAGAGTCTGTTCACCACGTTCAATAGATGGTATTACGATAACAAGACGGGTGAAGCGGTAATTGTATTGGGCAGCGGATCAAACACAAGTGTTATTCGTGTGATTGATCCAATGTGGCTCGTTAACTTATCTGAGTCTGACAACGACGCTTTATTTCAAAATCAGATCAGATTTGCTAACATAAGCGACTACGATCTTGCGATGCAGTTTCAGCGAGCTGTTCGAGTCTGTTATGCATTCAAGATACATAGCTACACTGACTGGAAAACGAAGATGTTCCAGAGATAAAGTATAAAGAGCTCGAGACGAGGGGGAGTTTGTTGATACACGACTTGAGCATCTCGGTCTTTATAATAGTATTATTATATTAATGATAGTGTAAGGGGTATTTTGGTAAATATATCCCCATTCGCTCTATTGTAAAGCTATTCGTTACCCTGTAACGATTAAGCTACATGCGTTATGTTTGTAAGCCACATTCGTTAACCCTGATTAACAAATGTGACAACGAATGAAGGGCATTCGTTAGTAACTAATGTATAACGAATGAGGATGTTCATTCATTAGGTTTAATGTAACGAATGACACATTCGTTAAGGTTAAGTTAACGAATGTGTCATCGTCCCTATATATATCTGTAACATTATCATTAATGTAACGAGTTCCTTATTTTATCATTCTCTGAGTCGTTACTCCGTCCAATTTCTCTTTCAACACACATAGTTCACACGCTAATCGTATACAATCTAGTCGTATTGATCTATCAATGAACAACACGATGTCATCCTAGATCTAGATCCTTATGAGATCTATCAATTATGATTTAGTTCCTTTATACAAAATCCTACTTTACAACGCGGAAATCAAAGGCAATTCAAAATATTTAATTGATTTAATAGACAATAATAAATAACCAACCCTACACGGACCCCTTACGAAGAACTAAATCTAGCAAGATTAAATAATAAAGATCTATCAATAACCTAGCATTTTACAGATTTTAGGTTAGCAGCACACTTAAGTTTATTTGACAATATTATTCCTATGATCTTATCATGAAATCAATCATAAAATAATCAAGAACACAAAGTAATTCATCTAATAGCAACCTATCATATGACAAACAATAATCAATGAAACTATGGAATAAAACACATCAAACAATCCTAAGCATCCATACGCATCAATTTAAAATAAATAAATCTTTTACTAAACAATAAAACCCATAACGAGAAATAATCCCATGTCAAATCAAAACATCAAATTAGGTTCATCATAAGCCTAAGTAGTTCATGCAATTTAGCCAAACATCTCAAGTTTAACAAAACAAACAAATAAGAATTCATGGCGGTAAATAAACGAAAACGAAAGAAACAAAAGATAAAACCCGTGTTCTTCGTCTTCAACTAATACGCGCGCCACCGGATGATTCTTCCACTCCAAAATCGCCAAAAGATGCACTCCTAGGCCTTGGAACTCCCCAAAATCGGATGTGGCATTCAGGATATGTTTAAGGTTGAGTTTAGGGGGCTTTATATTGGAAAATAACCTAAAAACGATGGAACATTCTGGAAAATCAGCCCATAGCGCCGCGTTGTGGGCTTTGGCCTCCCCACCGCGCGGCGCTCCGGATGAGAGGG
The DNA here is from genome assembly GCF_021521415.1 of Bidens hawaiensis. Taxonomy (NCBI): domain Eukaryota; kingdom Viridiplantae; phylum Streptophyta; class Magnoliopsida; order Asterales; family Asteraceae; genus Bidens; species Bidens hawaiensis. The sequence goes on along the minus strand of NW_027493581.1, from coordinate 76,191 downwards.
GGGCGGCCAAAACCGGTCCGGTTCGATCCTCATCTGGCCCGGTTCGTTTCCTGATGGTCCGGTTCTCCGGTTCAGCTCTTTTTCGCTCATTTTTCGTCCTTTTTTCACCAAAATTAAAACCCGGAACCTAAAATATAAAAAGATGTTAGTAGTATACAAATCTTAAAAGAAACTGAACAAAACTAATAAAATAATAAATAAAATGTACACGGAATTAATGTATATTAAATGTTATATCAATACGTATGTATAGTCTTATTCTTATATTAGCTCTTTAATATGAAGGTTATAAAAAAAAGCTACGTATTTAGCACACACATATATATTAGCTTAGTGGGGTCGGTTACCTCAGTCGCAAACGTTAGATATGAATAACGATAGGTCGTCTGAAGTGATTTCCAAGTTCCAACCACGATTGTGGGCTTCTGTGGCACTTATAATTGTCTACGGAGGTGGTAGGCGAAGAAGATATCAACTAATGTCGTCAGTTATGAGTTTCGCCATGATGTTTTCGTTGCCGGAGTTTTGTGTTTCTGGCCGGAAAACGAAAAGAAAATCCAGAGAAAGAGAGGAAGTTACTTAGATGGATTGCAATAAGGCTGCATCTAAATTATAGATGGAGCGTAGTGGTTTCTTGAAAGCTTCTTTGGTAGTGGCTGAACATCTCAGGTGGCTAGCAGCGGCGATTTCAGGTCTTGTACGACAGGGTATTAAATGCACAAATCCACTCTAAATTGTCTTATTTATTTATAGTTATTATTTTTATTTTTACTTTATTGTTTTATTTATTTTTCCGTAGATTGTGTGCATGCATATTTATATTATTAAATTTTTATTTATTCTTTGTAATTAACTTTTTCTTTCTTTTTGTTATACTATTATTATTAGTGTTGAGTTTCAAATGTGAAAACGTTGTTGTTGTTGTCAATAGGATATTTCAACTTGACAAGAAAGACATGGGTTTTGCGGATGTGATTTTGGGAGTTAAAATCACATGAACTCAAAGTGGATTTGTTTTAACTCAAGCCCATTACGTGAACAAAATTCTTGAGAAGTTTAATGCGAATGACTCTATTGTAGCTAGAACTCCCATTGACACAAGTAAACATCTAGCTAAGAATAGAGGTGAACCCATTAACCAGTTAGAATACTCAAGAATTATTGGCAGCTTGATGTATATCTTATGAGTAGTACTAGACCAGAATTAGCATATGCAGTGAGCAAGCTAAGTAGATACACGAGCAACCCAAGTTCAATTCATTGGAACTGTGTGATTCGGTTGCTTCGGTGCCTAAGATACACTCGGGAATAAGGGTTGCATTATAGCAGATATCCGGTAGTTATCGAAGGACACTGTGATGCAAATTAGATATTTGACACGAATTGTAACACCCCGTCTTAAGCGGAAACGCCTGAGTGTGACGTACAGATTGCTCAAACACACGTGACACTATTAGGTGACCATAATAACATTATTTCATTTAAATCTTCATGTAACACAAGTTTATCAAATTATACAAGCTGTAACAAATGATAAGTTGTTCTTTGAATATCCTATAGGCATGCTATCTGTCTTCTAACTTTTATCCTCATATCTTTACACCTATAACATATGTATAAAATAAAGTCAGCTAAGAAAATAGCTGGTGAGATTCCCACAGTTTGATATAATACATAAAAATCATACAATTCATGTACAAGTGATAAATGAGCAAGTAAAGTCCTTTCCAGTTGGTATCGACCAACGTACTCGAATAATCGGGCATGTAAGGTCCTTTCCAGTTGGTAACAACCAACGTACTCGGATAATGAGGCCCTTTTCCACTCGATACAAATGGACCAGGGGGCAAAAGGGGGCGTATGATCATACTTATTGAGACTTCCACGTGCAAGTAAATTCGAGCAAGTAATCAAGTAACACACAAATCCATATAGTGAATTGTAGTTTGTAATCGAAAACGTAATACTTGAATTTGTAATAGATACATATGCTACCCCAAAATATGAAAACGTTTAAAAAGGGGTTGTGAAAAACTCACTTCAAAATTTAAGATAACATTGCAATGAAAACCGAAAGCACGATAATCAAACCGAGCAACCGAAAGTACGTTTAAAGAATCCAAAACGATTGAACTTCTCGAGCTATAAATAAAATAAATAGAATATTTAAAGACTAACTAACGGGATTATTAAAGTTAAAGAGGATAATTTATTTTAAAGGGATTTGCATTATTTTAATGTATTTTATGTCATTTTTATGGTATCTAAATTATAATATTATAATTGAGTTTCACGAAAACTTAACGAATATTATGACTTAATGTTAATATGAAAGTTACGATAAATACAAGATACAGATTTTAGATGGGAAAAGTTTATCTTAAATTATGTTAACGAAGAAGAATTATAATATTGATGTTTATATTATATATGGTTTCAGCAAATATGAGAATTTTAACATTTATGCAAATGCCAGTTGTAACGGTTAAACTTTGTCCGAAATCAATATCATTAGTGTATTATAAAGATTTAACAAGATGGGTTTTATAGTTAATGAACTAAAGTTTAATGGTTTAAAAACTAACGAATTTAAGTTAACGGAATTTATATTAACGGTTTTAATGGATTAATATTAAAGGACTAATGTTAATAGTTTTAACGAACTAATATTAACGGTAAAATCTTATTTTTGTGTACAAAAAAATTAGCGAAAAAATAATAATATAATATTAATCGGGTTTTCAAGAAGCTTTAACGAAACCAAGAGTTGGTTTTTAGATGGGAAAAGATAGTATATATTTTATAAATATTTATTTAGTTTGAGAAATAATTTTATTTCATTTATCATGATTTTTAAACCATTTATTTGATTAATTATAATAAATAGAATAATTAACAAGTAAAACTCAAAAAAATGAGGCAGACCCGGGTCCCTCTTCCCACACACACACCACTTAACCAACTGAGCTAGCCCTTTCAATTCGGTTTAAAACCAGAAACAATATATGTATATAATGTTACCAGATCATCTCCTTCCTCAAGAACCCTAGCTTTCTAAATCCGTTAATTCGTTCCTTGTTTGATAAATATTTGTTAGGGCTTTTGTTTAATGTATAAAGACGATCATAAAACATATGTTTGTTACCTAGATGTGTGCCGGAAAGTTGGTGAAGGACGAGTTGGCCGGAAAACGATCGGAAATTTCATGATTATTGCTACTGAGCGTATTATAATGTTAATTGTGTTTTTGCGTGAGATTATGCTTACTGGAGTGTACTATTTATACTATTAATCGGGTTAATTACGAGTTAATCTCACTGATTTGATCGCGGCTTATATTCCGGCGAACGTTATGGTGAATACGGGAATTGTGAGCCATTATAATACAATTAATATATCAGTTAGAGTATAATTTGGATGGTTATGGTTGTTGATATAATCAAAATGGTCAAACGACAAGATTAAGGGGGGTTTGGGGGTCACCGGACCTTTTGCGGCTTCGCCGACGGTGAACTCCCAGGAAAGACGAGGGGAGGTTACGAACGGGCTGTTTGATTTATTTTAATTATATTATTTTAAGAAAGTTACACTTTTATCCCTTGAGCTTTCAAGTTATTATATAACAGAATATAAACTATAGTTTCATTATTACTCCCTGAACTTTGAAAAGTATTTGTATTGAAATAAAAGTTATAAATGTATTAAGAAGTTGTAACTTGGATAGTGTTTGTATTATTCCCAAATAGTTTGAAATCTAATTAGCCTTTGAAGCTTTAAGCTTTAATCCTGGAGTTTCGATAGTTGAACAAAATCAATAATAAACAACCGAATAATAGACGTGAGGTCGAAGACTCACTCAAAAATAAATAAAATGATAACAAACCATAAAGAAATCAAAAAAGAAATAAAATAATTAAAAGAAGGGGTGAAGAAATTAGAAGAAAAAGAGAAGAAATAAACCGAATGAAGAATGTAAATAAAGTGAAATTCTATTCCACATTGGTGGAGGAAAGAAAATGGAAGGCTTCTACCATGGTATAAATAGGATTCCTAATTCTTGTCCAACATCATTAGATTACAAAACTTGTAAGCTCTTTATTAGTAAGAGAGCCCACATGATAATATTCTTGTATGCCAAATCACACCTAGTAGTCCTAGCAGAGGGTGCGAAACACCCGACGCGCACGCGCATGGGCTCGGGCGAAGTGCGATGGGCGCAATGTGGCGCCTTGATGGCGCACTTCGCACGCTCGCATCGCCGCGAGCCGCTTAAGGGCCGGCTTAGTATTTTTGCTCCTTCGCGCGATGCGAAGTTGTGATGTAGAAGTTACGCAATGGTAACACGTTACCTAACACGTGTCATGCCACGTGGCATAGCTAGGGCTGACACGATAACCCTACATCAACTTCGCGCGACGCGAAGGTTTCTTCGCGCGACACGAAGATGCTCAATTTCAAGTATAAATAGGGAGGAATTTTGGACTTCACAAATCATCCAGAATTTCTGATCTCTCTCTAAAATTTTCTTATAGAAGGCTAGTACTATACCCGAATAGTTGTAACGGTAGCTCTCCAATCGAAAGGAACTTATAACACAAATCCAAAAGCTCTACCTTAACAAGGTAAGGCAATGTGCCATCGTGTAAAGTTTCATGTCTCGTTATTATCGTTATAATTATGAGTTTATGCTAATATAGATATACTACATTGTGCTTAATGTAGGTGCTTAACATCAGAAGGCTTGTTAAACATAAACTTGCAAGGTGAGACATTCGAGGTTTTGCACAACTCACATTTGCGTGAGACAACTGATTTTCCAATGCTATCATGATGTTTTTTTTAACCCATTAAACTCATGACAGATGTTCCAAATATTTTCAATGAATTTAAACTACATTACAGTGATTAAGTCCCCGTAGACTTACGGGATGGTTACTACTAGTGTTGTGGGGTTTTATATACAAGGCTTGCCTACTGGGCTATTACACGTTACTTATTGGACAAGTGTTACCCAATAAGTAATATGACCACAGTCACATACGGTTGAGTGACAAGTAACTTTCGGAAATTTGTAAGCAGGCGGATGTAAAAACATCTTAATGCTGTAACTGTAAAATGTGTCATTTATAAATGAATGTACTCACTAGTATTTTCTGCTGATCAAATATTTTTAAACATGTTTCAGGTGACTTGTTAGAGACAAAGGAATGATGTCTGCGGGCTTCCAGGTTAAATAAGTGGCTTGTCACAAGAATAAAAAACTTGTTTTATAAATTAGGGTTTATCCCTATAAAACTTATGTTTGTATAAAAATGGGTTTTTAATCCCAGTTTATGTAATAAGAATTATGGTGTTTTATAACTCTGATCACTTTTCCTAACTACGGTTTTGATGAAATATTCCACTGCAAATTAATTTATTAAACACCGATACCACCACTCAACGTTCACGGATCCCCTCCCGGGGTATAGGGGTCAGGGGCTGTGACACATGAAGTGGTATCAGAGCCACTGGTTTAAGTAATGTAGGTATTTTAACAATACCTAATTAAGTGTTAGGAAATAAATGTGTTAACTTATGTGTAAACTCTATGAATAAAATTCTAATTACACGTAAAAATAAATTATATGATTTTTTTTTCTTTTGGAGTTCGTTGCTTTATTGTTTTTGATTAACAGCATGAGTGAGCTTATAGAGGCTTTTGAGAATATATCGGTCAATACAGAAGATATGGAGACAGTAAACCCATCAACTGAAGAAAAACCAAATCAGTCAATGGTGTTTACTGCCTAATCCTCAACCTCCACTAAACCAAAACAAAAAAGAAGAAAAAGGTATATGAATTGGAGAAAGGGAATGAGAAAACAAAGTAGAAAAGTCATAACTCTAGTACCACAACCACAGCCACAACCTCAACCACCAACCGAACCACAACTCCCTCTGTTGATACATGTTTTGTACGTCTCGATCTTTATCAGGGCATTAATGTAATAAGTCTAAAGTATAGGGGTCTTAATGTAAATATGGCTAAATGGGCCATTCGCTCTGATGTAAGTTACATTCGTTACCCCATAACGAATGTAACACATTCGTCTAATTGTAAGCTCATTCGTTAACCTAGATTAACGAATGAGATAACGAAGGAGGGCCATTCGCTATCTTTTAAAGTATAACGAATAAGTATGTTTATTCGTTAAAGTATCTGTAACGAATGATACATTCGTTAAGTGTTAAGTTAACGAATGTGGTCATCCCCTATAAATACCCTGTAACTTATCATTAATGTAACAGTTATGATATTTTGCCATTTCTTTCTCGTTACTCTGCCGAATTGTTCACTCAACATACACACTACACACACATAACGTATGCAAGCCTAATCGTATTAAGAATCAACATGTGTATCGTTGTTATCAAGATCTAGATCCGTATACAAGCTCTTTCAAGTGGTATCAGAGCCTAGGGATCTGATCTACGATACAATTCGTTGATATAGGTGATATAAGCGTATTCAATTGATTCATTTCATGATGAATTGATTGAGTTCTTAAGGTAATTGGAAATTTGAGAAACAGAGACTGTTTAAACAAGAATTGAACCTGTTTGTTATGAATTTGTGAGTTCGGACTAGGTTAGTGAGGTTTGGATTTGGTTTAGGCCTAGTTTGATCTAAGTTTTAGGTGTTTTCGGTGTGATTCAGATGAGTTTGAAGTTTGAAATTGAAAGTTTGAACTGTTGAAGATTCATTCGTTAAGATGAAGACTCATTCGTTAGGTTGAAGAGTGATTCGTTAAAGGATAGAATTTGCCTATTCGCTAAACCCTAACTGTTCATTCGTTACAATTTCAATCTCATTCGTTAAACCATTTATTCGCAATAATCTTATTCTCTAAACCTCTTTCGTTAAGCCACATTCGTGTCATATTCGCTAAAGTCCATTCGCTAGTCTTGTTCGAGTAAACCATGAATATCTAAGTCTTGCTCGCTAGTCTTGCTCGAGTAAAGCATGAATATCTAAGTCTTGCTCGAATCATCTAATGAATATCTAAGTCTTGCTCGCTAGTCTTGCTCGCTGGGAGAACCATCTTTTAACGAATAGCTAAGTCTTGCTCGGTAGGACTCATTCGTTGCTCGCTAGTCTTGCTCGGTAGGACTCATTCATTGCTCGCTAGTCTTGCTCGGTAGGACTCATTCGTTGCTCGCTAGTCTTGCTCGGTAGGACTCATTCGTTAAAATAAACCATCTTTAACGAATATCTCATATCTCATTCGTTAAAGTAATCCACTTTTGACGAATATCTCATATCTCATCTTTTTGGGTTTGCAAGTTCACCAGTTTGACACCGGGATCTTTATCCATCAGATGAAATATGTGAACGATGTCTTGAGCCAATTCAAGATATCCGATGGCCAAATTCCCTCAACACCTCTTCCCGTGGGTCACAATTTATCACCGGATGAATTGGATAATACAGTAGATCCAACCCTATATCGAGCAATGATCGGTTCACTTATGTATTTGACTGCATCTCGACCTGATATCATGTTTGCTGTTTGTTTGTGTGCTAGGTACCAATCGAGTCCCCGAAGGACTCACATAGCGGCAGTAAAGCGCATCTTACATTATCTAAGGGGAAATCCTGACATAGGGTTATGGTACCCCAAGGACGATATGTTCGATCTCACCACCTTTACTGATTCGGACTATGGAGGATGCAAGATCAACTTCAAATCTACAACAACGGGATGTCAATTCTTAGGAAATCAGCTTGTTTCTTGGCAGTGTAAGAAGCAGACAATGGTCTCAACTTCAACAGCCGAAGCGGAGTATGTGGCGGCCTCGAGTTGCTGCTCACAGGTTCTCTGGATCCAGCAAAACTTGCGGGATTACGGTTTGAAGTTTCTTACTACTCCCATTTATATTGATAATTCTGCTGCAATTTCAATCACCAAAAATCCGGTTCACCATTCGAAAACGAAACATATTGAAATCCGTTATCACTTTATACGTGATTGTTTTGAAAAGAAATTAATATCAATTGATAAAATTCATACGGATTTTCAAAAGGCTGACATTTATACTAAGGCATTTGTCAAAACACGTTTTCAATATCTACTAGGTATAAATGGTTTTAAATCTTTAAAGGATATTCAAAAGCTTGGTTAAATCATTTTATTTCTTGTTTTATTTTCGGTTTTTGTTGTTTTTAGGGGGAGAAAAATATAAAATCCAAAAATATTGTGGTTTCTGTTTGTACAAAAAAAATTTAAAAACTCCAAAAACATTCAAATATTGAAAAATTTCAAAAACAGTGAAAAATGCTCCTCAAAATGAGTTTTGAAGCAAAAAGGGAAAATGATAGTACATTGACGGGATTGATCTAGTACATGAATAAACAAGATTAAAAATTACCGTAAGGCCAGCAATATGATATGTAAAGATAGGCTTGACAGACTATATAGGAACTGATGAGATATAAAGATAATGAATGTCGAACCTAGTGGAATTACATCTTGAAAGATTGATACTACATCTGATTTAAAGAAAAGTCAAAAGTCAAAATGATTACTGTGTGTGCATGCGTTCATTTTTGAAGAAAATTCTGCTTTGTTTTTATTTTATTTTGCAAAGAAATTCAACTTTATTTTTTCTTTATTTTTATTCAAATATTGGATCCTCTCTGCGCGATAAGATTATCCGACCTGAGGGTTAATATTTGGGTATTCTGCTTTATATTTCTTGGTGTTTCGTATAAAATCTTAGACTTTCTCCGCGCGATAATACGGGATTATCCGAATTGAGGGTTAAGATTTTATGCAACTTCAACTTATTTTTATCTTCTTATTTTGTTGAAATGGAACCTTATTTGCGTGTAGTCATACCGACCTTAAGGGAAAATTTTAACCTTCTGCTTTATTTTCTTTTTATTATTTTTGCATGAGTCACAGTTAATCAAAATTTGGAAAATCAAAAGAAAAACGTACATGTGATATTCACTGTATAAGAGATAGAAATGTTATATCTGATTGATGGGGTCCACATATGGTTTCGTGCCTAGTTGAACCAAATTAAAGCATATCGTAAAGTTTCCAACAAGTCTGTGAAAAGTTTAAGAGGACAATTATATCTACAATCATCGTTGGGTTACGCATATAATAATCATCGAAATTGAAGTGTTACTCAGTGATATTTTCATCAATATGATTCCCTGCTCAACTCACAAAAAATATGTACTGCTTTAATAGTTTTAGTCGTTTATTGTTTTTCGTTATTTGTTATTTGAAAATTTCGAAAATCCAAAAAGGTTTTTTTTTTCTTTTCAATTCTGCTTTAGTTTCGATTTACCAAGCTAGCGAATAAATTCAAAGGAAAAGAAAAAGATTGATCCCCAAAAAGTTTTAAGTTAATCGTGCTTAATGTATTTACAACTGGTATCAGTTGTATTTTTAACGTAAAAATCCGTTTAAATTAAGTATTACCGATCCTTGGTTGATCGGGCATTTTCATGTATGCGATTAAACCCTAAAAATTGGATTTAATTGATTATTTAATTCATTGTTAAAACCCTAATTGGTTTTAATATTATTTAATTTCTTAAAAGAGATTTGTATCTCATTTACTAAGGAAAATTGGGTGATTCGTTAAAATGTTTAACGAATGTAAAGCCATTCGTTATTTAAACATAACGAATGAGTTCTCTCATTCGTTATTAAGACATTCGCTTCCGTTGTGCATAACGAATGGAGGTCATTCGTTTAAACATTTAACGAATAGAATGTATAATGTATCATTCGTTAAAGATTAACGAATAACTTCTTTATTTGTTAAAATTTTAACGAATAAGAGAAGGTAAAATAAGATTCGTTAAAATTTTAACGAATGAGAATCTTATTCGTTGAAAATTTTAACGAATCAGGATTATTAATTTAACGAATGAGGTCATTCGTTAGTTCAAATTTTGAACGAATGACCTCGGGCATTGTGAAATTATGGGGTTAAAATCCCAATTTTTGAGGAATGCCTTTTCATTCGCCATTTTCCTATTTCACTATCACCTTAGACGAACTATTGCAAAATTTTTCCAAGATTTCATACCTGCTTATTATCGCAATTGATTAACATATTCGTGTTATACAGGTATTGGCGATCTCAATGATATGAGTCTTATGGATTTTCATCGAGTTTTTATGTGTTAATTGAGTGATGTTCTAACTGGTCAAGAACCGAACAGTTGCACACTGTAAAAACTTATAGATTGAAAACCATTAGTTCCGATGATCATTGAATAAGATATAAAACCGATTTCCGACAAATGTCATTGGTTTAAATGTGAAAATTGTTAGGAAACTAACTGATGCGTCGTTGATATTCATCGTCTTTGACTTTGAATAGTCAAAATTAATTTAATTTACATTCGTTACCTTTGTAACGAATGATCAGGACAGATTCGTTAAATTGTTAACGAAAGACTATCTGTTTCGCTAAGGTAGCGAATGGATAGTGTATTTGATAACGAATAAGTGTAACGAATCAGAGTTGATTCGTTAAAAGTAATACACATTGATTCGTTACAATAACGAATGACTTCACGTTTAAGTATGATTCGTTCTTTGTAACGAATGTAAAACATTAATTGTATAACGAATGTCTCATTCGTGTAAAGTAACGAATGAGATGCTCATTCGTTAAATCAGTATGATGTATTTTAACAGTTTGCTGAATTTCTTTAAAAACAGAAAATGGTAGACGAGATCTTTCAACATTCAGTTCACGAGCAACAACCAGAAAATAATCCTGAGCCACAGCCTGAAGTTCAAGCTGAACCTGTTCAAGCTCTTGTCATGCTGTCGTGGAACAAGAGCCATAATATTTGTGCCTATCTTTAGCCAAACTTTGAAGATTCTCCGATATTCGGGGGAATGATTAGTTTTCTAATTCGCTCGAGAATCTACAAGGCTATTTCTACCCGTACAGTTGTTTATCAGAAGATAATACAAGAGTTCTGGAATACTGCTACGTTCAATGAAGAACATAATCAGATAGAAGCGGTTATTCAAGAAAAACGGGTGGTGATTGATATGGCGTGATAGAGACTCACTAGGATTTAATGACACAGTTGATGACAGATGTGAGTTTGATAGAGCATTGATCAGAGGGTTATTTGGCCGTGTAAAGTATAATGGTGATTTGGGCAGATCTATGTACAACAAAGCGAACTTGTGTGAACAATACAAGTATCTGCTTCACGTATTGATTCATTGTCTCGGTGGACGCAAGGGTGGATTTGACGAGTGCCAAGTGATGCTTCAATCTGCGTTTGTTGCCCTTGTTCTCAATAAACCATTCAATTTCTCAGAATTGGTTTATTATCATTTGAAAGAAAACATTACTAGCAGACATAAGTTCTTAATGTATCCCAGATTTTTACAAATGATGATAAATGATCTGGTGCCTGACTTGGAAAAAGATCAAGCAGACGTAATGAAGCTCGATCATATGAATGAAGAGACGATGCGACGTTTGAGATCGTACAGAGGTCAGAGTTTGGCAGATCGACCAAAGTTTAAACGTTTGATTGGTCATCTAGCGAATATTGATTATGTCGCGCCACCTAATGATCGTTGGGCTCATGACGATTCCGATTCAGAACGTGAAGGTGGTGATGGTGGAGATGATGGTGGTGATGGTGGTCCAGGACCACAAGCCGAGTTAAGTTATGAACAGAAGCGTAAGCGAGGTAAAGAACCGATGACGGAAAAGGGGGAGAAACCCAAGAAACAACGAGTTAGAAGGGGTTCGGGTATTGAGATACCGAGTCAGCCGTTTGTGCCTTCTACTGCTGTTTCTACTCCTATTATTTCTCTACTGCTTCTTCAGTTCCAGTCCACAGATTCCACGATCTCCTACTCCTACTACAATGACAGATTTTCCTCGTTCTCCAACACCTGTGCAGATGCCTACGTCTCCAATGCCTCCAACTCTGACTTTGGCTACTACTGTGAGGCCTGATCTTCATTTTGGAGACATATTACATACTGTATTGGCACAGATGCCTACACCTCAGCCATCTACTCATGTTACTCCTGTGACTCCAACATCGTTGCCGAGGCCTTAGCATTCTTTTATGTCATTCAATCGTCCTCAGGGTCCTATGCAACTGATGCATCCAAATTTCTATCTTATGGCTCCCCAAGCTCAATGGTTTCACATGATGAATCTATTGCATTTACAGCAGACTTAAATGCAAGCAGACAGAGCTGCAAATGAGCTAGCGCAACGGAATTTGCTGAGGCATCTTCTTTCTGCTCAACGTGATAATAGGGAACTTCGAGCCCTGATTACTGCTCAGGGGGAGAGATTAGATAAGCAAGATGAGATTATTCTTCAACTGACATGCAAAGAAGATGAATTAAAGAAGTTGAAGAATAATGAAGACGATCAGGATGGTGCAGGGGGTGGGGTAGATCAGCAACCGGGCGGAAGTTCCACACCGTCGGCGGGTAATAAGACTGATGCGAGTGTTGTTGGTGGGTCTGAAGCTAGTAATCTACAAATTGTTCCATATAAAGATTACACGAGAGCCAAGCCAATAGATGTTATTCTGGCTAACATGCTTCTGTTTGTAAGAATGGATGGGATTGTATACAGTATGGTGAATGCTGATGAGATTGAAGAAAGAGAATTTGTTGATTATTCTTTAACGAAAGAACAAATTGCCTTGCTTCTGGATCTAAATGATGATGAGATTGAGGAATCGGGTAAGAATGTGGATGTGGAGATGGAAGATAGTACTGATACAGGTATTCCTCACGGGAATGTACCTAATTTTGAAGAAGTGGAAGTGGAAGATGTTACTGCTGAAGAATATCCTGAGTTTTATACCAACAACAACATTGCTTCAATTATTCCGTTTTTCACTACTGAGCACTTTGATGCAGCAGAACGTCGGTTACAAGAAGAAAAAGAGAAGTGGAATAAAGCTGCAAAGACCAGTCACGTATCGACAACAGAGAAAAAGTGCAAACGTGCTTTGGATGGTATGTTCGATCATAACGTAAAGAAGATGAACAAGATGATCGAGACCTTTCGTTATCATGAACAAGAGGAAGTCAAATTAGCAAGGGATCAAGCATCGGCATACCAAATGAAAAAGTTCAAGCCAGCTAAAGATGTGAGAGGTGACATGGTAGCATGGCAGTATGATTCTGAGCATAAGGTATATATCGTGAAGTGGGAGCATGGTATTTATTATTTCTAACGCCCACACGATATCTTATCTAGCCCAGATGGGATGTGAGAACCCTAGCCAATCGACCATTTGTGAATCATGGGGACGATAAATGGGCTAGTTGGTTCTATAAGCAGTTATTACATGAAACCCGGTTTGGTTTCAAGTTCTTCAAGCCTCAGGTGCCAACTCATAAGTACATTGATGAGATTGATACTCGCACTGGCTGGAGGAAGTTAATTTTACAAGTCAAGCCGCCGAAGTCTATGAAGAGGGTTCCAATGAAGACATTTCCTCATAGTCTATTCACCGTGTTTAATTATTGGTACTACGACAATCATACAGGTGAAGCGGTTATTGTATACGGTCACCGGTCTAACACGAAGACAATACGTGTGATTGATCCAATGTGGCTGGTTAACTTATCTGAGTCTGATAACGATGCGCTATTTACAAGTCAGATCAGATTTGCTAATGTAAGAGATTATGAACTTGCTATGCAGTTTCAGAAGGTTGTTAGAGTCTGTTATGCATACAAGATTCATAGCTGCGTTGACTGGAAGACGAAGATGTTCCAGTGTTAAAGTAGATAAAGAGCTCGAGACGAGGGGGAGTTTGTTGATACATGTTTTGTACGTCTTGATCTTTATCAGGGCATTAATGTAATAAGTCTAAAGTATAGGGGTCTTAATGTAAATATGGCTAAATGGGCCATTTGCTCTAATGTAAGTTACATTCGTTACCCCGTAACGAATGTTACACATTCATCTAATTGTAAGCTCATTCGTTAACCTAGATTAACAAATGAGATAACGAATGAGGGCCATTCGCTATCTTTTAAAGTATAACGAATAAGTATGTTTATTCGTTAAAGTATCTGTAACGAATGACACATTCGTTAAGTGTTAAGTTAACGAATGTGGTCATCCCCTATAAATACCCTGTAACTTATCATTAATGTAACAGTTCTGATAGTTTGTCATTTCTCTCTCGTTACTCTGCCAAATTGTTCACTCAACATACACACTACACACACATAACGTATGCAAGCCTAATCGTATAAGAATCAACATGTGTATCATTGTTATCAAGATATACGTATACAAGCTCTTTCACCCTCAAACACAACCTATTTCTGACCTCCCCATGGAAGAAAGGCTAGGCTTATGCCTAGATCAATGTGAATTCTTCCAACCTGTAGTAAATGACATGGGGGCAGGAACCTCAACTAACCCAGCTATACTAACCCAAAACCAGGAAAACCCACTTCCCCCTAATGACCTTATAAACCAATCTCAGTTTAAAGAATGGTGGATGAATGATTGGCAATTTCACACAATGACGACTAATCCATACACACCATTCCAGACTGAAACTGCCAACTACCCCACGATAACACTAGAGATGACCACACATCTCCGTCATTATGGGGAAGAGCTTGTTGAAACCGCCAATCGACTGAGAGACATCGGGGATAGCATGATCTGGAGATTTATGATAGAGAACCCTATATATAATATAACTAATATATATATATATGTATGTATGTATGTATGTGTGTGTGTGTTTGTTATCGTAATTTCTTTTTTGTAAAAAAGTATGGTGTGTATGTATAAAAATATAGTGATGTATATATAGATTATATGTAGAATATAATAATGCATATGTGTAAATATAATATATATATATATATGTGTGTGTGTGTGTGTGTAAAGAGTAAGTGTCGCAAAGCTCGACGATTTTGACATATTCTGTGCTTATGTGTTATTAGTATTTTGCTTATTTTATTATTTAATTAAAATATTAATATTCCTTTCTTGTTTGAGATTCAGATGTCAAATGAAGTTTCTGTTAACAACCGTGACAATAATCATGAAAATTCCAATCAAGAAACTGTTATGAATATGAATGCTATTGACAATATGATAGCTCAGAGAATTGTTGAAGCAATCTCAAAAATTGTTGCAGCTATTAGACAACCAGTAACTGTGATTAGGGAAAAGACTGAGAGTAACAAACGAAAGTCTGACGCTGAAGCTTGTAACAGTGTGAATGGAGGAAATAGAAATAAATTACCTAAAAAGGTTAAAAACTAATGGTTGTACTTGCAAGGATTTCTTGGCCTGTAAGCCAACAGAATTTTCTGGAAATGAAGGAGCCATTTCAGCATTACGTTGGTTAGAAAAGACAAAAGCTGTTATAAGAATCAGTAAATGTGCTGAAGAAGATAAGATATTATATTCTTCCAATCTCTTTATTAATGAGGCATTAGAATGGTGGAATACAGTCCTCCAGGAAAAAGGAAGCAACATAGTTTATATTATGACCTGGGGGGAATTCAAAGAAATAGTAGAAAGGAAATTTTGTCCTCCGCATGAAAGAGAAAAGATTGCTGCTATGTTCCTGAACCAAAAATGGACGGCGTAAAATGTCGTGAGTATACGACAAAATTCGTTGAATATGCAAGAATGGTACCGGCTTTAGCTTCGCCAGAAACAGTACTGTCTCGTTACATTTGGGGATTAGTAAGTGAAATACGTGATCTGGTAAAATCGGCTAGACCTCAGACCATTGAGGAAGCAGTTGAACTAGCCAATACCATGACAGACGTATTAATCCGAACACAGGAAGAAAACAAAAAGAAGGATTTAGCCCATAAAATTTCCCAAGAATTTCAAAAGAAAGGAACAGGGCAATCCTATGTTCATCCTTTCTATAAAGTCTGCAGAAAGAGGCATTCAGTAAGATGCGCTTTTAAAAAGACTAAATTATGCAATTATTGCAAGATGGCTGGTCATACAGATGATGAGTGTAGAAGGAAAGAAACTCGTGTTTGTTATAACTGCGAAGAACCTGGCCACATCCGTCCAAAATGTCCAAAGTTGACTAAGGTGCCTAACAACAAAGCTAAGAATATAGATGGACCTAAGAGGAATGCACGAGCTTTTCAGCTTACTACACAAGAGGCAGTAATGAATTTGGACGTCATTACGGGTACGTTTCTTATTAATGACATTTATGCTAAAGTATTATTTGATTCTGGAGCAAATCAAAGTTTCATAAACAAGAATTTTTACGAAGCCCTAAATCAACCATTAACCAAACTTAATCAAGTCTGCATGGTAGAAACAGCTGGCGGGAATTCCATTTTATTCATGAAGTACTTCAAGGAGAAAATATAGACTTACTAGGTCATAAGTTTAAAGCAAATTCGCTTCCAATGAAATTGTTTGAATTCGACGTGATATTAAGAATGGACTGGTTAGCAGCCAATCATGCTCGAATCCTATGTAATACAAATTCTGTTGAAATTCATACGCCAACAGGAGATACTATTAGAATTCAAGGAGACAAAGTTTCTAGACCTACAAAGTTTATATCAGTAATGAAAGCAGCAAACTACTTAAGAAAGCAAGGCATAGTATATACTGTAATCATTAGCACCAAAGGAAGGGAGCTAAAAGAAATTCCGGTAGTATCGGAATATTCTAATGTTTTTCCAGAAGATTTACCGGGACAACCACTTGACCGTGAAGTAGAATTCAGAATTCATGTAATCCCAGGAACAACACAAATCGCTAAAGCACCGTATCGCTTAGCGCCAATAGAAATGTTAGAATTGAAAACGCAAATAGACGATTTGCTAGAAAAAGGTTTTATACAGCCAAGCTCCTCACCTTGGGGAGCACCAGTATTATTTGTTAAAAAGAAAGATGGGTCGATGCGTATGTGTATTGATTATAGAGAATTAAATAAGGTCACAATTAAGAATCGGTATCCCTTACCGAGAAATAATGCTCTATCTGATCAACTTCAAGGAGCTCGATATTTTTCAAAGATCGATTTATGCTCAGGATACCATCAATTAAAGGTGCAGGAAGAAGACATTCCTAAAACTTCTTTTAGAACCAAATATGGTCACTACGAGTTTACAGTTATGCCGTTTGGTTTAACCAATGCACCAGCTGGATTCATGGATATGATGAATCGGATATGTAAACCGTATATGGATATTTTTGTAATCGTTTTTATAGACGACATACTTATTTATTCCAAAACTAGTGATGATCATGTCAAACATCTTCATACACTTTTGGCATTATTGAGGAAAGAGAAGCTTTATGCTAAATTCTCGAAGTGTGAGTTTTGGTTACGAGAAGTGCAATTTCTAGGTCACTTGATTAACCATGAATGTATTCATGTGGACCCTGCCAAAATAGAAGTGATCATTAAATGGGAAATTCCTAAAACTCCTACAGAAATTCGAAGTTTCTTAGGATTAGCAGGATATTATAGACGCTTCATTCAAGATTTTTCCCGAATAGCAGTTCCGTTAACAAAGTTAAGATGCAAAAATGTTAAATTCGAATAAGGACCCAAGCAAGAAAAAACTTTTGTAACTTTAAATCAAAAGTTAACAAATGCCCCAATACTTGCATTGCCAGAAGGAACTGAAGATTCCACAGTATGTTGTGATGCTTCCAAATTAGGATTAGGATGTGTATTAATGCAACGTGAAAAATTTATTGCTTATGCATCCAGACAATTGAAGAAGCATGAAGAGAATTACACAACATATGACTTCGAATTTGAAGCAATATTTTTTGCCCTAAAGATCTAGAGACATTATTTGTATGGTAGCAAGTTTACTGTATTCACAGATCATAAAAGTTTAAAGGTTATATTTGGGAAAAAGGAGCTCAACATGAGGCAAAGATGTTGGATGGAAATTCTTAGCGACTATGATTTTAAATCCAGTATCGTGAAGGTAAGGCTAATGTAATAGCCGATGCATTAAGCAGAAAAGAGCACGAGAAACCTAAAATAGTACGAGCTCTAAGATTAGAACTTCAAATCAATTTAACTGATGAGGTGAAAAATGTTTAGAAACAAGCAATGGAAGGAAATAACATTGCTGATGAGAAAAGAAATGGTACAATTGATCAACTGATCAAAGGAAGTGATGAGATTCTCCGAATGGGGAATAGAATTTGGGTACCAATCATTGGAAATCTACGAGAAAGGATTCTCTAAGAAGCTCATAAATCCAAGAATACGATGCATCCCGGAAAAGATAAAATGTATCAAGATTTGAAGAAAATCTATTGGTGGATGGGAATGAAAAAGGATGTAGCTAATTCTGTTTCGAAATGCATAACCTGTTCGCAAGTTAAAGCTGAACATCAAAAGCCATCAGGATTACTTCAACAATTAGAAAAGGCAGAATGGAAATGGGAATTAATAACTATGGATTTTGTTACTAAATTGCCTATAACAAGAAGAGGTAATGACACAATCTGGGTGATTGTGGATAGATTAACAAAGTCAGCTCATTTTATATCAATGAAGGAAACTTTAAAAATGGAACAATTAGCTAAGTTATATGTAGACAAAGTTGTCTCATTACATGGAATTCCATTATCCATTGTAACTGATCAGGATAGCCGTTTTACTTCTTATTTTTGGAAAAGTTTCCAAATAGCCATGGGAACAAGGTTAAACTTGAGCACAACATACCATCCACAGACTGACGGTCAAAGTGAAAGGACCATACAAACATTGGAAGACATGCTAAGAGCTTGTATGATAGATTTTGGTGGAAATTAGGATGATCACTTACCACTAATAGAATTCTCATACAATAACAGTTATCATACAAGTATTAATGCTGCCCCATTTGAAGCACTTTATGGACGAAAATGCAGAACACCAGTATGTTGGGCAGAAATAGGAGGAAAACAATTATCAGGTCCTGAAATTATACAAGAAACTACTGACAAGATAATTCAAGTCAAGGAAAGATTAAAGACCGCACGAGATCGTCAGAAAAGTTATGCAAACATAGACGCAAACCATTAGAATTCCAAGTTGGAGATAAAGTGCTACTGAAGGTATTTCCATAGAAAGGAGTAGTCTGATTCAATAAGAAAGGAAAGTTAAGTCCAAGGTTTGTTGGACCATTCCAAATTATTAAATGAGTTGGACCAGTAGCGTATCAGCTAGAGTTACCCGAAGAAATGACAGGTATACATGATGCATTTCATGTTATCAATCTAAAGAAAATGCTTAGCAGATGAATCATTAAAAGTGCCCCTTCAAGATATAAAGGTAAACGAAAAGTTGAAATTCATTGAAAAACCGCTACAAATTGAAGATAGAAAGATCAAAAATCTCAAACATAAAAGAATAGTTCTGGTCAAAGTGAAATGGGATTCAAGACGTGGACCAGAATATACTTGGGAATTGGAATCAGAAATGAAACGAAAGTACCCACACCTATTCCAATAGATCTCGAGGACGAGATTCAAAATAAGGAGAGGAGACTATAACAAACCATAAAGAAATCAAAAAAGAAATAAAATAATTAAAAGAAGAGGTGAAGAAATTAGAAGAAAAAAAGAAGAAATAAAACAAAGGAAGAAAATAAAGTGAAATTGCATCCCACATTGGTGGAAGAAAGAAAATGGAAGGCTTCTACCATGATATAAATAGGATTCCTAATTCTTGTCCCACATCGCTGGATTACAAAACTTGTAAGTTCTTTATAAGGAAGAGAGCTCATATGATAATATTCTTGTGTGCCAAATCACACCCAGTAGTCCTAGCGGAGGGTGCGAAGCACCTAACGCGCACGCGCACGGGCTCGGGCACAGGCGAAGTTTGATGGGCACAATGTGGCGCTTTGATGGCGCACTTTGCATTACGCACACTCGCATCTGTAACGCCTGTTAATTTCAGATAAGTGATTTAAAGCATGTAAAGTATGTACATCTCTCGGGATTTATCCGAATTTCCTCGGAGGCTTTCTCGTCATCCCGGTACGTTAAATTCATTAAACCTTTCTTTCAAGTTGCTATATCCTTCAAATTGGAGGGGCTAGAGTGTAACATTTTATATTATAACATAAAAACTAAAACCCTAGCCCTCCTCTTGGCCGATCGGACCATTGCTGCCGCCATAGGGCTCCCATTTTCGTTTTTGGAAGCCAATTCCAAGTGCCAAACTTCAATTCAAGGTTAGGTCTATGTTTCCCCATGTCTTTTACACCTTAATTGATCATATTAACGTGCTTATTGGTCGTTAAGGTTGAGTTTTGACGATAACAGTTTGCTGACAGATTCGTATACGTTTATTGTAGGGTCTGTAACTCGATGAAAATATACTATTTTTGATCGATTCTTGATTACATGATGTTCTACTTTGAGTCTAGTTTCCAGAAAGGTATAATACGTAATTTTTTGACGAGATTTGAATACTTTTTATGATTTTATAAAATCGAGTGTCAAACCTGATGCGGGACGACAGATTCTGGTCCGTCTTCCCGACATCATAACCTTTTTTCGACAAGTCTAAATTGGTTGGTTCCACTTCTGTAAGTTAATACTTTGAGTTAGGAACCAAACCCAATTAGAATCGTTTAATTTTTCTGGGTAATGAATTTTATAAAAATAAAACCATTTTGTTGCGCAGCTGAAATAGCTGCACGTACCTTGCTGTGTTGGAGGAATTTTTATAATTTTTGTCTCCAATAGAAAAATATAATAAAAATATTTTTATAAACCTAAGACATTTGTTAAAGTCTGGTAAAAATTTAATAATTTATTTCAAAGGTTATCCTATGTAATTAAATGCATCTTCGCATGCTAAAATCTACACATTTTACTCGTTATTGATCGATAAGTTCGTTTTAGGCTTAACCGGTGGATGTTCAATTGTGTTCTTGTCGGGGCTGTTTGAAGTGAGTTTTTGCACCACAATCTTCCTAGGTATGTCCCGTATATCATACTCAAAGATCATGTTCTTAGGTGTTCGTTAAGTTGATCAACTAGTTGTAGTTTGATTGTTATGTTCGGTTGTCTAGAATTGTTGAGTTTGATGCATTAGTTGATCGGGTGACCGACCGATTTTGTTCGTGCAGCCCTAGGGGGGTTTAAGGGCTGTGGAAAAATTATTGTTTTTGGTGCTCGGGGCTGTCGGGGGTTAGTGTTTCGTCAATCGAGTCGGCGGTGCGCGAATTTCCGTTTAAAGGTTAAAGTAAGTGTTGTAAAAAGGAACCGTCAACCCTATCAACTCGGGTGACATAATTACGATGAATGAAAAGGTTTAAGATGGAATTTGGTCCATTCGGGGCTGATTCGGTTAACAAATGGTTTTAAGGATTATTTCACGCGCATTCGATCCGATTTGACTATCTTTGGGCCTTGGGCCAAGTTGTTGGGCCTTGGGCCAAGTGTTGGGCCTTGGGCCAAGTTGTTGGGCCTTGGGCCAGGTATTGGGCCTTGGGCCAAATGTTGGGCCTTGGGCCAAGTTATTGGGCCTTGGGCCAAAGTGTTGGGCTTGTACGGCCCATTAGGCTAGGGTGTTCCTACAGTCTAGTTTAGTAATGCGTTATGTATAATTTACAGGCCCTTGCTTGTGATTGTGCCCTTAGGAACTTCCTAGCTCGTTGCAAGTATTCGATCGATCTCAGGTGAGTTCATGATGCCCCTTTTACTCATTTTACTTTTGGGCTAGCATGCGCACCTAAATGTTTTCTTACTTGATGAAATGTTTTTAAAAGGATTTTATATAGGCTTGCTAGTATATGGTAAGCCTTGGGATGTTAAATATATATATATATGTATATACATTATTTCTTGGCCTCTATTTGGCGATGTTGTAGTCGTTTCGACTACTGATGTTGTGTATGCCTACTTCGTGTTTGCATGTACTGATGCTACGTGTTTGGGTTGTACGTTTGCTCGACCCTGATGTTATACGTGGATGTATATATATATATATATATATATATATATATATATATATTGTTATGTATATAGGGACGTTATTGAATGGATGTTTACATATACATTTGTATATGTATGTATGAGGATGTTTAAGTTCGATAATGATGATTAGTTGGATGTACCCTTTTACTTTTAGAAAACTATTGGTATGGCTATCATGATTTTACTACTGATATCTTTTACTTAAAATTTGAACTCACTCAGCTCAAGCTGACTTTGTGTGCATGTTAGTGTAAGTTTCAGGATTTGGAAGAGGATGCCTTATCGCTTGGATGTGCACGGAGCTACTTGGATGGTGAAGGGCATACTGGAAGGAAGAATTGTTTATGAATATTTATTTCAAGGAAACTTATAAAAGTTATACTGATTTTGGTTCTTGGGCAAAATTCCCGGGTTTCGGGAACTTATTTCATTTTTCATGTTTTCCGCAAAATGTATACTCTGATACGTTTGTTTTAATGGAAGAAACGGTTTTAAGTTTATTAAATTTTACGAGTGTTTGAATGATTACCAACTGTGGGGTTCCCGGGGTTCGGGGCCTTACAGCATCGCCAAGGGCCGCCTTAGTATTTTTTCTCCTTCGCGCGACTCAAAGAAGTATGCTTAAGATTCTTCACATGACGCGAAGTTGCGGCGTGGAAGTTACGCAACGGTGACACGTTACCTGGCACGTGTCATGCCACGTGGCATAGCTAAGGCTGACTCGACAACCCTACATCAACTTCGTGCGGCGCGAAGGTTCCTTTGCACGACACGAAGATGCTCAATTTCAAGTATAAATAAGGAGGAATTCTGGACTTCACAAATCCTCCAAAATTTCTGATCTCTCTCTAAAATTTTCTTATATAATTCTAGTACTATTGCCGAATAGTTGTAACGGTATATCTCCGATCGAAAGGAACTTATAACACGAATCCAAAAGCTCTACCTTAACAAGGTAAGACATTGTGCCATCATGTAAAGTTTCATGTCTCGTGATTATCATCATAATTATGGGTTTATGCTAATATAGATATACTACATTGTGCTTAATCTAGGTGCTTAACATCAAAAGGCTTGTTAAACATAAACTTCTAAGGTGAGACATTCGAGTTTTTGCACAACTCACATTTGCGTGAGACAACTGATTTTCCAATGTTGTCATGATTTTTTTTTAAATCCATTAAACTCATGACAGATAGTCTAAATATTTTCAAAGAATTTAAACTACATTACAATGATTAAGTCTCTATAGACTTACGGGATGGTTACTATTGGTATTGTGGGGTTTTGTATACAAGGCTTGCCTACGGGGCTATTACACGTTACTTATTGGACAAGTGTTAGCCAATAAGTAATATGACCACAGTCACAAATACGGTCGAGTGACAAGTACCTTTCAGTAATTTGTAAGTAGGCGGATGTAAAAACATCTTAATGTTGTAACTGTAAAATGTGTCATTTATAAATGAATGTACTTGCCAGTATTTCCTGCTGATCAAATATTTTTAAACATGTTTTAGGGGACTTGTTAGAAACAAAGGAATGATGCCTGCGGGCTTCCAGGTTAAATAAGTGCCTTGTCACCGGAATAAAGAAACGTGTTTTGTAAATTAGGGTTTATCCCTATAAAACTTATGTTTGTATAAAAATGGGTTTTTAATCCCAGTTTATGAAATAAGAATTATGGTGTTTTATAACTCTGATCACTTTTCTTAACTACGGTTCTGATGAAATATTCCACTGCAAATTAATTTAATAAACATCGATACCAACACTAAATGTTCACGGCTCCCCTTCAGGGGTATAGGGGTCATGGGCTGTGATACAAATACAACTAATTAGATATCAGTAAGTGGGTGTCGAACATAGAGAGTTTGTGGAGTATGTGTTAATCAAGTAGCTTAGCAATTAAACTAATATAAAGTAAATGACAAAAAGTAATCTTCAAGTTGATTTTGATTTAATTTTATGAACTAAAACAAACTAGCAAATAAGTTGTAAACAATAGATTAAGCAAGTATTCCCTAGAAGTTCGGGTTATTACGCAACGCTTTTGTTAAAGTTCATTGGATAAACCATAATATCCCGGTTTTGTGTATATGCAATTGTTTGTGATTAATCAAGAACCAAGTACTCGGATTCCTAGAACGCGAGGTTGTTACTTGGTAATCAATCAATATGTTTAACCCTAATTCGTTCCACTAAATCTCAATGACACAAGAACATATAGATTGACATTAGGTTTAAACGATATGGACAAGTTACAAACGATCACATAAACATCATGATTATACTAAGATAAAAAAATTAGACAATCAATCCAAGTTCAAGAACAATTATCAAATAATGTCTTATAAATAACCTTACATCCAAGAGAAATCAAAAAGAACTAGCCACTCATGGTTTTGTTGATCATCATCTGTTGGTGCATAATGTCAGTAGTTCATAGTCTAGTGTCTGTAATCGAGTCTGTAATGTTAATTATGTTTTATATATGTCTTAAGCAAAGTTGTTAACAAGTTCGCCTAGGCGAACTTGTTAGTCAAGCGAAGTTATGGACAACTTCGCCTGAACATGCCAGGCGAAGTTGTCGTGTATAAATAGTCCTAGGTTACGGCTGTTTGGATGAATTAGTTGTTCGTGTTAGTTTGTTCGAGTTGTTACGAGAGCTGTAACGTGTGTCTGTAATAGTGATATCGTATCACGTGTTTGAGTTATTATATAACGTGTGTTCGTTTCGTGTGTTCGTGTGATTCGTGTTCTATACTCGTAACGATCTACGCAGGGATTCCGCACCTGAGTAGATCGAGATATCTCGTGCGATCCATCCAGGGAACCTACAATTGGTATCAGAGCTGCTATCATCATAACACAGCTGCTATCTCAGTAACTAACAATCCCGTGAAGCACAGTAAGACTAAACATATTGACATACGTCATCATTTTATACGGGATTGTGCTGAGAAGAAACTGATTGTGCTTGAAAAGGTGGATACGCTTGATAATTTCGCTGATTTATATACTAAAGCGTTTGACAAAACAAGATTTCAAAACCTTATTGAGCTGAATGGGATGATCAATCCCGAGTAACCATGCTTTTTATGTTCGTTTAAAAAAAAAAAAAAAAAAAAAAAAAAAAAAAAAACGTCACTGTCGCTTAGAATTATGTCGGTTGCCTCAGTTTGAAGGACATGTCTTAGGATATGTTTGGTCCTCATTTCTACTTGTAGAATATACGGATAGCCATTAACCAGATGACTGAAAGTGACCGGGGCGGTTTATGATGTGTTTTCATTCTTTCGCTTAAAATTAGTCGATCATACTTAGTTAGAAGAACACATACTAGTATGTGGTCGGTCCAGCTGATCCATTGGATCTTCGGGATAGCCTTTTACCTGAAGACTTTGTTTTGGTTGGGGCGATTGATGTTAAAATTTTTCTTTTTGGGAAATGAAATTATTTTTCAAGTCTACTACTTCGTAAGAAGTTACTTTACTATGTTTAACAGAAAATTGATCCAACCTTGGAAAATGATAGATATACTGCTTTTGTGTGCTTAACTAGTGAAGTTATTAGGCTTAAAAGGCTTTAGAACAGTCATTGTATGTCATGGTAGCTTTTTGTGGTGCGTAAAAGTAGATGTGATACAAACTAAATCTACTCGATTTTACGTGGAAACTCCTTAAGAGTTTTGCATGTCTTCATATATATCTTTCCAAATGATAGGCAGAAAAGCGATTACCCAGTCATACACGAGCCCATAAATGTTCTGATTCCCGTAAAGATAGTGTGTGAAGAAACTGCAGTGATCCAGATTCGGGACTTGCAGTTGTTTCCTACTATGAAGTCTATGTATATGTTTATCGTAAAAAAAAAAAAAAAAAAAAAAAAAAAAAAAAAAAAAACTTATGAGTTATTGAAACATTCTAGAGCTGACAATGTCAAGACTTCTCAATCATGGAGTAAGAAAGAGAACGGGAAGCAGATGAAGAGTACTTACAAACTTAATCAGACAATATGGGTCGAAGTCAATTCGGGGTGACTTGGGAAAAGCCAAATACGCTTTGAGAATAGATAGGGGGCATCATAATCTCTGAGTTGTTGCCCACTTAAATTTTGAGGCATAATTGAACCTAACTCGTATCACAGAAATGATGAAAACCATTTTAAGTTATTTACCTGCCTACAACCTGTTTCTTTATGTCATAATACAGCTAAACACGGATCTATGTGACAGTCACGTAATTAGTATGATTCCTGTTCGGATCTTTTCTAAAACGTAGTAGTCCCTTGTAAAGACTGAAATTTGATCCCTTAAACTTTAATTGTTAAAAGTTTTCTTTTTATGTAGTTGTATGCTTTTATATCTGGTTACTTGGACTTGATCGTGTCATTTAATTCTCAAAGGGAAGTTTTAAAAGTTAATTGAAAAATGTTCAAATTATAAGGTTTGATTTTGTAAATATAGGCGAAGTTGTTAAACAGGCGAACTTGTGAATAACTTCGCCTAGGCGAAGTTAACCGTAACTTCGCCTGTATAACAGCGCCCCTATATCAGGATTTTCAAAGGTCATTCGTTCATTATTCTCAAATATCAGCGAACTTATACTCTCCGATTTACCTGCGAACTTAGCGATCTTACCTGTCGATTCATCTTTGTTATCTTTCTTCTATTTCAATCAGTATTCAAGGTGTGTTTGGGTTCTTATATCTGATAATCGATGTTCATGTTGTTAATCCTAGGTTGTTTCGACAACCGGTTAATGACCTCGGACGATCGATCCTTAAACCCGATTTCAAAACTTGTCTTCACGTGGTCATGTACAACCTGGTCGTCTAGTTATCCTTAAAATCTTGTGTTTAAGAGTCCTAAATCTTCACATTAACCAGAAACATCAAGTTTTCGAAAGTTTGAAACGACCTTACTGTCGCCGATTCAGATTCAGGCGAACTTAGGGTTTGGGCGAAATTATCCGTAACTTCGCCTGAGGCTTAACTTCGCCTGAGGCGATGTTGTGGTGAGGCGAAGTTATCATTAACTTCGCCTGGACCTTTTTACTTATTAGTTATTAGACGAACTTAAAGATGAAGCGAAGTTGTTCCCAACTTCGCCCCACCTTTAACTTCGCCTATACAGATTTTATCACAACTTCGCTCATGGTAACAAGCGAACTTGTGTTATGCCTTAACGTTTATCTAACTTGGTTCGTTTGTTGCAGATATGGCTGCTGTTGCTGGTGCTGGAGGTGCTGGTGACGATGACGGGGGAGATAACCAGAGACAATTCTTCCCTGGGCACAACATGTACATTACCTGAGACCCAGATGCGAGTGGTGTGGAGGATTACCGCGAGATTATTACATTCCTCCTTCGCTCGCGGATATTCCACGCGATCACAACTACTCTGCCGATATCCTTACCCAATATTGAGGATTTTTGGCAGACGGTGGAATACGATTGCCGCGTTGAGCCCCCGGTTATGCGAGCAACCGTCAACAATCAAGAAGTTCAGTTCTCGTCTGAACAAATTCGGGTGGCTTTACGTTTGGAGAGGAGACTAGGGATGACCCTACAGAGTTTGTTGCTCCGTTCCGCGATGGAGCATTTCTACGAATGGGCTATTCTGGTCCATTGGGCGATACACAACGGAGGAAGGGTTTCCTACTTGATCAGTGGCGCTTCCTCATGCACGTAATGATTGTCTGCATGTCTGGGAGGAAGGCGGGCACTGATGGTATGGGTGCGACCATGCAGTCAGCAATGACTGCTCTGACTTATAACAAACGTTATAGCTTTAGTCAGATGGTCTTTTATGAGATCGATAGACAGAGGAGAGCGATGGCTCGTGAAAGGTTCATCATGTATCCAAGATTCATTCAGATGATCTTGAATCATGTTGCTCCCACGTTGCCTCAACGACGTCCAATAAGATACGTGGAGAGTGTGAGCAAACGTATCTTCGCTTAATGCCGAACATCCAGCGCGAGGAGCAAGCCTGAACTGCGTCCAAGGCATACTCCACTCTTTGGGTACTTAATAAACCCGGGGTATGTGCCAGCTCGTGGGGATGAGTTCAGAGACCCGGCACCACAACAGGCAGGAGCATCTCAAGCTATACGTGCTGCTCCTGTTGTGTCACCGGAGGAGGAAGTGGACCTTGATGCAGAATTCGGAGGTCAAGGATTCTTCGATATGGATCGGGTGGATCCAGAGGAGAACGTTCAGATCCCAGTTGACCGTGTCTCGACTGTGCGTGTTACTAGAGCAGCTACGACGGTGGCTGACTCAGATCTTGATGATGTTATGGATGAGGCGAGAAGGATGTTGGTGACTCAAGAGAGGACGTTTGGGAAGAGAAAGAGGACAGATGATGATAGTGAGTCAGAAGAAGAAGAGAATATTCACAAGTTGATTAGATGTTCAAGACGGGAAAGGACAGGTGCAGGTATGGGAGCTGGAGAGACTTCAAGAGTTGTACGTTTCGCTCCGCCCGCACTGTCAGGTATGTCGATTGTTCCTACATCACTACAGGTCACAAGTTTAAGCGCCACCGATGTACCCGTGGTGGCTACAACATCATCTGTTGGCCTCCCGTCTATCACACTCCAGCTGACGACTCCAGATATCGTATCGTTGCCGCCTCCAACGCTTACTCCGTCGGAGGTTGTTGCACAATTTGTTGAGTCGACAGTCGTTGCAACTGCAGGGTTGTCGGTCACGATACCACCTGCGGTTATGTCCACAGCTGCTTCTGATGTCCCGGTTTCGATGCACTCACGATTTATCGCATATGAGGTTCGATTTCGATGCAACCCTATCAGACTCGGAAAGAATAGCCGCACTGGAACGGGTCGTGGCAGAGCAGTCAAGGGTGAATCTTATCCAGACCCAGGCTATTCAGCGCCTAGTAGCAGAAAATCAACTACAGTCGTCCCTCCTGGTTGAACATGGGAAAATTATAGATGCTATGAAGGAGTTCTTGGCATCTCAGAGGGAGATGAGCTGTAAATGCGACGAGCTCAGGACAAAGAAGAGGAATGACAGAGACGATGATCCCAATGCATCGAAAGGTGCAGGTGGTGAGTTGCCAAGAACTACTCAAGCTCTTGGGACTACCACAGCTCAGGGGGAGTCTGCAAGCGCAGCTGGCGGTTCTGGTGGTGATGAGGTGGTGATGGTTGATGACGAGGAGATGGGAGATGATGTGATCGATGCCTTGAAGGAATTAGATGATGATATGTTGGATGATGAGTTTATGTGTGAAGATGATGTTCTACCAATTGAGGAGATTGAAAAGATTGGTGCTGAAATAGTGATTGAAGATGATGTTGAAGAGGGTGAAGTAGTTGAGGAGAATGTTGAACACGAGATCCCTGAAGTTGAAAAGTCAAATGTATGTCAAGACACAGCAGGTGATGATACAGAATGGGAGGAGCAGCCTAGATGGAAGGAAGGCTATGCTCATTGGTTTATCAAAACTAAGAAGCCTGCTGTTCCAACCATGTTCAAGAAAAGTTATAATATCAAAGGCTATGCTGAATCAAAGAAAGGAATTATCTGTTGGCTATATGATGAACAGTTAAAAGTGTTCGTGGTGAAAAGATATGATGGGATCCAATACTTTAAGAGGACGTTGAGATCTCTCAATACATTGCCTGAATGTGAGGTGAAGGATTTGGCTAGATTGGGGTTGATTAATAGAAGTGACGACAACATGGCCAGAGTTATTGGGAAGATCGTGTGGAAAGAAAGTATTAAAGAAAAGAAGTTTGAGTTATTAAAGCCACAGAAGGGAAAGCTAGTGGAAGATAAAGAAAGGGGAATGAGAGCAGATGGCAAGCCTTGGATGGTAATGAAGTACAAACCGATTCGGTGTCTTAAAGATGTGCCGATGAAGACAATGCCCAAGGATATGTTGAAGAACCTTAAATGGTGGTATGTTGATTGCCAGACTGCTGAAGCCGTGATGGAAGACGAAGACGAACAAGAAGTGCTAAGAGTGTATGATCCGATGCATCTTGTTAATTTATCGAAAGCTGATCTGCAGGTGTTAAATGAAAAGAAGATATTTTATATTCCTTCTTGGAAAGACGAAGCGAGGAAATATCAGCGAGTAGTCACGGTATGTGTGAGAGAAGGAGTACATGCATGAAGACAAAGAGATTGAAGGTTACAAGACACGTGCTTGAAGATCAAGACATGAAGCTACTGCCAAGGGGGAGTCTGTTGGTGCATAATGTCAGTAGTTCATAGTCTAGTGTCTGTAATCGAGTCTGTAATGTTAATTATGTTTTATATATGTCTTAAGCGAAGTTGTTAACAAGTTCGCCTAGGCGAACTTGTTAGTCAAGCGAAGTTATGGACAACTTCGCCTGAACATGCCAGGCGAAGTTGTCGTGTATAAATAGTCCTAGGTTACGGCTGTTTGGTTGAATCAGTTGTTCGTGTTAGTTTGTTCGAGTTGTTACGAGAGCTGTAACGTGTGTCTGTAATAGTGATATCGTATCACGTGTTTGAGTTATTATATAACGTGTGTTCGTTTCGTGTGTTCGTGTGATTCGTGTTCTATACTTGTAACGATCTACGCAGGGATTCCGCACCTGAGTAGATCGAGATATCTCGTGCGATCCATCCAGGGAACCTACATCATCGCCTCAATTTTCTTCATCCTACGAATCAAAGACTCAAACATAATGAATACAACCCAATAATAATGTCTTTGTTCTCTCCAAATCGTTTCCAAGTAAACCCAATTGAAAGATAGCTGAAAAGACAAGAGAAAATGGCTTCATATATCATCCAACTTGGGAAGTTACGGGCCGGACCGTGGTCCACGGTCCAGTCCATGGTCCTAATACTCTCCACGGTACGTTATGTTCTGCCATTTTTGTTCCCGTTGGACCGTGGTCCATGGTGTGCACCGTGGGCCATGGTGGAGCTGGTTTCCTTTCCTTGTTTTCTTCGTATCTCTCACATTCCGACTCTGTTTTCTTCACCGTGTTTTACCATGCTCTTGTAATTCCGTCCTTTAGCTCCTCAAACCTGCAATCACACGAGTAACCATAGTCAACTAACTCCATGAAATTAACTTAATTACGCAAGTATATTCATGTCCTTTAATTCAATTAAATGTTTCCCTACGGGTCACTCGTCAACAATATTCATAATTCATTGTGAATATCAGATTAACGATAAGGAAGTATGCGTAAATGAGAATCGGGTTGATTTACCGAATTCAATAAGAATCGACGAACATAGAATATAAACGAAGCTTGAGAGATATATAAATATAATATATATATATATATATATATACACGCACACACATATATATATTATCTTTATAACAGAACCGAAAATTTTAAAATAAGTCGGGTTTTCGGGTTAGAAAAGTAACAAATATTACAGGATTCACAACTTTTAGAAATTTCGTCCCGAAATTAAAATAAAAATAAACTTTTAAAAGAAAACAACTACTACGTGGAGTTGTTTATGTGGAAACGTTATACGAGCCAAGATCTAGTCGCAAATCGATACGTAACTCATGTTCAATACATTAAATGAAGATCTTATTCAATACGTTAATGGAGGAATACATTAGCCATGGAGAGAATTCGGCATGGTAACGGTATATAAACATAAATATGGCGTAGATCTCTATGCAAACTAACTCTGTCGCACCGGTAAAGTACAAATACCTTTACATTTAACCTTGTTACACATCTTCATGAACAACCCAAACATTCCATATCTTTCACTTTGGTCTTCACTCTCTTGAAAACGTATATCCCAAAATATAACTCTTTGAAGCTCTTCAGCAACCAATACGCTTGGATCCGCTAATGTTTTGGGTATATGATTCCGAGTTCCAACCTTCGTTAATCAACACCGAACAATCACATTCTTCAATCAGATGACAAGACCCGTATATTCCTCAATCAGATCAACCCATTCAAAAATTATCCCCTTCAACAGAAGCAATCCACCGAATACTCATATCCAAAATTGTCAGGATCAAAGTCCCTCAAAAAGAAGTAAACAAACAGACACTCGTATCCCACATAGTCAGGTTTCAATCTTGAACAAATCAATCACCAATCAAAGAATAATTGCAGTCTCGAACCCGGTCAAACATAGCTTTGCAATCATGAATTACCACCCGAATTGCAGTAATTTTTCAAGAAATTCTTGCAAACGTAAGAAGATACCAATCGAATAACCTCTTTGAAAGTTTTATCTCCCCCATTTCTTGACAAATTAGGCAAGGTCTTGAAAAATTCTTCTAAAATCTACGATAATCGCATCTTTAACTTAATCGGGTACTCCCCCTCGGCCCATCGATATCGACGATATGCGTGAAAAGTCGACCGGAAAATATATCATCAAAATTTTCCAAAAGAGTATCCCACAAATTTAAAATATCCCCGAAATATTTCGTTTAAGAAAATTTTCCGAAAATACTTTTTTTTTAAGAATCTCATAAGTTATCCTGGTCTTCATTCGCTAGAACATTGTCACATTCGTCCAGCAACCATCCACATTCGTTACTCATGAACGAATATGTCTTATTCGTTAAACCCCATAATGAATGGCTTATACGTTAAACCACATTTGTTAACCTTTTAACGAATGTCTTCCATACGTTAATCACACTCACTTTCGTTTGAACAGTTGACGAATGATGTTTCATTCATTATGATCTTCACATTTGTTAAACACTGTAACGAAAGAGTTTAAACTAACGAATGAGTCGTTACTGTAGCACCTTCGCCGGAAAATACAGTTACATTCATCGGAAAAACGATTTCCATGGCCGGAAAACGCAAATCTTCATCTAAACATCAAATTAACATCCCAAAATTATCCAGAAGGTTCGGATTTTCATCCAGATCATGAATTTAGTATCAATTTCAGCTTAAACTCCATGAATCAACATCAAATTCATATGACACTGACCATGGCCGTCAAAGCTTCAACCATGGCAGATTCCACATTTCATCATAATTAACCTCCAAATTATCTCCGAACACTCGGATTTCATCCAGGAACACGAATTAACCATCAATTTTAAAAATCATTAGCTGAATCAATCCAAAATTGATGAAACAATACTTTAAGATGACGAACACGATGAACACGAATTCATACATATCACGAGCAACATCCGGCTCTAATACCAATTGTGGAAACGTTATACGAGCCAAGATCTAGTCGCAAATCGATAAGTAACTCATGTTCAATACATTAAATGAAGATCTTATTCAATACATTAATGGAGGAATACATTAGCCATAGAGAGAATTCGGCATGGTAACGGTATATAAACATTAATATGGCACAGATCTCTATGCAAACTAACTATGGAAGGCCTATTTATAGGCATGGACTCATTCGTGATATTGTAGTAACGAATGAGACCTCTCTTTCGTTAATAAGGTTAACGAATAATGCTTTCCATAGCCTATTCGCTAAACACCCTTAGCGAATGGGTATACCTTAACGGATGAGCTACCATTCGTTACACTGTAGTAACGAATGGTCTTTTACATTAACGTATAGCCTAGTCTTAACGAATGAGGCCTCATTCGCTAAACATGCTTAGCGATGAGCCTTTATACATTAAGTGTAAAGACTAAACTACCCCTAGCCTATTCGAACAGCTGCGGACACCAAATCCATGCACTTACCATACTACATTTGTCCCGTCTTTCAAATTCATTCCAGGTTCCAGCGGCGTATCCACCATGCCCTTAACCATTTTCAAATACATAATTAAATAAAAATAATAGCGTCGATCTTTGAATGACCTGAAAGATGCCACAAATGGGAATATGATAAGGACACTTATATATAGGATGTACCAGCGACGTATCCACCATGCCCTTATCATACTACATTTGTCCCGTCTTTTAAAATCATTCCAGGTTCCAAGCTATTACACAACGTACTTATTATGTCTTCCATACGATGACTTGGATAATTACGTATCGACCCATAATTACATTTATCATCGGATGGTCCACATAATCCGTCCCATTGTGTTGGTTTAAACTCTTATATGAAAACTTTTAAAACAAGAACAACAACTATAAGGATTGAAAATAACATAAAATATATAAACATATCCTTGAGGCCAAGGATGGGCGAAAATATTACGTCTAAATGAAATCATTTGAAATTTAAACGAGATAAACGATGTTATTGGAGTTTAAACGAAGTAAGCGTAACTTAGAATAATAATGAATGAAAACATCAAAGTCATGAACATCTTTGTAATTAAACGAAACATTGGAATCAAGAATAACAGAGTAAATAAATGTGGCATAAATACTAAACGATTACGTTTATGGGAAATTGGTTACAGACCACGAGATTAAAATAACAAAGTAAACCGATTCAAAATGCACTATGCTTGAAAATAGTTCACTAATTAACGAATAACCAAACTCGATATTAACTTCATAAACAACCTTCAAAAGAAATCGATACGTAAAATTATTTTGATAATATCCAAACATAATACATATAACAATGTATCTGTATGAAGAAGAAATAAAGGAAAATGAAAGATGGCTTGCGATGCCTGTCTTCTCGAAGATGGATTTTGTGGTATAAAGGTTATTATAGGGGCGGTAGTATGATTTCTTAACCTGATACTCGTTGGCGTTAGCAAAGAAAAGAAAAGAAATGATTCTTTGAGATTCGTTCGAGTTTGTGAAATATATCCTTAGCTAGTGCTAAAGCTTGGAGAACTTAGAAAAAAATTAGTGTAAAAGTTTTTATTTTTTTATTTTATTTTATTTTCTTATTTTTGGGTTGACGTTTTAGAAAAATAGATGTCGCTAGATAAAATAACTCGTTGATGATAATATAATAGCCTCACGGCTTAGAAATGTTTAAACAAAAATATTTTATTTTAAGGGTTTTATTGGAATAATAATAATAATAATAATAATAATAATAATAATGGTAATAAGAATAATTTTAATGGTAATAATAATAATAATATTAATAATATTAATAAAGGTATTGATAATAATAATAATAATAATAATAATAATAATAATGATAATAATAATAATATTAATAATAATAATGATGATGATGATGATGATGATAATGATGATGATGATAAAAATGAATCATTTGAATTGTCGTAAAGTTCTTTTGAAGAAAATCATCTTGCATATATTTCGTATAACAGAATATTTCTTGAATATATAAATATTTATATATTTATTAATTAACTATTTTAAAATAATCGAGATTTGAAATTTCAAGTAAAAGATGTTTATAAAAAGAGATGAGTGTGAAGAAGTACGCATGAAAAAATTATTTATTTAAAATTTAGTCATGGTAGATGAGTTTGAAAAGACTAGGTATTGACGTCGGAAATCAATAAAATTTTAAGACGACAAGGAACACGGGGTAGGTTATTGCATAGCGGTAACGTGTTAGGTTTGTCTAAGTATTGTGAGGTGCTCGGGTCACTATGATGATACCAACATATGGTTAGGATAAATGTTTGGGTAACCGGTCATGGGAACAAGTGGGTGGCGTTGGTATGCATAGTTACGTGGCAAGGATTGATGAGGTGGACGAAATTATCACAATTTGAAGCATTTCGACATCGCGGTAACGGAGTGCTGGAATCACACGTACACAATAAGGTGGGCTCTCGTGTAAATATTTTCGTTGGATTAGGTTTGAGTTAGACATAGCTTTGAGGTTTGAATGTATTGTTGTGGTTAGTGGAAATCATGGCCGGGATCACGGCGGTCGTTTACTAGATGCTCTAGGTTGTCGTTTTGTGGGTTGAGTTTCGAGAGCAGCGCCGAGGAGAACAAGAAGGCATGAAGTGTGAACAATTCACGTAAATATGAAATTCATAGCAAAATCAAAAGAAACGTTACATGAGAGATTCCTAAAATCGGAATCCATCTATACATATGTAAATAACTAAATAAATAAATAAGTACAATCGAATGAAACAAAATTTGAAATCGTAAACGAAGTGCTCATGAATCAGTATTGATCTCGTAAATTTTTGAATAGAAATATATCAAAATTTGAAATTAAAATACGAAATTAATACAAACCTAATATGAGTAATGAAATCGAATTGAAAATCGAGTGTTTATGTACCACCATAACTTTTCAAATTTTCAATTAAAACTAAAATAAACGAATCATATAAAGAAAACGAATTGAAAATCGACAATTCATGCATCACCATGACTTTTCGAATTTTCAATTTAAAACACACGAGAAAAAGAGTATTGAAAAATTGACTATTCATGTATCACCATGACCTTTCAAATTTTTCAAATTATAATAATAATTGAATTTATAAATTAAGAAAACAGGTTGAAATTCAACAATTTATGTACTAGCATGACTTAGAAATTTCAATGAATATAAACACAGAAAACGAATTGAAACTCGAGTATTCACATATCCCAATGACCTGTCAAAACCACAATATAAACGATTGAGTATTCGGAATCACACATTATATGAATCATCCTGATTTCTATGTTCAAATAAAAATAAAAATGTGTAATCAAATCGAACCGAAAGTTGGGTAATTTGTGTATCACCACAACTTGACAGACTTTCAGTTAAAACGTATAAATCAAAATGCATAATCAAATCGAACTAAAAGCTATTTATTCGTGTATCACCATGACTTGTCAGACTTTTAGTTAAAACACATTGTAAAACATTAAGGGTTGGAGTCACACGTCGCATGAACCACCATGACTTGTGTAACATCCTTATGAGTGCAACCATATTCTTTTCACAAAGAGAACATGGTCACGTTTGAAAGCATAAAGTTGCGATTCGTATGGCGTTGGTGTGGAACGATTTTTTCATGCCCTTTCCGAACTCTCCAGGTAAGTAACCAGGTCCGCGTCTGATTGGATTTGTGCGCATTGCTTATCCTTAGGTTTCATGAACCTCGGTGTCAAGAGTTCGGGAAACAAACACGTCCCCTTTACAGTTACTACGAACCCACGACATAGAATCATCTTTAAGAAGATGAAATACCGGAACACCGAATTTTAAAATAGCTTGAAATTGCTTTTGAGAAAACTTGTTCTAGGCCTAAGCCTTAGACTTGTGTGTGTGCACTTGTGTTCATGAGTCGTTAATGAAATCAGCAGTACAGTAATACAGTAATAGTAAGTGCGTTTAAAAAATCAAGTAAAGGCTCACATAATTATATCATGCAACCTAGACATTTAACAAATAAGCGACAGCTACCTAGAACACCATGTCTAATGTCCTATCTTAGAACTACGGCTCTGATACCAATCTGTAACACCCTGGCTAAAGCGGAAACGCCTGAGTGTGACGTACGGATTGCTTAAACACACGTGACACTATTTGGTGACCATAATAACATTATTTCATTTAAATCTTCATGTAACACAAGTTTATTAAATAATATAAGTTGTAACAAACGATAAGTTGTTCTTTGAATATCCTATTGGCATGCTATGTGTCTTCTAACTTTCATCCTCATATCTTTACACCTGTAACATATGTATAAAATAAAGTCAGCTATGAACATAGCTGGTGAGATACCCACAGTTTGATATAATACATAAAAATCATACAATTCATGGACAAGTGATAAACGAGAAAGAAAAGTCATTTCCAGTTGGTATCAACCAACGTACTCAGGTAATCATGCAAGTAAGGTCCTTTCCAGTTGGTAACAACCAACGTACTCGGATAATGAGGCCCTTTTCCACTCGATGCAAATGGACCAGAGTGCAAAGGGGGCATATGATCATCCTTATTGAGCCTACCACATGCAAGTAAATTCGAGCAAGTAATCAAGTAACACACAAGTCCATATAGTGAATTGTAGTTTGTAATCGAAATCGTAATACTTGAATTTGTAATAGATGCATATGCTACCCCAAAATATGGAAACGTTTAAAAAGGGGTTGTGAGAAACTCACCTCGAAATTGAAGATAACATTGCAATGAAAACTGAAAGCATGATAATGAAACCGAGCAACCGAAAGTACGTTTAAAGAATCCAAAACAATTGAACTTCTCGAGCTATAAATAAAATAAATACGAATATTTAAATACTAACTAATGGGATTATTAAAGTTAAAGAGGATAATTTAGTTTAAAGGGATTTGCATTATTTTAATGTATTTTATGTCATTGTTATGGTATCTATATTATAATATTATAATTGAGTTTCACGAAAACTTAACGAATATTATGACTTAATGTTTATATGAAAGTTACGATAAATACATGACACAGATTTTAGATGGGAAAAGTTTATCTTAAATTATGTTAACGAAGAAGAATTATAATATTGATGTTTATATTAAATATGGTTTCAGCAAATACAAGAATTTTAACGTTTATGGAAATGCCGGTTGTAACGGTTAAACTTTGTCCGAAATCAATATCATTAGTGTATTATAAAGATTTAACAAGATGGGTTTTATAGTTAACGAACTAAAGTTTAACGGTTTAAAAACTAATGAATTTAAGTTAACGGAATTTAAATTAACGGTTTTAATGGATTTATATTAACGGACTAATGTTAACAGTTTTAACGAACTATAGTAACGTAAAATCTTATTTTTGTGCATAAAAAAATTAGCGAAAAAAATAATAATATAATATTAATCGGGTTTTCAAAAAGCTTTAATGAAACCAAGAGTTGGTTTTTAGATGAGAAAAGATAATATATATTTTATAAAAATTTATTTAGTTTGAGAAATAATTTTATTTGATTTATCATGATTGTTAAACCATTTATTTGATTAATTTTAATAAATAGAATAATTAACAAGTAAAACTCAAAAAAATGAGGCAGACCCGGTTCAAACCCGGGTCCCTCTTCCCACACACACACCACTTAGCCAACTGAGCTATCCCTTTCAATTCGATTTAAAACCAAAAGCAATATATGTATATAATGTTACCAGATCATCTCCTTCCTCAAGAACCCTAGCTTTCTAAATCCATTAATTCGTTCCATGTTCGATAAATATTTGTTAGGGCTTTTGTTTAATGTATAAAGACGATCATAAAACATATGTTTGTTACCTGGATGTGTGCCGGAAAGTTGGTGAATGACGAGTTGGCCGGAAAACGATTGGAAATTTCATGATTATTGCTACTAAGTGTATTATAATGTTAATTGTGTTTGAGTATGAGATTATGTTTACTGGAGTGTACTATTTATACTATTAATCGGGTCAATTACGAGTTAATCTCACTAATTTGATTGCGTCTTATATTCCAGCGAACGTTATGGTGATTACGGGAATTGTGAGCCGTTATAATACAATTAATATATCTGTTATAGTATAATTTGGACGGTTATGGTCGATATAATCAAAATGGTCAAATGACAAGATTAGGGGGTATGGGGGTCATCGGACCATTTGCGGCTTCGCCGGCGGTGAACTCACTGGAAAGACGGGGGGTTAGGGACGGGCTGGTTGATTTATTTTAATTACATTATTTTAAGAAAGTTACACTTTCAGCCCTTGAGCTTTCAAGTTATTATATAGTAGAATATAAACTATAGCTTCATTATTACTCCCTAAACTTTGAAAAGTATTTGTATCAAAATTAAAGTTATAAATGTATTAAGAAGTTATAACTTGGATAGTGTTTGTATTATTCCCGAATAGTTTGAAATCTAATTAGCCTTTAAGGCTTTAAGCTTTAATCCCGGAACTTTGATAATTGAACAAAATCAATAATAAACAACCGAACAACATTCGTAATTCATTGTGAATATCAGATTAACGATAAGCAAGTATACGCGTAAATGAGAATCGGGTTGATTTACCGAGTTCAATAAGAATCGATGAACATAGAATATATTAAACAAAGCTTCAGATATATATAAATATATAATATATATATACACACACAGATATATATATATATATATCTTTATAAACAGAACCAAAAAATTTAAAATACGTCAGGTTTTTGGGTTTAAAAAGGTAACAAATGTTACACGAATGATTCCATTGCAACAAGTGGATATGTATTCACACTTGGAGGTGCTGCTGTATCGTGGAAATCGTCTAAGCTAACGGTTATAGCTAGATCCACAATGGAATCAGAATTTGTAGGTTCCTGGACGGATCGTACACGGGATATCGCTAACAACGCAGGTGCGGAATCCCTGCGCAGGTAGTTACGAGTGTAGAGATAGAATCACACGAGCAATAAATCAACCACGTTATATTGATAACCGAACACGTGACTCACGGTCACTATTACAGAAAATAACACGTAACACCAATATGAAACACACTGAAACAAACCCTAAACGACCAACCCTCAAACTGTTTCAGCGAAACAGTTTTATACACGACAACTTCGCCATTGGCGAAGTTGTCCATAACTTCGCTGATTCAACAAGTTCGCCATAGCGAACTTGTTGACAACTTCGCGTATTACAAAACAATCATAAACAAAACATAATTACATTACAGACTCGATTACAAATGCTAGACTATGAACTACTGACACACATGTACCAACAGACTCCCCCTTGGCAGTAGCTTCATATCTTGATCTTCAAATCTTGAGTCTTGTAATCTTCACCTCTACGCGTGCGCCCCTTCTCTCACACATACCGACACTACCCCTTGATATTTCCTAGCTTGATCCTTCCAAGCAGGAATGTAGAAGATCTTCTTCTCGTTGAGCACTTTCAAATCAGCCTGCGACAGATTAACAAGATGCATCGGGTCGTACACCCGAAGTACTTCTTGTTCATCCTCATCTTCCATTACCGCCTCAGCTGTCTCACAATCCACGTACCACCATTTTAAATCTTTTAGGACGTTCTTGGGCATAACTTTCATCGGTACTTCTTTCAAATGACGGACTGGTTTATACTTCATAACCATCCATGGTTTGCCGTCAGCCCTCATTCACGATCTTTGTCTTCTATCAA
The DNA here is from genome assembly GCF_021521415.1 of Bidens hawaiensis. Taxonomy (NCBI): domain Eukaryota; kingdom Viridiplantae; phylum Streptophyta; class Magnoliopsida; order Asterales; family Asteraceae; genus Bidens; species Bidens hawaiensis. Next base: position 35,225 of record NW_027493581.1, on the reverse strand, counting down.
CTTTCCTTTTTGAGGCTTTAGCAGTTCAAACTTTTTGTCTTTAATGGCTTCTTTCCATACGATCTTCTCAATGATTCTTGCCATATCATCATTGCTTCTATTGATCAGCCCCAATCTCGCTAAATCTTTCACCTCACATTCTGGTAAGGAATTCAGAGATCTCAACAATCTCTTAAAGTACTGAATGCCGTCGTACCGTTTGATCACAAATAGTTTCAGCTCTTTGTCGTACAACCAGCATATGATTCCCTTCTTTGACTCTGCATAGCCCTTTATATTATAAGTCTTTCTGAACATCGTTGGCACTGCAGGCTTCTTGGTTTTAACAAACCACTGAGCACAGCCTTCTTTCCAGTTCGGCTGCTCCTCCCATACTGTATCTTCTATCACGCTCTCATCCCCCAATTCTGATCTCTCAACAGCTGGAATCTCATGTTCCACTGAATCATCCACAATCTCACCTTCTTCTAATACATCTTCCACATTAATCTGTTCTCCCATCCTCTCAATCTCATCCATAGGCAACACGTCGTCATCATCCATCAACTCATCGTCCTCCTCCTCATCCAACTCCTTCAAAGCATCGATAACGTCTTCAACATCAGCGTCGTCATCCACAACTACAACCTCATCACCAGCTGCATTTGTAGACTCCCCCTCAGTTGTGGAAGCCCCAAGAGCCTGAGAGGTTCTTGGCAGCTCATCACCTGCACCGGAAGGTGCATTGGGATCATCGTCATGATCTTCTCGTCTTTTCGTTCTCAACTCATCGCCCCTACAAGTATTCTCCCCCTGAGATGCCAAGTAATCCTTGAAGGCATCTATTATTCTTCCATGTTCAACCAGGAGGGCAGCTTGTAGTCGATTGGATTCCACTAGGCGGTCAATAGTCTTTGACTGTTCAGTAACAATCCGCTCTAGCGAAAGAATCCTCTCGGTATCTGAAGTAGGCGTTGGAGTTGGCGGGACATCAGCAGAAGTGACCGCAGGTGGTACACTTGGTAACACTGCAGTAGAAGTGATTGTCGACTCCACAAATCGTGCAACTACCACCGGTGGATTAAGCGGTTGGGGTGGTAGGGACACAATTGCTGGGGCCGACGTCTCGACCGCTGTAACCTGTGCTGTAGTAGTAATAAGAGACATACCAGACAAGGCAGGTGGAGCAAAACGTACTAGTCTTGAAGATTCTCCAGCTCCCGAACCTATACCTCTCTGTTCTCTTCTTGAACGTCTAAGCACAATCTGCACTGCCTCCTCTTCATCAACTTCTTCCTCATCCTCGTTTTCCGTTCTCGGTCTCTTTCCCGTAGTCCGTTCCCGAGACACCATAAGTCTTCTTGCCTCAGCAAACGTCTCGTCTAGATCAGAGTCAGCTACCGAAGTAGCTGCTCTGGTAACATCCATAAATTGAGGACCCGAGACATCCATATCAAACACATCATGTACGCCAAAGGCAGCATTAAGATCAACGTCTTCAGCAGTAGACACAGCATGAGATACAGTAGCTGGCACAGCAGCAGAGGCAACAGTAGAAACCACAGGCGCAGCTGATACAGCATGAGGTGCCGCCGCCTGATGTGGTTGGGGGTCTCTGAACTCGTCCCCTCCTGCAGGAACATACTCCGGGTTGATGAGATACCCGAAAAGTGGAGTATGCCTGGGACGCCGCTCAGGATTGCTACGAGTGCTCGACGTCCTGCACTGAGCAAAGATACGTTTTGTTACGCACTCAACGTATCTGATAGGGCGTCTTTGCGGTATAGACGGAGCGACATGATTAATAATCATTTGTAGAAACCGAGGATACATAATAAAACGCTCGCGCACCGTCGCCCGTCTCTGACGATCAATCTCGTAAAAGATTAGCTGACTAAAAGAATATCTGCGGTTGTAAGTCAGCGCAATCATGGCCGATTGCATCGTCGCACCCATCCCGTCTGTTCCTGCCTTTCTGCCGGACATGCATACTATTAACACATGCATCAGAAAGCGCCATTGATCCAGCAGAAAGCCTTTCCTCCTCTGCGAGTCCCCCAGCGGACCCGAATAACCCATCCTCAAGTAAGCTCCGTCACGGAAAGGAGCTACGAACTCCGTTGGGTCGTCTCTCGTTTCATCACCGAACTGCAGAGCCAACCGTATGTCTTCCGAGGAAAACTGTATGTCTTGACCATTGACAGTTGCTCGCATCACTGGAGGCTCAGGTCTGCAATCATAATACACCGTCTGCCAGAAATCGTCAATGTTAGGCAGAGATATGGGTAGTGTATTAGTGATCGCGTGAAAAACTCGTGATCGTTGGAGAAATGTGATAATCTCCCTATAGTCTTCAACGCCTCGTGCGTCTGGATCCAAAGTGATGTATTGGTTATGGGCTGGAAAGAATTGTCGTTGCTCATCACCATCATCACCACCAGCACCTCCAACAGCAGCCATATCTGCACCAAACAAAACAAGTTAGACAGTGTGTAAGCAGCTCACAAGTTCGCTAAGTACCACGAGCGAAGTTGTGATGTACACAGAACAGGTAGAATTTAAAGGTGAGGCGAAGTTGGGAACAACTTCGCTTCATCTGTAAGTTCGTCTGAAATCTTATAAAAAATTTGAAATAGGCGAAGTTGTGTTCAAGGCGAAGTTATGGATAACTTCGCCATAGGCGAAATTAAGCTTCAAGCGAAGTTGTGGATAACTTCGCTGAAAGCGAACTTAAGCCACTGGCGAAGTTGAGAATAACTTCGCGTAAACCTTAACTTCGCCTGAATCTGAAACGGCGACTGTTCAGATTCAAACAAGTTTTATCCGACGTTTCGGACCGATTTAAGGATATAACAATGAAGTCCAACATATTTCAATGGTGTTAGGACGAAAAGGTCGTCCATGAACACGTAACGTGAGGTCGAAAAACTTGGTTTCGAAGGTTCGACGACCCGAGGTCTCGAACCGGGTAAAACTATACCGAACGAGTAAGTTTGTGAATGATATTGACAACACATACCGATAATGAGCACAAGAAACTGAAATCAAGGATCGAAAACGGAATGAAAACACGATATCGGATAATATGGATTTGATATTATGTTCGCCGGAAAAATTTGCAATATATGTTACTGCTTCCGTTTGAAAGTCCTTATATAGGGCTGAGTTGGTTCAGGCGAAGTTACGCTTAACTTCGCCTAGGCGAAGTTAAGCACAACTTCGCCAAATTCAACAACTTCGCCCGTATTTTCAAAATCAGCCCTTTAAGTTTGAATAATCTTGCACTTAACATTAGAAGTTTCCAAAAAGAGTTAAACAAAAATGATCATGTCCAAGTAACCAGTTTTACAATAACACAACTTATAAAAAATTTTAACGAAATAAGGGATCAAATTTCAGTCTAGTCAGGGACCACTACGTTTTAGAAAAGATCCCAACAGGAATCATACTAACTATGTGACTGTCACTTGGATCCGTGTTTAGCTGTATTATGACATAGAGAAACAGGTTGCAAGCATGTAAATAACTTAAATGGTTTTCATCGTTTCTGTGATACGGATTAAGGTTCAGTTAAGCTCAAAATTTTAAGTTGGCAACAACTCAGAGATAATGATGTCTTCTATCTATTCTCAAAGCGTATTTGGCTATACCCAAGTCACCCCGAGTTGACTTCGACCCATAATGTCTGATTATCTTGTAGATACACGATGTCTGCCTCCCGTTTTCTTCTAACTCCAGACTTGAGAAGTCTTGATTGTTACTATGTCTCATAAGTATTTAAAAATATACACGTATATATATATATATATATATATATATATATATATATTTTTTTAATCAACATTTTTATCGACTTCGGAGTACTAAACCACTGCAAGTCCCGAATCTGGATCACTGCAGTATCTTGAAATGCTTTCTTCACGGGAATCAGAACACTCACGGGCTCGTGTATGACTGGGTAGTCGCTTTTCTGCCTATCCTTCGAAAAGATATGTATGAAGACATACAAAACTCTTAAGGAGTTTCCACGTAAATTCGAGTAAATTTAAGTTAGTATCACATACACTTTTACGCACCATAAAAATTTACCATGACATACAATGACTGTTCTAAAGCCTTTTAAGCCTAATAACTTCACTAGTTAAGCACACACAATCAGTATATATATCATTTTCCAAGGTTGGATCAATTTTCTGTTAAACACAGCAAAGAACTTCTTACGAAGTAGTAGACTTGAAAAGTAATTTCATTTCCCATATAAAAAAAAAAAATTTGATTTCAATCGCCCCGATCACGTCAAAGTCGTCAGGTAAACGGCTATCCTGAAGATCCAATGGATCAACTGGACCGACCACATACAAGTATGTGTCCTTCTTACTAAGAATGACCGACTAATTTTCAGCAACTGAAAGAACACACGTCATAGCTGCCCCGGTTACTTTCAGTCTTCCGGTTAATGGCTATCCTTATTTTCTAAGTCGAAAAACGAGGACCAAAACATATCCGAGGATATGTCCATCAAACTGAGGTAACCGACTAATTTTAAGCAAAAATGACCCTTTTTTTTTTTTTTTTTTTTTTTTTTTTTTTTTTTTTAAACAAAGACATGGTTACTCGGGATTGATCATCCCGTTTAGCTCAATTAGGTTTTGAAATCTGGATTTATCAAACGCTTTTGTAAACAAGTCAGCAAAATTTTCAAGTGTATCAACTTTTTCGATCTTTATCAGTTTCTTCTCAGCACAATCCCGTATGAAGTGATGACGAATGTCAATATGCTTAGTTTTACTGTGCTTCACGGGATTGTTAATTACTGAGATGGCGGCAGTGTTATCAATTAAAATAGGAGTAAGTAAGAAATTCAGACCATAGTCGCGCAATTGTTGCTGAATCCACAAAACCTGAGAGCAGCAGTTGGAAGTGCCATGTATTCAGCTTCGCATGTTGAAATTGCAACTGATGTCTGTTTCTTGCACTGCCAGGAAACTAATCTTCCTCCAAGAAACTGACAGCCTCCTGTTGTTGACTTCCGACTCTGATTACATCCACCATAATCAGAATCTGTATATGCCACCAGTTCAACGTCTCCTCCCTTTGGGTACCACAACCCTAGTTTCGGCTTGCCCTTAAGATACCGCAAAATCCTCTTCACACCTTTCATGTGAGATTCCTTTGGGTTTGCCTGAAAACGAGCACAAAGACAAACAGAAAACATTATATCGGGCCTAGAAGCAGTTAAATACATTAATGAACCTATTATCGCCCGATACAGAGTAGGGTCCACATCTGCGTCACCATCTGATTCAGCGCCCAATTTGTGATTGACGCAGATTGGGGTGTCATATGGAGAACTGTCCTCCATCTTGAATCTCTTCAGCACATCATGAACATACTTTGTTTGATGAATGAACATCCCATCCTTCTTCTGATCAACCTGCAATCCTAGAAAGAAGGTTAGTTCACCCATAGCACTCATCTCGAATCGTTTCTTCATGACAGCCTCAAAATCCTGACACATGGATACTCTTGATGCAGCAAAAATGATATCATCCACGTAGACTTGAACCAGTAAGAAGTCACATCCTTCTCTCTTCACAAACAGTGTACTGTCGATCAATCCCCTTGCAAAACCATTTTCCAGCAAGTAGTCTGATAACGTTGAATACCAGGCACGAGGTGCCTGATGTAACCCATATAACGCCTTGCTCAACCTGTATACGTGATCCGGAAAGTCTGGGTCAGGAAAACCCGGAGGTTGCTCAACAAACACAACCTCATCAACTTTCCCGTTAAGAAACGCGCTCTTCACATCCAACTGAAACACCTTCATCTTTTTAGATGCAGCAAACGCCAAAAACAATCTAATCGCTTCTAACCGGGCAACAGGAGCGAACACCTCATTGTAGTCAATACCCTCTTGCTGATTAAAACCTTTAACAACCAGCCTCGCCTTATTTCTCACGATAATCCCCTTTTCATCTCTCTTGCACTTGAACACCCATTTCGTGCCTATAGCATGCACATTCTTTGGTTTTTCAACCAAAGTCCAAACTTCCATTTTTTCGAACTGAGCCAACTCTTCTTGCATGGCTTCGACCCACGAGCTGTCCTTTAAAGCCATTTGATAATTCTTCGGTTCAACTTGGCTTATGAAGCAAGAGTACAAACATTCGTTCATGATACCTGTATCTTTAATGCTTGTATAAACACAGGTGTGCTCATTCAAGCTACTTCTGGTTTGTACACTAGAGGACACATCACCTATAACATTCTCCAATGGGTGATCTTTGTGAATTCTCGTGGTCGGAACAGCACCGACATGCAAATTGTCTTCCAAGTTTGAAGAGATCTCATCTATGGTAGTTTCAGGCTGAGAGTGAAAAGGATTAATAAACTCATCTTCAGTTGAGGCCGTAGGGGTATCGATAGGGTTTGATGTGGAAGGCTGAGATTTTTCTGTCATCTGATGTTGCACTACCTCCTCTTCCTCATCAAATATCATCTTCGTCATTGCTCTTTCGTCTTCTTCAGAAATTTCCAAAGTAGGTACGTTAAACGACTTAAAAAGTTTAACATAGTCAAACAGCTCAGCAGGTCCATTGCTTGGTTTTGGCGGTTGGTAACTAGTAATGTCGGTGTTACAAACCACCTCCACCTTGCAAGTTGTCGTATTGAAGACCCGTCTGTTGGGAGTTCCAACAACATAACCGAATAGGATTCCCTCATCAGCTACTTCACCAAATTTCGAATTAGTCTTCAAAATCGAACAAGGAGACCCAAAAGGTTCAAGACCGCACAAGTTGGGCTTCCTTCCGTGCATAAGCTCGTAACAAGTTTTTCCAAGTCTCTTAACGGTTAACACCCGATTCAGAACATAGCAGGCTGTAGCAACTGCTTCAGCCCAGAACATCACAGGAAGCTTTGAGTCTGCCAGCATAGTTCTGGCTCCTTCAATCAACGTTCGGTTCTTCCTTTCAGCTACTCCGTTCTGTTGTGGAGTATACGGAGCGCTGTATTGATGCTCAATACCCTTCTGAAGACAAAAGATTTCCATCTCAAAGTTCTTGAACTCTGTCCCATTGTCGCTTCTGATAAATTTAACTGATTTACTCATGACGTTCTCGACTTTTGTAATTAGATTCTTCACCATCTGAGTCGTCTCGTCTTTCGTTTTCAGAAAATATACCCACGAGTATCGCGAGTAATCATCAGTTATCACCAAGCAGTAAGAAGTACCGCCTAGACTTTGTACATTCACCGGACCGAAGAGATCCATATGAAGTAGTTCTAGAGTACCAGCAATTGAGTTGATCGTCTTGATGAGATGGCTTTTCTTGTGTTGTTTTCCCTTCTTGCACGCTATGCATTTATCTTCAAAGTTGAAACTCTTTAAGGGAACGCCCATCACAAGCCCATTTTTGACAATGAAGTTCATCTTACGAAGATGAATATGTCCCATTCTCCTGTGCCATAATTCTGATTCTGATTCGCTTGCCTTTGTCATTAAACAGGATTCTCCGGTGGCCATTTCAGTAGACCTCATATCCATCACGTATGTATTCGTTTCACGTGGAGCTTTCATTACTATCCATTCTTCAGGTATATGAAAACCAGGCTTCAATACGATCGCTTCATTCTTCGTGAAATGGACAGTGTAATCTTTATCACAAATCTGCACACACTCAGCAGATTGTGCTTTAATTCCTCCACAAAGTTTACATTTTCAAGTGTCATTCTCCCATTCGACACAGTTCCTCTACCGGTAATCCTTCCACCGCTTTCACCAGCAAAACTAAATCTAGCTCCCTGAACAGGTTTTAAGTCTTGCAACAAGTGTTTGTTGCCTGTCATGTGCCTGGAACAGCCGCTATCTACAATCCAAAGATTGTTGGCAGCCCTGTTCAACTGTTCCTGCACAATAAAACAAAGAGTTAGAATCTTGGGACCCAAGACCAATTGGTCTTGGATCGATACGTCCCGTACCCTGGCTTTCTCAAGTTAGCGTCAGGATAATTTCTGTAAGTCCTGTTAGGGAATCTCCCTGCAGATTGCGTGTAATGTCTTCCAAACCTTTGAGAAATGAAAGTGTTATATCTTGTGGTTTGGTTGTAAAACTGAGGTTTGTTTTTATGAAAACTTGAATTCGTTACATTTTGGCATTTTTTAAAGTTTTCATTTTTATCAGTAGCAAAATGACGCTTATACTCAGTTTTATTTGGCTTCACATCTCTAAATCTCGGTTTCAGAGGGCAATCTGCAACTAGATGTCCTAACTTGTTACATCTAAAGCAACATCGTCTCTCAATTTTCTTGTCAAATGTTGGCTTGGATGTAGAGGCAGTGTTACCATCCGTTTGTCTCACATAAGGTGGGACGTACGGATTGAGTGGAGAACTCTTTTTAGAAACTTTATTTTTATCTCCATCGGTGGGTAACCCTACCTTCTCTTTTGTCTGATCAGATTCGGACAACTTATCCGAATCCGATGAGACTGGACTTGAAACAGAAATATTTACACTAGAAACAGACGAACTCGTTTCGCCACAACTAACACTTGATTCTACCCTTGAAATCTTAATTGGAGTTGTCTGATTAACCTCGAAATCAACAGATTTCTGAACACTCGGATTATATGTATAATTGTGGTTAAAGGGTGGTGGAACTTCGTGATATCCGATTCCTCCCCTCTTTGCAGAGGTACCTGGATCACTCACGAGGTGATCAAGGATGGCCGAGGAATTCCTGAACTGCTCAAGTTTGCGGTTCAGTTCCACCACCTTTACCTGGTGGTCAGCAATCTGTTTATCCCGATCAGCAATCACTTTAGTTTTTTCCTCCAAAACTTCATAACTAAGATCAATTATTTCAATTTTCTCAGCAAGTTTAATTTTTAAGCTTTGAACGTCTTTTTCACATGCTTTTATTTTAATTTTATAACTCGTTTCTCTTGCTTTCGTAAAATGGTGATCTTCTTTAATAGTTTTAAAGTCAGCATCTAAATGGACATACTGATCAGTTATCGTTTTAAGTTGCTCAGACAAATTCTCACAACTAGTACAAATAGTTTTAGGACTTACCTCGGAGCGATTATCTTTGTCATTTGCCATGAAAGCGGTTTCTTCTTCATTTGCTTTCTCAATTTCTTCAACCTTCTCACATTCTTCAGCTTCAGACTCAGCCATGTTTGCTTGCTCACCAGAACCACTTGAGCGTTGATTCCAGTTGTACTCTCCTGCCTCTCTGGTCATCATGGCATTTATCTCTCTGTTAACTCCTGAGTGTTGTGTAGGTCGACCTTGTCCTCGTTCAACCCTCTCATTTCTGCATTCCTTGGCAAAGTGCCCGTACTGTTGACAATTATAGCACCTTACCTTGGACTTGTCGAACCCGGGCCTACCACCAACAAACTTTCTTCCAGTTTTGTGCATAAACCGTTTAACACGTCTCACAATCATTGCCATTTGCCATTGCAAATCCATCTCCTCCAGATCATCAGCATCGATCTGGTCGTAGTCCTCATCCAGAACAGCAGGGTCCACAATCTTCCCCTGGATGTAGTTTTCATAGGAAGCAATAAATGATGCATAGACTGCAAACTGCTCTTCAGCAGATTTTACACTCATAGGCATCTTGGAATAATTATTGCTTGAGGCATGTGCAGAAAAACCACTTGAGGACGCTTGAGGCTTTGAAGTACTAGATCCACCAGCAACGAAACATACATCACCATTCATGTTAACAGAAACATTTCCTTCATGAGGTGAGTCAGGACCTGACTCCCCTTTCGAGTAAAAAGCAGCAGATTCAGGCCTTGAACTTGAGCCTGAGTTAACCTTAGCACCATACATACCAGGGTCTTGTATCTGATCTGTTGGTGTTTCCTTTCGAACCATATTAAGCTCATAAGTTCTGAGCTTGTTTACTGCTGTTTCTAGATCATAGGTTGGAAAGTCTCTGTCTTCCCTCATAAGGACGGTGTACATTTCCCACTTCGGTGGGAGAGCATCGAGAAGCTTTTCAACGATCTCTTCTTCTCGGTAAGCAATTGAATAATTGCTGAGCTCTGTCATTAGATGATAGTATCTAGTGATAATATCATCCAGTGATTCGTTCTTCAAAAATTTGAAGACGGAGAACTGGGTCTTCAAAAGTTTTACCTTCGATGCACGGATACCCACATTCCCCTCGAATCTATTTTCAAGAGCATCCCAAAGCTCTCTTGCAGAAGTGTACTTTCGGAACGTATGGAGAACCTCTTGAGGAAGTGCCATTGTTATCGCAGCATGGGCCTTGCTTTCGGCCTCGTACATTTTCTTTTCTTCGTCCTCCATTTTGCTGTACTTCTTAACCAAATCGCGACCTTCGTATTGCGCAGTTGGAGGGATATATCCATCCTGGATGCACACCCACATTTTGGCATCCTGGTATTTGATGTATTGGATGAATCTGTCCTTCCATGCCACGAAGTCAGTTCATTTCATCAGCCTCGGGGCCTTAGTGGCAGACCCCGCTTCTACTTCCATCTTGACCAAATCGGAGATGTTGATCGACGACATCCTTGCAAAAACCTGAAAAACCTGGAAAAAACAAAAAAATATTAAAACAGCTCAGTAGGCGAAGTTAAGAATAACTTCGCTTGAAGGTTAACTTCGCTGAAAAGAGAACTTCGCTGAGATCTTAAATTCGCTTGAATTTGGCGAAGTTAAAAATAACTTCGCTTAGCTCTGGTGAACTTATGAGTTGAGCGAACTTGGGTATGAAGCGAAGTTGCGGATAACTTCGCTAAGGCGAACTTATGAAGTGAGCGAAGTTGTGGTTAACTTCGCTAATCCTTATATCTTCGCCAAAAACCCTAATTCCAGCGACGGCAACTTCGCCTGAAGAAAGGTAACTTCGCCCGATGAACGGTAACTTCGCCCGATGAACAGGGAAGTTTGTTCAGATCTGTTTTCGTCAATCCAGCAGCTCCCGATCAATGCAAAGGCTTGAAAATGACTGTCAAGCACTAGCAAAACTCAATCCCAACAAAAACACGTCCCGCGAATAGGTCAAACGAGACGTTTTCTACACCCGCGTGAAATCCCGAACCTCACAATCGAGCCGATTGGCTCTGATACCAATTGTAGGTTCCTGGACGGATCGTACACGGGATATCGCTAACAACGCAGGTGCGGAATCCCTGCGCAGGTAGTTACGAGTGTAGAGATAGAATCACACGAGCAATAAATCAACCACGTTATATTGATAACCGAACACGTGACTCACGGTCACTATTACAGAAAATAACACGTAACACCAATATGAAACACACTGAAACAAACCCTAAACGACCAACCCTCAAACTGTTTCAGCGAAACAGTTTTATACACGACAACTTCGCCATTGGCGAAGTTGTCCATAACTTCGCTGATTCAACAAGTTCGCCATAGCGAACTTGTTGACAACTTCGCGTATTACAAAACAATCATAAACAAAACATAATTACATTACAGACTCGATTACAAATGCTAGACTATGAACTACTGACACACATGTACCAACAGAATTCATCGCCCTAGATAAAGCAGGCGAAGAGGCAGAATGGTTACGTCAATTTGTTGAGGACATACCAAGATGGCCTAAGCCGACATTAGCCATTTGTATACATTAAAATAGCCAATCGGGAATTGGCAGAGCTTATAGCACAATGTATAATGGTTAGAACGGACATATTAGACATAGACATAATACAGTACGACAACTAATCTCTACAGGAATTATCTGTAACGCCCGGAAATTTATGGTTAACACCTTTAATACAATCTCCGTTATCTTAAACACTCATTCATGCATTTCACTTAATTAGGGTAAATTAAGTGTGTCGGATATTGCACAAACATTCGCATTGCGGTAATTAGAGAATTACCGAGTTAAACGAGTCTGACCCGAACGTTGGTGAAAATGTGAAAATAATATCTCGAGCATATGTTTATTAAATCATCTATGTGAAATTACATGCTAAATGATTATGTATTTAGTTCGTAGTTTGTTTCATGAAATTGCGTTCGATTTCGCTTAATTGGTATGTTCTCGCCTTTTACAAAGTTATATTTATGAAAGAACGAGTCTTTATTTTCATGAACTTATGTTATTATGTTAGTCATAGCGATTCATTATAATCTAGTTCGATGTTTAAAAGGTTCGTTTGTGTCAAAACTTGTTCCAAAAGGGACTATCTTGTAATTATTGATTAATATAATATTAATAAAAAAAACCCAGCCCTAAACCCCCAACAAGCCATCAACCATCTGCTCTCCCTCCCCCTCTCACGATTTCAAACAACAAACCCTAATTCATCTTCAATTCAACGATAATTCTTGCAATTGGTGGTGCATTTGATTGATTCTTATGATCCCTAACGCTAATTGGTAAGTTTTATGTATCAATTTTATGTTTTGATGAGTTCTTGATAAACCCTAAATGTCCAAAATTTTGTAATTTTAACGATTACGATATTAATTGATGAATTAGAACCTTAGAGATGTCACAAAAATGTTAGGGTTTGAGTTTTGTTGATAACATTTTGCTGACAGATTCATACTCGTTTATTGTTTGGTCTGTAACTCGATGATAATTCGTTATTTTTGATTTATTCCTAACTCCATGATGTTCTACATTGAGTCTAGTTTCTAGAAAGGTATCATTTGTAATTTTTGGACGAGATTTTAATGGTTTTTATGATTTTATAAAAATATGTGTCAAAGCTGATCCGGGGTGACGGATTCTGGTCTGTCTTCCCGACATCATAACTCTTTTTTGACAAGTCCAAATTGGTTGATTCCAATTCTTAAAGTTCATATTTTGAGTTAAAATTATAACCCAATTAGAATCGTTTAATTTGGTTTGGTAATGATTTTTAAAATAGCTGCACGTACCTTTCTATGTTGGAGAAATTTTTATGATTTTTGTGTGAATTGGAAAAATATAATAAAAATATTTTTAAACATCTAAGACATTTATGCAACTCTGGTAAAAATTTCATAATTTATTTCTATAGTTTTCCTATGCAATAAAATGCATCTTCGCATGCTAAAATCCGCATGTTATACGCGTTATTGATCGATAAGTTCGTTTTAGGCTTAACTGGTGGTTGTCCAATTGTGTTCTTGTCGGGGCTGTTTGAAGTGAGGTTTTTCTCTGTCATATTCCTAGGTATGTCTACTGTAACATACTTTAATATCGTTTGCTATGGTTTTCGTTTGATTGGTCAATAAGTGATTGATTGAAAACTAGTGTTCGGTTGTCTAGATTGTTAAATTGTTGCGTTTAACAACCAATTCAGTTTGTGTAGCTTCGGTTTGATATATGGGCTGTGGAAAAATTATTTTTTTAAGTATTAGGGCTGAATTGGTTGTCGGTTACTCAAACAGGTCGGTACAACGTGAATTCACGTTTATTGGGAAATTGGTGCGTTGTGCATGCGAACTACCGACCCAATCAACTCGTGTAGTGTCGTGTAGACTTGTTGGCTGTAATTATACTTAATTTGGTCCACACTGGGCTAATTTGATTGCTAAGTGCATAAACCACTCATTAACGCGCGTATTCTATTCAACTAGCAACTTCCGGAGGTAATTTGGAAATCCTTTGTCCCCGGAATTATCTAAGGGTGGTTTCGGTTAATACAAGGCCCCGGGGGCTGATGTAATTGCAGTTGGTAAGGTCGAGGCTTTACGTCAACCAAGTCATGTTAGAACGCCTCGTATGATAAACGAGTAGGTACGGTTTAGTTAGTAATCTTTGTGTGCAATCCGACAGGTTGTGAAGTGTGGATTTGATTAGAGATTCTCTAGCTCGTTGTCGATTGTGTGCCTTGTGTCAGGTGAGTTCATGATTTCCCTTTTTAACTCTTTTTACGTTTAGGGCTAGCATACACACCTCCATACAATTTTATCCGTTTAAACGTTCTAGACGATATTATGCAGTTTCAATGGTATTTGTATATTTCTAGAATTATGTTTAGATTATATTCTATGTCGTAGGATATTTTTAAACCCGTTTATAATCTTATAATCCCGAAACTTATATATATTACCTATAGTCTAGGCTTGAGGTCATTATTGGGACTTGTAATAGTTCCCAGACTACTCATTATTTATAGATTACATCTGGTGATGTTGCTTAGTTGATCGATTGGATAAGGTTTACATTATTGATAGTCCATGCTTAAGGGCATTATTAGACTAGTTTATTGTTTTATATATTCCTGAAGAACTATCTATTATTGATAGCCTATGCCAAAATATGTCATTAAATTCGTTTATAATCTTATATTTCTGAAAATTAAATATTAATTATAATCTAGGCCTTAGGATATTTTAGACATGTCTTAAATTCCTTAAGGTTATATATATTACTTATGGTCTAGGCTCGAGGATCTCATGTAACACCCATCAAACTTCCGGTTTAATGTTTTAGCGCGTGTAAAGTATGTATAACTCTCGGGACTTAACCGATGTTTCTCGGAAGCCTTTACGTCATCCCAGTACGTTAAAGAACTTAACTTTCCATCCATTTTGTCTTACACTTCAATTGGGAGGGGCCTGGATGTAAAATCTTTATATTATAACAATTGACAAAACCCTTCAATTGGGAGTCTAAGGGATGTGGGAAAATTAATTTTTTTGATACTTGGGGCTGTTTTGGTTGGTGATTGGTCAATCGAGTCGGCGGTGCGCGAATTGTCGTTTAAAAGTTAAATTGGGAGTTGTAAAAGGAAACCGTCAACCCTATCAACTCGGGTGACATAATTATGAAGTATGAAATGGTTAAGTTGGGAATTTGGTCCATTAGGGGCTGATTTGTTTGACAATTGATTTTAAAATTTTATTTCGCGCGTATTCGACTCGACTCGATTACCGGCGGGTGAGCTGTGCATCATGGTTAGCCCCGACCATGATCGAAGGGTGGATTTGGTTAACTGAAAGATTTTAGGGGCTGAGGTAAAGTAATTGGGTTTGGGTTGGACCTCGGCCCAAGTTGTTGGGCCTTGGGCCAAAGTGTTGGGCCTTGGGCCAAGTTTTGGGCCTCCGGCCAAAGTGTTGGGCTTGAACGGCCCATTAGGCAAGAGTGTTCTTACGGTCTAGTTTAGTAACGCGTTGTGTACTATTTACAGGCTCTTACTTGTGAGTGTGCACTTTGGGATTTCCTAGCTCGTTGCATGTGTTCGATCGATTTCAGATGAGTTCTTGATGCCCCGTTTAACTCTTTTTAAGTTTTGGGCTAGCATGCACACCTAAGTGTTTTCTTACTTGATGAAATATTTTAAACGATTTTACATATGCTTGCTAGTATTGTTAGGCCTTGGAATGTTAAAGAATGTGTGTATGTATATATATATATATATATATATATTAAAATGGCCAATATTTGGCGAATGTTGTAGTCGTCTCGACTACTGAATGTTGCGTATGCCTAATTTGTGTTTGCATGCGCTGAATGTTACGTGTTTGGGTTGTACGTTTTCTCAGCCCTGAATGTTATTATTGAATGTTATATATATATATATATATATATATAGGAATGCACGTATAGAGATGCTCATACGTAAGGATGATTATTTATTGAATGTGGTGACCTAACCGATGTATTTCCGTTTACCGTTTTAAAACCGTTGGAATGATTATTAAGACTTTTGTTACTTATTTAAAACTTGAACTCACTCAGCTTAAGCTGACTTTGTGTGCATGTTAGTGTGAGTTTCAGGTTAAGAAGAGGATGCCTTATCGCTTGGATGTGCACGAAGTTACTTGGACGGTGAAGGGCATATGGGATCTGAAGACTTTATTATTAAAACATTTATTTTTAAAATTTTTTTTATTAAAGATAATTATGTTGGTTTTGGGCAAAATTCCTGGGTTTTGGGAACTTATTTTGTTATTTACCTTTTCCGCCGAATTATACTCTGTGATGCTCATTTTAATGAAAAGAATTGTTTTTAAGTTTAATTATTTTTATGAGTGTTTTGAATGATTACCAACTGTGGGGTTCCCGTGGTTCGGGGCCTTACAAGTTGGTATCAGAGCCATGGTTCGAGGGATCCGAGCATCCCTGAATGTTTGGACTCGAACTGTAAGGAAAGAGACCAGTATGCCCACCACGAGTAGCTGCACGCCAAGAGGTAACTTTTAATTATTTAGTCATTCCTTTAAATTTAAAAGTTTCTGGTATGTGATTAACTGTTTAAGTGTTAGATAGAAGGCTAACGTGGTTAGGGGCAGGGGGTGGTTAGGACGGGCGGGTAAAGTAAACGACTAATTACACTTGATCAACGTCATTAGTAGTTTACCCTTACCTTACATGTTCTAATTTCCACTTGTACTTGACCGTGTTAAAATTATGTCTTTGTAGGGATAAGTCATGGTTAATACTCGAGCTGCTAAGAGAGGTGGTCCTAGTGTTCGCGACTGTGGTCGTAAGCCACGTGCCGAAGCCGAGAGAGAGATTCCTACTCCCCAGCGGGAGGAGACCCCGATTCTTGAGAAGGGGGATAACCCCGCCTTAGATCCTGCTATGCGCGCGGCTATCGCCGACGAGGTTTACCAGGTGCTTCATAGCGCCATTCCCGAGATCGTTGCTGAGGCCGTTAGGGCCATGGAAGAGTCATTGGTTGGTAAAGGTTTGGATAAAGGGAAGAAGGGTAAGGAGACACTAGTCGAGGAAAAGGAAGAGGTGTATGTACCGAGTGGGGATGAGGATGAGGTTCGGACTATTAGTGTATCTACTCGGGGTTGTTCGTATGGGGACTTCAAGAAGTGTGACCCTCCTTCTTTCGATGGTACTAAGGATGCTTTGGCAGCTCATCAGTGGGTGAGGGAGATGGAGGCCGTTCTGAGGGTTAGTAAGTACAAGGGAAATGACATGGTCACTTATGCTACCGCCTCGTTTCGTTCCGAGGCATTATGTTGGTGGGATAATCTGGTGCAGGCTATGGGTTATCGATCGATTAGGATGATGACATTGGATGGATTGAAGAAGTTGGTTCTCGATCAATTCTGTCCTCCGCACGAATTGGATAAAATTGAACAGGAATTCTTGACCTTGGAGGCGGGCAGTATGACACATCGGGAATACACCACCAAGTTCAACAAAATGGCTCGCTTATGTCCCGATCTGGTTACCCCTAAGGCAAAGAGGATTAAGAAGTATGTGAAGGGCCTTCCGGTGGATATTCGTAGGGGTGTGGTGACCACCGACATGAACTCCTTTCACTCGGTGGTTGCCTTGGCAGGTACATTGTATGATCAGAGGGAGAAGTTAACGCCGACCGAGGCTAGGAAGACTTGGAACACTAATTCGTATGGTAAGCGGCCCGGGGAAAACAATTTTAGTTCGTATGGGAAAAGGGTAACGACTGAGACTTCTGAGTTTAGGAGGGATGCGGCATTCAGTAATTGCATGAAGTGCGGCAACTACACAAGGGGGAGTGTAAGAGTGGGTCCGGCACCTGTTTTCGTTGCGATAAGGTTGGGCACCCCCATTTCGAGTGTCCGACTCTGACTTGTTTCCGCTGTAGGGGTTCCAGTCACTTGTCATCAAACTGTCCTACCAGTAAGGTGGGGGGGTCCGGTCAGGGGACTTCCTCAAGAGGGAAGATGGAAGAAAAGCCGAAGGCCAGGGCAAGGGCCTTCAACATCTCCAAGAAGGAAGCAAAAGAGGATGCGGATGTCGTTTCAGGTACTTTTCCTTATGATTTGTTAGATGTGTCGCCGGATCGCGAGGTCGAGTTCCAGATAGACCTTGTACCGGGCGCCAAACCCGTTGCCCAAGCTCCCTACCGCCTAGCGCCGAATGAAATGAAGGAACTTATGGCTCAGTTGGAAGACTTGCTCGATAAGGGCTTTATTCGACCGAGCATCTCTCATTGGGGTGCCCCGGTCTTGTTCGTTAAGAAGAAGGACGGTAGCATGCGAATGTTCATTGACTACCGTGAGTTGAATAAGCTCACTGTTAAAAATCGGTACCCGCTCCCGAGGATCGACGACTTATTTGATTAGCTCCAAGGAGCTAGTTGGTTCTCGAAGATCGACCTTAGGTCCGGGTATCATCAGTTGAAGATTTGGGAGAAAGATATTCCTAAGACTGCCTTCCGCACTCGTTATGGACATTATGAATTTCTGGTGATGACTTTCGGTTTGACCAACGCACTTGCTGAATTCATGGATCTTATGAACTGGGTGTGTAGACCGATGCTCGATCATTCGGTTATTGTGTTCATCGACGACATTCTTGTGTACTCTAAAAGTGAATCCGATCACGCCGGTCATCTCGTGGAAGTGTTGGAGGCTCTGCGGAAGAACAAACTGTATGCGAAATTTTCTAAGTGCTCCTTCTGGTTGCGTGAGGTTCAATTCTTAGGTCATGTTATTAACCCGAGTGGTATTCTGGTTGACCCTGCAAAGGTGGAAGCCGTGAATGAATGGGAGTCTCCAAAGTCTCCATCTGAAATCCGTAGCTTTCTAGGTTTGGCGGGGTATTACCGCCGCTTTATTCCCGATTTTTCGAAAATTGCTTCTTCGCTGACCAGGTTGACTAAGAAGAGTGTTAAGTTCGTTTGGGGTACTGAGCAAGAGGAGGCTTTTCTCGAGTTGAAGAACCGGTTGACGCATGCCCCATTTTAGCTCTACCTGATGGCACCAAAGATCTGGTGGTTTATTCTGATGCCTCTTACCAGGGTCTTGGGTGTGTTCTGATGCAGCGAGGTCGAGTCATCGCCTATGCCTCGCGGAAATTAAAGCCTCACGAGGCGAATTATCCTACTCACGATTTGGAGCTTGTACAGTGTTCCCTGCGTTATCTATACCGATCATAAGAGTTTAAAGTATTTATTCGAACAAAAGGAACTGAATATGCGCCAGCGTCGATGGTTGGAGTTGATTAAGGATTATGATTTGGAGATTATGTACCACCCAGGTAAGGCTAACGTGGTGGCTGACGCATTGAACCGGAAGGAGAGACCGAAGCCGATTCGTGTAAAATCTTACCAGCTTATCTTTAAACCCGATATTTTGAAGCAAATAGCCAGCATTCAGAATGAGGCTTTGTAGGTGGAATGGATTATGTCAGAACATGTTTGGGGTCAGGAGAAATTGTTGGAAGACGTCGGTGATGGGGTGAAATATAAGGATGGTCGTTTATGGGTACCGAAGTTTGGGGGATTCAGAGATAAAATTTTGGATGAGGCACACAAGTCGAGCTATTCTATTCACCCGGGTGCTACCAAGATGTACCAAGACTTGAAGAAAAATTATTGGTGGCCTGCGATGAAGTTTGAGGTGGCTCAGTATGTGAGCAAGTGTTTGACGTGTCTACAAGTTAAGGCCGAGCATCAGAAGCCGTTTGGGAAGCTTCAACCTTTAGAAATTCCTAACTGGAAGTGGGAGCATCTTACTATGGATTTTGTGACTAAATTGCCTCGTACACCTAAGGGTAATTATGACACCAATTGGGTAATTGTCGATAGGTTGACAAAGAGCGCACATTTCTTGCCGATCCGAGAGACTTTTAATTCCGAGCAATTGGTCGATGTGTTTATTCGTGAGATCGTTTCTAGGCACGGGGTGCCGGTATCTATTGTTTCGGATAGGGATACGCGTTTTACCTCCAGGTTTTGGAAAACGTTTCACGAGGAGATGGGTACCAAACTCTTTATCAGTACTGCCTATCAGCGGTAGACGGATGGTCAATCTGAGATGACCATTCAGACTCTTGTGGATATGTTGCGGGCCTGTGTAATCGATTTTGGGGACAGTTGGGATCATCACTTACCGTTGGTAGAGTTCTCGTATAATAACAATTATCACGCCACGATTAGGATGCCACCGTTTGAGATGTTGTATGGTAGGAGGTGTAGGACTCCAGTCTACTGGGGTTCCATTGGACAGAAACAGTTGGGTAGTTTGGAGGTAGTTGAGGCCACGACTGAGAAGCTCGATAAAATTAAGGCGTTTATGAAGGCCGCTCAGGATCGTCAAAACTCCTATGCGGACAAAAGGCGAAGGCCTATTGTGTTCGAGGCTGGGGATCGGGTTATGTTGAAAGTTTCTCCTTGGAAGGGCATTATTCGTTTTCGTAAGAGGGGGAAGCTCAGTCCGAGGTTTATCGGTCCGTTCCGTATCTTGGCCCGAGTTGGTGAGGTAGCTTATAGGCTGGAATTGCCCGAGCAACTCGCGGGGATTCATCCTACCTTCCATGTGTCCCACTTGAGGAAGTGTTTAGCAGATGAGGAGGCCCATGTGCCTCTTGATGATATTGAGCTTGATAGTAAGCTGAACTATGTGGAGGAGGCTATTGCTATACTTGACCGTCAGGAAAGGCGGTTACGGAACAAGGTGGTTAAGCAGGTGAAGGTGCAGTGGAGGCACCGTAGGGGTTCCAAGACTACTTGGGAATCCGAAGATGAGATGATGAGACTGTATCCGCAGTTGTTCCTGTCGCCTCGGGATTCGGGGACAAATCCCATTGTAAGGGGGTGGACTTGTAACACCCGTCAAACTTCCGGTTTAATGATTTAGCGCGTGTAAAGTATGTATAACTCTCGGGACTTAACCGACGTTTCTCGGAAGCCTTTACCTCACCCAAGTACGTTAAAGAACTTAACTTTTCTTCCATTTTGTCTTACACTTCAATTGGTAGGGGCCTGGATGTAAAATCTTTATATTATAACAATTAACAAAACCCTAAACCCCTCCCCTCCTAGCAGCTGCGATCGGCCGAGAACAGCCCTCCCCCCCCCCCCTTCATTGCTTCGACTTTTTAATCAATTCCAAGCTTCTAGAAGTAGTTCAAGGTATGTACTACAATCCCCAACACTCTTTTCTTTCAACCCTAATCGTTTTGATACTCAATTTTGCCGATACTTTTCGTTGGACAGATTTTCGGCCAAGGTGTAATTGACCCACTTCCCGTGGATAAAAATTAGAGTTTCCGGTGTAGAAAGATTCCCAAGTATGGCATTTACATCATATTAAAATTTCGTGGCCATTGGAGGTGTTTAGGTCGGTCAATCGATTTTAGTTCGAAAACTAGGGTTTATCGGGTGTAGAATTGTCAATTGTTGAGTTTGATGCGTTAATCGATTGAATAACCAACCGAATCAGTTTTCATGGCCCTAAGGGAGTCTAAGGGCTGTGGGAAAATTAATTTTTTGATACTCGGGGCTGTTTTGGTTGGTGATTGGTCAATCGAGTCGACGGTGCGCGAATTGTCGTTTAAAAGCTTAAGCTGACTTTGTGTGCATGTTAGTGTGAGTTTCAGGTTAAGAAGAGGATGCCTTATCGCTTGGATGTGCACAAAGTTACTTGGACGGTGAATGGCATACGGGATCTGAAGACTTTATTATTAAAACATTTATTTTTAAAATTTTTTTTATTAAAGATAATTATGTTGGTTTTGGGCAAAATTCCCGGGTTTTGGGAACTTATTTTGTTATTTACGTTTTCCGCCGAATTATACTCTGTGATGCTCATTTTAATGAAAAGAATTGTTTTTAAGTTTAATTATTTTTACGAGTGTTTTGAATGATTACCAACAGTGGGGTTCCCGGGGTTCAGGGCCTTACATCTCATTACTCCTGGTATTAATTGAATACATGTAGACCTGCTTATATTAGTTCGTATTTCGGACGAACATATAAAGATATATATGTATATTCATATGTTATCCTATGGCTTATGATTGTTAATATTAAATTATTCTTAGTGACTAAGAATTAGTTGCGTGTGCCTGCTGTGTGTGGGTATATGGTGCAATGATGGTTTTGCCGGGCCAAACTATACTACTCAGGTTCTAAAATCCTGTGGCGGGCCATGGAAAGCTCGTGAGGGGGGAGGCTTATGTGGCATAATCATCATTGTATTAAGGTATTTGTGTGCATGGTGATTTTGGCCGGGCCAAACTATACTACTCAGGTTCTAAAATCCTGTGGCGTGCCCTGGAAAGCCCGTGAGGGGGGAGGCTCGTGTGGCATGATCACATCATATTGAATTTTGCGTGCATGATGATTTTGGCCGGGCCAAACTATACTACTCAGGTTTTAAAATCTTGTGGTGGGCCCTGGAAAGCCCGTAAGGGGGGCGGCTCGTGTGGCATAATCATTGTAACGGGTCCCTAAAATCCCGTATCACGTACTTAGGTCGTACGCGTGTTCGACCGTGATTATATTATTTGGATGTTATGCATATATATATATATATATGGCTACTTATCATTTATCCAGTTGCCTATTTGTTCATATCCCGTATTATACTTAAAATTTTGGAATGATTTATAGATATGCCGTTTATTAAAACTTGAACTCACTCAGCTCAAGCTGACTTTGTGTGTATGTTAGTTTGATTTTCATGTTGAGACTAAGGACTAACGCTTGGACGTGCTAGGGGCTACTTGGAGAATTGAAGGCATTTCTAGACGAGAACTCCTAATAAAAAATAGACGTTTATTATATAATTGGTTTTAGGAATTTTTAATACTTAACATTTTTCCGCTGCTTATGGTTTGGTATTTTTCCTGGTTTTGGGAATCTTGACGTTTATAATTTCGCTGTTATTTACTTTGAACTAGTTTTAAATAAAACGAATTTTTCATGGTTTTAAACGTTTATGAAATTTTGGATATGATTACCAACTGTAGTATTCCCGAGATTCGGGGTCTTACATTATCACTGTTGACTACGTGAAATCAAAGGATAATATTGCGGATCCGTTAACAAAAAGCCTAAGTAGAGAGTTAGTTCAGAAGTCGTCCATGGGAATGGGACTAAAGCCCTTGAAAAATCAAAGGTTCATATGAAGGAAACCTAACTCAACAGAATGGAGATCCCAAGAATTGAGTTCAATAGGAAAACCTAATTGTATGAAATAATGAGGACACTATGGGGGGGGGGGGTAACCCTACGTATTTAAAAAAGGTAGCTTACTACATGGTTGGTAAACTTCCTATCCATTCCTAAAAGTGACAAGTATGAGGCTAAGCCTATGGCTTTTAATGATTCGACTAAGGTAACCATACATGGTGAATAACCTATGTGAGAGAGAAGTGGGGTCGCTTCAAAGGGTATTGTTGGGGCACAATACTTAATGGCTCTCACAGAACCAGGCTCATGCTCATGACCATAACGAACATAACTATGAGGACTTGACTTTGTCAGGGAGAGTCTTGTGTGAAGTGTATTGTCATCTACACAAACGACAGATGAGTTCAAAGACACCGCTGTCTACTTAGAGTAAGTGGGCTAAGTGCACTTCATAAGCAAAGGTTCAAAGAGTAACATCTACCTATTGTATGCAAGATTCAACTACTAAAATCTAATCGGAATAACGTTGTTTCGACCTCCATTCATGTGGGGGATTGTTGGAAGTTTGGGTATATGTGTGTGTGAATGAATGCCTTAAAAATGGAAGTGGTAAAACCTTATCCCACATCGGTTGGGGAACAAAGTGAAGAATGGTTTATGTAACACTCGTAAGTTATAGTCAAAAGGGATTCATGCCTTGTAGAATATGTATCTTTAACCGAGACCCGGTTTGTCATCTTAAGGGGCTTCCAGGTCATTTTCGAAAGTCATATTATATAAACCTTGGAGCAAAACATCACAATCTATAAGTTAGAGGGCTGATTTTGTAAATACCTAAATTAAAACCCTAAGCCCCCCCCCCCCCTATCTGATTTGCTATCGGCAGCTAGGAGGGGCTGCCTCCTCGGTTTTTGTGCCACTCCAACTCCATTGCAGCCATCTCACATCTAACTCGAGGTAGGCCCTAGCGTATTACAACTCTTTTTCACCTTAATTTATCCTTTTAGCTCGCTTATTTGTCAAAAATCGGTTGTTTTAGGCCTCACCGGTGGCTGCCCGATTGAACAGCTTTCGGGGCTGTTTTGAATAAGGTTCTTACTCCAAAACCTTCCTAGGTATGTCTTGTATTTCATACTTTAATATTACGAGCTATAGCATTCTTTTGATTGGTCAATTGTTAATAGATTGAAAGCTAGTATACGGTTGATTAGATTGTCGAATTGTTGCGTTTAATGCGAGGTTTGAATGAATTAACAACCAATTCAGTTCAGGTAACATCGGTTTGATATACGGGCTGTTGGAAAATTATTTTTTTAAGTATTGGGGCTGAATTGGTTGTCGGTTACTCAAACGGGTCGGTACAACGCGAATTCGCATTTATTTGATAGTGGGTGCGTTGTGCTTGCGAGTTACCGACGCATCCAACTCGTGTAGTGTCGTGTGAGCTAGTAGGCTGTGATTTTACCAAATTTGATCCACACGGGGCTGAGTTGGATGTTAAGTTCCTAAACAACTCTTAAACGCGCGTATTTGTCTCATCTAGCGCTTTCGGGGGTAATTTGAAAATTCTTTATTCCCGGGATTATCTAAGGGTGGTTTTGGTAAATATAAGGCCCGGGGGCTGTTGTAATTGAACTTGGTGAGGTCGGGGATCTATGTAACTCGAACCACATTAGGACGCCTCATAGGATAAACGAGTCCATTCGGTATCGTTAGTAATGATTGTGTGTATAATCCCACAGGCGTGTGAGTTGTTGGAATACATAGGGGTTCTCTAGCTCATGGTGATTTGTGCCTCGTGTCAGGTGAGTTCATGATGCCCCTTTTCACTCTTTTCAAGTTTTGGGCTAGCATACACACCTAACTGATTTTGCTTGATAAACCGTTTAAATGATTTGCATAGGCATACTTAGATTATGGTATATCTTAGGATGACATTTATGTATGTATACACATGTGTTATCTTATGGCCCATAGGCTTACTTGTAGTATGGTATTTCTTGGAATGATATATACGTATGTTTAGCATGTGTTAACTTATGGCCCATAGGCTTACTTGTAGTATGGTATTTCTCGGAATGATTTATATGTATGTTTACACATGTGTTACTTTATGGCCTATGATTAGTGATGCTAATTAGTTATTATTAACTAAGGATGTTTGCGTATGCCTACTTTGTGTTTGCATACGGTGGGTGGTGATCTTGGCCAGGCCAAACTATACAGCTCAGGTTCTAAAATCCTGTGGTGGCCCTTGGAAAGCCCGTAAAGGGGGAGGCTAGTGTGGCATGATCACCATCGGATGGAATGTTGCGTTCATGATGATTTTGGTCAGGCCAAACTATACTACTCAGGTTCTAAAATCCTGTGGCGGGCCCTGGAAAGCCCGTAATGGTGGGCGGCCCGTGTGGCATTATCATCATAACGGGTCTCTAAAATCCCATATCACGTGTTTGGGTCGTACGCGTGTTCGACCTTGATGTTATTACTTGGATGTTATGCATAGGGATATATATTTATATATATACGTATAAGTATAGCTACATATCTTTTACCCTTTGCCTATTTGTGCATATCCCGTATTATATTTAAACTCTTGGAATGATTTATATAAATTTCATTTATTAAAACTTGAACTCACTCAGCTCAAGCTGACTTTGTGTGTATGTTAGTGTGAGTTTCAGGTTATGAGGAGGATGCTTACCGCTTGGACGTGCTCGAGACTACTTGGACAGTTGAAGGCATATCTAGTCGGGGAATTCAATAATGAACTCTGTTTCTTTTCAATTATTACTAGACGTATTCAAATTTGGTTTTGGGCATATTTCCCGGGTTTTGGTAACTTGTTTTAGTACTTATGATTTTCGCTGATTTTATACTCTGAAACGGTTTTAATAAGATGAATTTGCCTTTGGTTTTAAATTTTTATGAATTTTGGATATGATTACCAACTGTAGGATTCCCGGAATTCGGGGTCTTACAAGTTGGTATCAGAGCTAAGGCTAAGGCTAGAGCCTTCAACATCTCTACGAAGGAGGCAAAGGAGGATGCGAACACAATTTCAGGTAACCCCTTATAATCGTTCCATTCGTTAAATTGCGCTGTCTATTTATCTCCCTCTCGAAAGCTTTCGTGTGTAATCGTTTGGCTAGGAGGTAGTACGATATCATTCTATAGAGGTCCTATTTATACCAGTCATGTGTATGATTTGATGATTAGGAGTTGTCTCAATCTGCGTTCGTTTTATGTAGCGGGATTCGGGGACAAATCCCATTTTTAGGGGGGTAGACTTGTAACACCCATAAGTTTTAGTCAAAAAGCATTCATGCCATATAGAATTTGTATCTTTAACCGAGACCCGGCCTGTCATCTTAAGGGGCTTCAAGGTCATATTTGAAAGTCATATTATATAAACCTTGGATCAAAACATCACAATCTATAAGTTGGAGGGCTGATTTTGTAATTACCCAAATTAAAACCCTATGCCCCCCCCCCCAATCTCATTTGCGATCGGCAGCTAGGAGGGGCTGCCTCCTAGGTTTTTGTGCCACTCTAACTCCATTGCAGCCATCTCACATCTAATTCGAGGTAGGCCCTAGCGTATTACAACTCTTTTCCACCTGAATTTATCCTTTTAGCTCGTTTATTCGTCAAAAATCGGTTGTTTTAGGCCTCACTGGTGGCTGCCCGATTGAACAGCTTTCGGGGTTGTTTTGAATAAGATTCTTACTAAAAAACCTTCCTAGGTATGTCTTGTATTTCATAATTTAGTATTACGAGCTATAGCATTCGTTTGATTGGTCAATTATTAATAGATTGAAAGCTAGTATACGGTTGATTAGATTGTCGAATTGTTGCATTTAACGTGAGGTTTGAATGAATTAACAACCAATTCAGTTCGGATAACTTCGGCTTGATATACGGGCTGTTGTAAAATTATTTTTTTAAGTATTGGGGCTGAATTGGTTGTCGGTTACTCAAACGGGTCGATACAACGTGAATTCGCGTTTATTTGATAGTGGGTGCATTGTGCTTGCGAGTTACCGACCCATCCAACTCATGTAGTGTCGTGTGGGCTAGTAGGCTGTGATTTTACCAAATTTGGTCCCCACGGGGATGAGTTGGATGTTAAGTGCCTAAACAACTCTTAAACGCGCGTATTCGTCTCACCTAGCGTTTCCGGGGGTAATTTGGGAATTATTTATTCCCGGGATTATCTAAGGGTGGTTTTGGTAAATATAAGGCCCGGGGGCTGTTGTAATTGAACTTGGTGAGGTCGGGGATCTACGTAACTCGAACCACGTTAAGACACCTCGTAGGATAAACGAGTCCATTCGGTAACGTTAGTAATGATTGTGTGTATAATCTGACATGCGTGTGAGTTGTGGGAATACGTAAGGGTTCTCTAGCTCATGGTGATTTGTGCCTCGTGTCAGGTGAGTTCATGATGCCCCTTTTCACTCTTTTAAAGTTTTAGGCTAGCATACACACCTAACTGAGTTTGCTTGATAAACCGTTTAAATGATTTTGCATAGGCATACTTAGATTATGGTATATCTTGGGATGACAGTTATGTATGTATACACATGTGTTACCTTATGGCCCATAGGCTTACTTGTAGTATGGTATTTCTTGGAATGATATATACGTATGTTTACGCATGTGTTACCTTATGGCCCATAGGCTTACTTGTAGTGTGGTATTTCTTGGAATGATATATATGTATGTTTACGCATGTGTTAATGTATGGCCTATGATTAGTGATGTTAATTAGTTATTATTAACTAAGGTTGTTTGCGTATGCCTACTTTGTGTTTGCATACGGTTGGTGGTGATCTTGGCTGAGCCAAACTATACTACTCAGGTTCTAAATCATGTGGCGGGCCTTGGAAAGCCCGAAAGGGGGGAGGCTCGTGTGGCATGATCACCATCGGATGGAATGTTGCGTGCATGACGATTTTGGCCGGGCCAAACTATACTACTCAGGTTCTAAAATCCTGTGGCGGGCCCTGGAAATCCCGTAATGGGGGGCGGCCCGTGTGGCATTATCATCATAATGGGTCCCTAAAATCCCATATCACGTGTTTGGGTCGTACGCGTGTTCGACCTTGATGTTATTACTTGGAGGTTATGCATAGGGATATATATTAATATATATACGTATAAGTATAGCTACATATATTTTACCCTTTGCCTATTTGTGCATATCTCGTATTATATTTAAACTCTTTGAATGATTTATATAAATGTCGTTTATTAAAACTTGAACTCACTCAGCTCAAGCTGACTTTGTGTGTATGTTAGTGTGAGTTTCAGGTTATGAGGAGGATGCTTACCGCTTGAACGTGCTCGAGACTACGTTGACGGTTGAAGGCATATCTAGTCGGGGAATTCAATAATGAATTATGTTTCTTTTCAATTATTACTAGACGTATTCAAATTTGGTTTTGGGCATATTTCCCGGGTTTTGGTAACTTGTTTTAGTACTTATGATTTTCGCTGATTTTATACTCTGAAACGGTTTTAATAAGATGAATTTGCCTTTGGTTTTAAATTTTTATGAATTTTGGATATGATTACCAACTGTAGGGTTCCCGGAATTCGGGGTCTTACAGTTTATAAGGTGTTACCTTTACTACTCATTTGAAGATGTGTTTTACTACAACTCCTACCCTTGCGCAGGGGGGGTGTGCAAAATTGGGTTTCTGGACTAAAATCCTTCGAACTCATGCGTGCCCAAACCCGGGGCCGCGTGAGGCAATTTTTTGTATTTGTTTTTGAGAATTTCGTAACTGAAGTTGATTAAACGATTATTAAGGATATTTATTCTCTTAATGATTATTATTATTAATTTCGGTTTCAAATGTTGACACTAAAGATCATTATTCTGTTTTATTACATTTTAATGATCATTATGAAGTTTGATTTATGTTATGACTTTCTGGTTATAAAACCAGGTTCAAATGCTTCAGCCAAAGACACACCAAACAAACACAACATTCTCTACTTCTCTGCAGCATTACATTGATTTCGTTTCAGGCAAGTCGCCAAGTCTAGCAGCACGCTGTGGCTGTTTTCGAACCGGTGTACCCTGGGAACAGACCGCGAATCTGTTTAAAAGAATTGTGTTAAACACAAGCCTGGTTGACCGTTAACTTCTATTATTTTTAATTTATTGTTTCAGCTTCTACTAATACAGCATTACCAACATTTCTTTAACTTCCTAGTTATCAAAGCTCACACATTCTGTAGTGGTTAGCCTTGCTTCTTTTAATAAGAGTTAGGTGTTCAAACCTTGTTTGATGCATTTTTCCGTATCTTTTTTAAGCACACGTCTCTAAGTTATTAAATTTGTTCTTTTGCATCGCTCTTGTAATTATATAGAAGACACAATTTAATTTGGTGTAAACATACGAAGTTACTCTTTTTTGGTAACTCAATTCACTCAGGTAAAAAAAAAAAATTCCTCCTGATTTATTAGAACTAAAAGAATTCCATTTAAGCATCTTATTGCTTTAGTTGAAAGAGTCCATTTGAATTGGAATCTGGTCATTCACTATGACCCGCTACGCATTCATGGCTGAATGGTTAAAGCACCCAACTCATAATTGACGAATTCGTAGGTTCAATTCCTACTGGATGCACGCCAATTGGACCCTCCAATAAGTCTATTGGAATTAGCTCTGTATCAATGAAATCTCATCGTCCATACATAACGAATTGATGTGGTATAATCATATTATACTATATGAACAGTAAGAATTAGTTATCTTATTGAGACTAGAACTCATAGGGAATCAAATCGATTTATGAATGAAATCAGGTATGCAGTATTTACAGACAAAAGTATTTGTTATCAAGCCCGATAAAAAATCCAGATCGAAAACATAACGCACGCTACGAGATTTTTAGGTTCATTTCATGACAAACATACATCTATAGAATAGACATGTATGTGACTTTATAGGCACCCGTCTTGTTGTATTTTATACCCGTTTGTCATTTATTTTCTCTTTTATATGTGGATTTGTTCTAACACACTCATATCGCAAATGTATAAAGCTTTCAGAAAAATGGATTACTTCCTGATTTTCTTGGAAACTCATTGATAGCAAGCCTGACCTTCCAAGGGCAAGATCGTAAATTGGGTCTTAACCGTGTCACATGCACGTGCAGTGGAGTTTCGGTTCCTTTCAATGTTTTTTTATTTTTATTGATTCACTTTGTTTTGTTTTGTTAATTTTAATTTAGTCCGTAGGCTATTAGAGGCATGAACTAAATCATGGATTAGGTTAGCAGGGCCAGTAATTTTCATTTCAAAAGAGTTGTAGTTTCCTATTTTACAGTAAAATGAAGAAACAAAGGCGGTGAATTTATGTTTAAAAATATGAGTTCGATTGATTTATATCTTATGTGTAAGAGTTAGATTTATTGGCCTTTACTAAATCAAATTTGGCATATTGACTTAGCATGGTTTCTTAGCTGGAGTGGTGAATATTTGTCTCTTTTTGGATATCACAGCCTGACGGTATTCTGATGGTGTTGTTCTATTAAAAAAAAAAAACTAGTTGCTGATCTATTATAGTTTTACCGTTTAATTTGAATTATCTTACCTATTGATACTCCGACTTACATCACTCATTCCATTCCTCCTGTTTAGAAAATTCGATAAAGCTATTAATTCAATTACTAAAGGTCCATACGATCGAACTTTAATGGATGAAAGATAATTGAAGTGCAACTATTTCAAACGAATAATAAATCTTAGCATTGAATGAGGATATGATTGGGTAGATATATGCTAAACTACCTTAGGATGTTTGCCACATTTGAAAATTATTTAAAGAAAAATGTTAAATTCCATCTATATGATCTGATGCAGAATATCTATTAATTCGAATTCAGATTTTAGTATCTTTTATTGGTTGTTTAAAATTCAAGTTTCCTAATATTTATATTTTTTGTGTTTAGTATAAATAGGGTTAAATGTTATTTAACTTTTTAGTATTTTTTGATTGAATTTTAATCGAATAGAACTTTGTTCTTAGAACCTTTGGTTCGGTTTTTATGGTATTTGTTAATCATGAGTCTCTCGAGCCATTGATCGCTTCCGAAATTGCATCAGTTGGTATCAGATCTTTTGGTTCTCAAATGGCTCGACATGAACGGGAATACTTGTTTTCTCGTAGATTCACCGACAGAGGCAACAACACGAGTGTTTTCTATTCATGTGCTCGTGGAGAAGATCGACATCGTACTCGTAGAGTCGCCGCCCGAGGCAGCGGTGGAGTCTACTCCAACCCACGAGATCTTATGAAGATCAAACGACTCCGACAACGAGTCCGCCATCTTGAAGAGATTGAACGGCTCCGAAATCGAGTCCTTGATCTCGAGTTACAACGGGAGATGCGTAAGGCGGAAACCGAGTTGAGCACTGTCGTCTGGGACGAACGTGACAATAGAGAGGAGCATCCGTTTTACTATCACCCACCTCGGTTCGACGAACCGATCTATCACGAGTGTGTATTGGAAGATGGTCCAAAGTTTGATGAAGACGGAAGTGATTTCGATGAAGATGAATGTTTATTTGTGAAACATGTTCTTAACGGGTCACCCATGGAAACTGAATCTAGCACCATCGTAAGCGATGAAGGTGACCATGGAGCTACTGATGATAGAGTTGCCAATGAAGGTATTGAAGGTGGTAGTTCTACGGTGGCGGCTACCGGTGATAGCATGGTTGCTTTTGGGAGTTTATGGTGTTGGTTTGGAAGCTCCATTAATGCCGACAAATATTGTGGAAGATTTGAATATTGCGAGATCTCCTACGGAATTGAATTCGCAAAATATGGGATCTATCAGGAATGCAAATTTTAAAAATAATGTGAAGATTGAGGTTGCAAAAAAATTGGATACACTTACCGATAATAATATCAATAATTTAAATATAGCATGTGAAGGTTATGATAATAATTATGGTTGGTGATGGAAACATGGATGGCTCCCATGGAATGGGTATTCAGATTGGAGTCCATGTGGGGATGGGTTCTAGACATCGCCCACAAGAATTATCAAGCAACATTCATGGGTGGTTTATTAAGCATGATAAGAACAACGAATCCAATCTTTTATCTCGGGTTGTTAATGATTTTTTCGACGTTCTCAAGACTGGAGGACGAGTCTTTTCCGAAGACGGTGAGAAGGTGGTGAAGAGATCCGACAACTCAATAGACCTAGGTGGTATGAGTTTAGAGTCTGGTGAGACGACCCGCAAAGTTGAACGGATTGGTCGGGTCATGGTGTTGATAAATAAGGAGCGAGTTGATGTTCCTTTCGATCCAGGTGGCTTTGCTTCGAAAACGGGGAGTATGATGGATTTTAGTATCTTTTATTAGTTGTTTAAAATTCAAGTTTCTTAATATTTATCTTTCTTGTTTAATATAAATAGGGTTAAATGTTATTTAACTTTTTAGTTTTTTTGATTGAATTTTAATCGAATAGAACTTTGTTCTTAGAACCTTTGGTTCGGTTTTTATGGTCTTTGTTAATCATGAGTCTCTCAAGCCATTGATCGCTTCCGAAACTGCATCATGATCACTCAAAAAGTTTTATATATAAAAAGAATATAGCATTATCAATTCATTCTTCGATCTCTATCTCTATAATTACATTAAAAACACTATATTTTCTCTCTACTTTTCAATTAAATAATGTTCCGTTGTACTTCTAACATTACCTTTATCTCTCATTCACTCACAACCACTTTTAAAAAACATTAAAAAGTTATAGAGAATGGATATTGTTTCTCCAAATTTACTCATCAACAAAAGTTTCTCTATCTCTTCTCTCACAACCATTCACAACTACCTCTAAATTTGAAGAGTCACACTCACAAATTTTAAAGGGTGGATTGGAAATGCTTTATACAGAAAAGTGTATAAAGGATCATAATTTTTCTTAAAAAAAATACACTAAATGTCCATGTTGTATGCTAATCTCTTATGCCAAGAGATTACTCATTAGACAAATGTTTTGAGACTGTCTTTTCATGAGTTTACTCTTTAACATGGATGACCGTTTTGCTCTGAACATTAAATTCCTTATAAAATCTATTTAGTTTTACCCAGGGGCGGATTCAAGGCAAGAGCGGGGCATCCGCTACTCCTTAACTTTTCCGACGAAATGAAATTTTTTATCTATTTTTTGGGTTTTGTGGATTACGTTACCCATGGGATTATATTATGCTACCCCTGAGCAGTGGCTCCTGTTTGTGGCTTAGAAGCAGTGTTTTAAAAACTGGTTTATACCGGCCGGTTGAACCGGTAATACCGGATTTCGCATATCAGACCGATATTTTGTGTTCGGTATTTTTGGACGGTTTGCTAGAACATCGAACCGACTGTGTTTTCTAAAATACCGGTTTAAACCGGCAAACCGGTTCTAAGCCCAAGCGATTTTTGATATTTTACGGCCCATAATTTATAAAAGTTACTTTTAACATAGCAATTAACATCAAAACGATGTGAACCTTTGGATTATTTTTTGAAAATCGAAAGCTTTTGTATTATTTTTTTATTAATTATGTATTAGCTTTTGGATTATTTTTTTTTATTATGTAATCATATAATTTTGGATTATTTTTTGAGTTGAAGTTACGTTTATATGATATTACATGGTAAACTATTAACCCGGTAGAACCTCTCGGCACAACCGGTTTAACCGGTAGTACCTTTTTTTAGCCCAATCCGGTACGTGTTAAATTCCGGTTTTTAAAACATTGCTTAGAAGCATTACCTTCAGAGATCATTCTAATGAGATTCTAAGCTTTCCGACTGTTCCGATGTTAAAAGTACAGAGGAGAAAAAAGAAGATAATGCTTATTATTTGACCATTTATTTATTATGTTGTGGGCTTTTGAAAAACCAAGCCTAGCCCTAAAACTAAAACCTAATTGTTTTTTCTTGTATTTTATATATTACTTAAGAAAATGTCGTTTTGACTCTCTGCCAGGTGCCAACTGTAGTACTAAAGTTGGCAATACATACACGAATTCCTGAAGATTACTATTTTCTATCATAAAGTATTGCTCTTTTTTTACTTTTGCTTGTTCTTCTCTAATGTTAGTATTTACTTTTTTGATACATTGTGAAATGGGCTGTGCAAAATTTAAATGCTTCTACCTTCTATTTTATATATTTAGTTATTCGATCAGCATTATTTTATATATATATATATGTTTTGTCATTGTTTTTATATTATGTTTATAAATAGAAACATTTATATTTATATGTAGAAACTAAACGCACTGGTATCAAGATGAATATCGGATTTAAATAGATTTATAGGAATATATTTTTGCTCCCGCAGTTAAAATATCTAGTTTTGATATTAAAAGAAACCGAGCACAACTCATATTTATAAAAAAAAATTCTGCAGCCCAATTGCCCATACAACCATAACCGGCCATGGTGCATGCGTAATCAGGCCTTGGTACGCGTGCAAAACGAAACCGGACGCCGTACTCGTGAGACGGGTAAAAAAAATTCTTAATGTGCGGATATAAAAAATTTATACTACCCCTGGAAAAATGTTCTAGATCCGACACTGGTTTACCCAAGATTTAACAATGCTAATTAATAACAAAAAAAACAAAAAAACAAAATAGAGTTAATTACTCAAATGCTACTTGCAAGAACCTTTGTTTTCCATATTTCTAAATTAACGCTATTGAAATAACAAATAGAATTTGGGTGGATAATTGGATATAAACTACGGGTTACAATTGTAAACGAATGTGAAGAAATGGATAGAAACATAAAAGTAGGAGCCGTTGAAAGTATACAAAGTCCCTCGGAAGGTTTTGCTTTTCTATATATTTTTCAACTAAGGTATTAAGGTTTGTGTAATACCAATTTTTAATTGCGTGTTTAGAGCAAGTTTGGTGTTCGTACCCTTTAGGGTTCAACTTTTGTCTCTCCTTTTAAAATAAAATAATAACTAAGGAGGGAGACAAGTTCTGTCTCACCTTTATGTGGGATAAATTCCTACTTCATTCCATTAGTTTCAGTTTTCACTATATCAAGTATACATGTTTGATGCGCGACTTGCTTTCAGTATTATGAAACTAGCAATTTGGGGACTCAAAAAAACAAGGTTTTATAAGGAATCATTCTTATAACGTGTTGGTGCATTTGGAAGAATAGAAACGAAGTCATCTTCTCAAATAAGATGGCTTGCTTCGCCAAACCGTGGAAGATATTAAATCGTTGGAATTTCTTTAGATAAAAAATCGTTCGTCTTTCAAAAATTTATTATGGAAAGATTGGTGTAATTTTATGTTGTAAGCTTGCTATCTTTTGTTTGGTTTCGAGCTTCTTGCTAGTTATTTTAATGAAATTTGCCGTTCAACAAAAAA